>NC_056660.1:18722500-19089375 GCF_018350195.1 Panthera tigris | reverse complement strand
TGTTGTCTAATTCTTTTACTTTTTATTTATTTATTAAAAAAATGTTTTTTAATGTTTATTTTTGAGAGAGAGACAGAGCATGAGTGGGGAGGGACAGAGAGAGAGGGAGACACAGAACAGGTGTCTCACCCATATAGAACCACCCATATAGAACCACAGAATCACCCATATAGAATACTCCAGGTTTTGATTTACCTGTTCTGGGTTTTTTTTGTCTTCCCTATAAGAATATATATAAAAAGTTTTCATATAAGTAGTGCTTTTAAAAAGATGTACCTACTGTAAAAACAAAGGTAGATATAGTTTCTTTAAAAAAAAACTTTTTAATGTTTGTTTATTTTTGACACAGAGAGAGACAGAGTGTGAGTAGGGGAAGGGCAGAGAGAGACGGAGACACAGGATCTGAAGCAGGCTCCAGGCTCTGAGCCCTCAGCACAGAGCCCGATGCGGGGCTCGAACCCACAAGCTGTGAGATCATGACCTGAGCCGAAGTTGGATGCTTAACCAACTGAGCCACCCAGGCGCCCCATTTAAAAAAAATTTTTTTTAATGTTTATTTATTTTTGAGACAGAGACAGAGCGTGAGTGGGGGAAGGGCAGAGAGAGAGGGAGAACAGTTTCTCTGCAACCTCTTGTGTTCTTCTATGCAGCAAAATGCCACCACAGTACTGTTTCATTCAGTTTTTCTTCAGTTTACTTAAGGACTAAATTCATTTTATAATTTTTAAAATTGTTTTTATTATTAAGTACCTTAAAGGTATATGATGCTGTATTAAATGCTATAAAACAAGGATTTCTGATGAGTCTTTTTTTTTGTAATGTTTATTCTTGAGAGAGAGAGAGAGAGAGTGAGCGTGCAAGTGAAGGAGGGACAGGGAGAGAGAGGGAGACACAGAATCCGAAGCAGGCTCTAGGCTCTGAACTGTCAGCAGAGAGCCTGACCCGGTGCTCAAACTCACAAACGTGAGATCATGACCTGAGCCAAAGTTGGACGCTTAACTGACTGAGCCATCCAGGTACCCCCTCTGATGAGTCTGAAGAGTCATATTTTCTGTTGATTTCCTCCTAGGAGTGCTGCATGGCCATTCCTCTTTCCCAGATTGTGTTCATTGAAGAACAGGCAGCTGGAATTGGGAAAAGGTGAGGTGTTATATACTGCAGTCTTTTTCACAAAAAACATTCCAGTCAAGCTATTATTATTAGCCTGGTAGATATATTGCTGTGCCATGACTTCATATGTGGGAGTGAAGCTAATGATTGTGGTTTGGGGCTTTGTAAATAGTGGTCATTGGTCAGGAGCTCCCCTAAGAAGGTGTTTTCCTACATTAAACTCATGGGTAAATGGAAGTCATTCTTAAAGCACAAATCAAGTACCAAGGTTTGCTATATAATATCCTTGGATCAAAATAAATCAATGTCAGCCAGCTGTCACTGCATGTATTTCCACAAACATTTGCTTTTGCACCTCTGTGTATGTAGTACTTAAAATCAGAAAGGACTCATCTGAGAAAAATGACTGACTTTACTTCACTTTCTTTTAAAAAAATTTTTTTTAATGTTTATTGATTTTTGAGAGAGACAGAGAGCCAGAGTAGGGGAGGGGCAGAGAGAGAAAGAGAGGGAGACATAGAATCCAAAACAGGCTCCAGGCTCTGAGCTGTCAGTACAGAGCCCCATGCGGGCCTCAAACTCGGGAGCAGTGAGATCATGACCTAGACCAGAGTTGGACACTTAACCAACTGAGCCACCCAGGCGCCCCTTACTCCCATTTCTAGTTGATCAATTAAGTTTCTCCACTTTGACTTTTTCACATATAGAAAGTAGCATAGAAGTATCATAATAGTATCATAGAATAGAAGTATCGTAATAGTTATTGTCCAAAATGGGACATTTATAAAAGTAATAGGGGGTGCTGTTTATAATTGGACCAAGGAAGCATAAAATGGGGACTGTTTTAGGCAAACCGGGACATGTGATCACCCTGGTTTAAAGTCACACGTTCAAATGTTTCTGTTTAATCAAGTACATAAAAAATTCTGGGCTTATTTTTTCAGTACATGTAATTGAGGGCAGTTATGAACAAATATTGCTGATAACTTTTTTTTTCCATGTGGGCCCATCTTGAGCATTAGTATAGTTAACTTCAGTAGAGGTTAAATGGATGTTGAACTCCACTAGAAATGCAATGTGTCCCTTAATTATAATGTAGCTAGCATGAAAGATTGCTTATTTGACATAAAAGAAATTGACCAACATTTCAAAAAGATTAATAAAGGCATAGATTTTTAGAGTAGGCTATTTCTCTAATTTCTGTTTTTCCCCTCGTCATTTGTCTCCATCTCTTTAAGTTCTTTTTTTTTCAAATGGAGGTATAATTACATATAGCATTGTATGACTTTTAGGTGTACAACATAATGATTCAATATTTGTATGTATTACTTTTCTTAAGTTCTACAAAGTAAAACTTTAAGGTGTTCCAGATCATTTGAATTTTCCTCTGCTGTCTTCCAAGGGAATCTAAACTGTAACAAAAATATTTAAAATATTTACTTTCCCATTAGTGTCTTATTTTTAACCATGTCCAGTGAGTAAGAATTTAATAATATGCCAGGTTAACTTTTCTCAAACATTCTCTTTAGTTCTCATCTCTTCCCTCCCAAGCAATTACCATATTTCATTGATTCAAAGACACACACACACACACACACACACACACACACACACACATATATTTATCGTTTCACCTTTTAACATCTCATAACCTGGGGCGTGTGGGTGGCTCAGTCGGTTGAGCGTCCAATTCTTGATTTCAGCTCAGGTCATGATCCCACGGTAGTAGGACTGAGCCTTGTGTCAGGCTCCGTGCTAAGCATGGAGTCTGCTTAAGATTCATTCTTCCTCTGTCTCTCTCTCTTCTCTCTCCCTCTGACCCTCCCACACACATGGTGCTATCTCTTAAAAAAAAAAAAACACACCAAAACACCAAACATCTCATAACCCAAGATGCTTCTTTGATTTGGTGGTTTTTAAACTTGAAATATGGCAATTGAATGACCTGCGAAATGAATATACTTAAAAACTGGCCTGAAAATTTTATGCTGACTTTGGGATTTTTAACATTCATTTGACAAAAGGCTCTAAGCTAGGTATCCAAGATATTTTGACTGAGTGCTTTGGTTTTGTTAATTTTCGGAAGAAGATTGTTTATTGAGCGGGCTGGGGGAAAAAGAGGAAAAAAGGCTTATAAAATTGAACAAATATAGTGATATTTTTATTAGCATAGAACATAATGGTAGTCATAAAGATTATGGTAGTTTGTGTTTCTAGAGCAGCAACATTTTGAGAATTGTTTTTGCTCTTGGATTATCTTCTAGATCATGCTGTTGATTGAGTGGCATTTTCCAAAAATTATACTGTAGAATGTTAGTTTTGGACAGAGTTTTAACAAAATGTCAGCTAGCCGGTTTTATACAGATAAGTTTTCACATTTTGTTTTCAAATGAGTAAGGTAGTATGCTTTGGCAGAAATTAGAGGCCCCCCTGGTAACCTCTGGGGATGATTCTGTCCATGGAAAACCCTAATCATAAGCCAATGTAATGAACTATCCCAAATTTTACAAACTTATTTTGAACTTATTTTTGAAACCACCTTCTGAATTAATCTATAGAACTAGTAACTTGAACGTCTTGGTTCGTAGCTTATAAATTATAAGTAGAGGTATTTTTGAAAGGTTCATTAATACTGATGTAATAAAAAATGTAAATGAATTCCTTTCAAGATGTCCCTTGTTTCTACCTGAATTTTAAAAGTGAACTGAAATATATTAAAGGTTATGAAAATAGAATTAGTGATGCTTAAAGGTGATTAAATTCATTACATTTATTCCTTAGTGCCAAAATAGTGGTTCATCTTCACCCTGCTCCACCTAACAAAGAACCTGGTCCTTTCCAGAGTAGTAAGAACTCCTACATCAAACTCTCCTTCAAGGAACATGGCCAGATTGAGGTGAGCTTTTTTATGCATAAAATTGGACTAGAAATGTGTACTTGTGTGTATTTTTATTGTTTGTTAATACGATGGAAATCCGTATTGTACAACATACCAGGTTTCACCATATTTTTACAACAGAATTTTTCTAATAGATTAAGCCTTATCAGTAGAAAAATGAAGTTTAGGTTCCAGTGAGAACAGGAAGCAGGAGGGTGTGGTCACAAGGAAAACCCAGAAGCTGGCAATATGCTAAGTCATGCTATTAGGCCACTAGTAAACTCTCAGTGGTTTGGTTAAGGAGGCAGAGTATAATGCAGTGAAATGTTAAACTATCTTGGTATCTGATAGCTCATCAGCCTTAAATCAGGCAGTCTTTCTTTACGGACTCCATATAGATCTAATCACTTACCTACTTACTCCATGATATGATAGTTTACAGGTTCTGATTAGTAAGTGACTATATAAGTATTCCTCAGACATTTACAAGGGTATGTGTATCTCCCCCATTGATATCCTAAATTATTTATGTTTTTTTTTTCTATAACCCCTCACCGAGTGCTCCTCACACAGTAGGCACTAAGCAAATATAAGTGACTAATTGCAGTCATGCTCACTGTCGGTAAAAAATATAGTTGATTTTCTGTGAGTGTAGTGATGTTTTGGCTCTCATTTCTGGCTTCACATTTTAACTAGACAAATTATTCTCCGCTTCCTTCATGGATAATGGTTGTATATTTTTCTTGGCACTCTGTCTGTTTCACTATAGATTGAAAACAATCCACATATGCAGGATTGTTTAAAGTAAGTCTATTTATTCATTGTCACTCATCTCTTTGTTGAGAATAGCTCACTTAAATAGAAGGTCAGTTTCTTTCTTTCTTTTTTTTTTTTTCCCTTTGTGCTTTCTGAAGCTGATCCAAGAAGAGAACTTCCTTTGGTTTCTTTTGATGTCTCTGAGAATTCTAGGCTTTTTGCAATGACTGAACAGACCTTTCAACTAAAGAAATGTTAAGTAATAATTTGTATAAGGATACTATAACCTGACTGACTCATTTAAAGTGTATGTATGTGCGCAACAGTTTTATAGGCGTTTGTCTGAGGAAATGACACAGAGAAGATGGGAGAATATGCCAGTTTCCCAAGCTTTACCGACAAATAGAGGACCCCAGGTATTGTTGGAACTATTTCTTAACCCAATGTTTTCAATTCTGTACTTGCATCTTCATTAAGGGAAAAGATTTCTATGATTATAGAACTTGTGAGAAACAAAATGGTACTCTGATAAAACCTTTATTTTCAGAGAACCTAGTTTAGTGCTCTGCACACAGTAGATACTTAGCAAAAACAAATGACTACTTACCAGAGTAACTCTTGGGGTGGTCACAGTTAGATTCCATTCACTACATTCTGTTCTTCCTAATCAGTCTGGCATCAGAGAACAGACAGTGCCTCTAGGTGATGTTTTTCAGACCAGTCTAAATTAACCACCAACTGTGGACAGACACTCAAATGTGTGAAAGTACTTTGTGTAATAACGGTCAAATACCAGAATTTTTAACCATAATTTCTTGCATGTTTGAGACCCTATTAAATATGATACGTATATAATAGTTTACCAAAGAACAAAAATGAATTTAATTTCTATCTAAAATACAGAGTAAAATATGCCAGTTATTGTATATACAGTTTTTTTTTAATATTGATTTGAAGATCACTATGTATGACAAGAAACTGACAAATGTTTTGAAAGGAAACTAGATGTAATTGTATGCTGTTTTTCTTTGGTTCTTTGTGGGTCCTTTTCCACCATTGAAAACACATTATGGTGGGTTGCAAAAGATTGTGTCCTTCCTATTTTGTATGTTTTATTTTCTACTTTTGTTTCTCAGCCAGGAAGAATAAGGGCTGTGGGAATTGTAGGCATTGAAAGGAAGTTGGAAGAAAAAAGGAAAGAAACTGACAAAAACATTTCTGAGGTAACTCTTAACATAAGTTCCGGTCAGCTGTCTTTTTCAGCCATTTGTGTTTATTCTTTTGGATGTAGCTGATGACTAATTCCATTCTGTATATTGGAATATATTTAGTTTGCCTGAAGCCACAGTCTCTTATTCCAGGTCTTCTTCTGGGTGGCATAATTTAGCCAAATCATGTTTTAAAAAGCCTTTTCCAAAAAGAAATAAAAACAGTGCAAATTTGTTTTCTCTGATGTTAGAAAACATGGTGTGTTGTTGTGTAAGTTTTAAAGTGTAGATGGAGTTGATTGGATAATACTGCTAATGAATTCAGGGTCCTCTGTATAATTATTTTGGCTGTTTGGTTAACTTAGTTGAGGGAAAAATGCTGTTCTGTGGCTGTTAACCTGGTTAGATACCACACAGCTTTATGCTGATGACCACTCGGGGACCAGACACAGAGATAGTAAGAATGGCTCAAACCAGTCCGTTATTTCCACTAGGAGAACAACGCTGAGCATGTGCATAACAGTGTTTTTGAACCTTCATCATATATGAGGAAGTTCAAGTGAAAGGGGAAGAATTCTAATTAAGGAAACCAGTTATGCATATTAGACTCTGTGGTTAGTTAATACATCTGAACATACCATTTGTTTTCCTGTGTTTATATAAAGATGGTCTTGGATTTTTATGAAATTACTCTATGAAGTAATTCTTTAGTTTTTAATAATAGTGTTTAAGTTAAATCCCATTGACTAGTGCTGTTCATAGAATTTCAAGGATGTGTATCAGTCACATAAAGCCTAAACTGCAAATAGTTATTGAATACCTGTATTAATCAAGATTCTCCAGAGAGTGAGGATCTCTTTTGCACTGCTTGGTGGGAATGCAAACTGGTGCAGCCACTCTGGAAAACAGTATGGAGGTTCCTCAAAAAATTAAAAATAGAACTACCCTATGACCCAGCAATGGCACTACTAGGCATTTATCCAAGGGATACAGGTGTGCTGTTTCGAAGGGGCACGTGCACCCCCATGTTTATAGCAGCACTATCCACAATAGCCAAAGTATGGAAAGAGCCCAAATGTCCATTGATGGATGAATGGCTAAAGAAGATGTGTGTGTGTGTGTGTGTGTGTGTGTGTGTGTGTGTGTATATATGTAGCGAAATTAGAGAAAGACAAGTATCATATGACTTCACTCATATGAGGACTTCAAGACACAGAACAGATGAACACAAGGGAAGGGAAGCAAAAATAATATAACAACAGGGAGGGGGACAAAACATAAAAGACTCCTAAATACGGAGAACAAACAGAGGGTTACAGGAAGGGTTGTGAGGGGGGGATGGGCTAAATGGGTAAGGGACATTAAGGAATCTACTGAAATCATTGTTGCACTATTCGCTAACTAACTTGGATGTAAATTAAAAAAATAAAAAAAATAAAGAAAAGACTCTCCAGAGGGAAAAAAACAATGGGAGATATATAGATGTAGATATCAATATATACCTTTATATACATCTATCTTTCCATACACAGACACACACACAGACGTTTAAATTTTCTTTTAATGTTTATTTACTTTTGAGAGGGAGGGTAGGGGCAGAGAGAGAAGGAGACATAGAATCGGAAGCAGGCTGCAGGCTCTGAGCTGTCAGCACAGAGCTGGAACTCATGGACTGTGAGATCATGACCTGAGCTGAAGTTGGACATTTAACTGACTGAGCTACCCAGGTGCCCCCAAAGACATTTAATATAAGAAATTGGCTTGTTTGATTGTGGGGATTGAGAAATCCCACAATCTGCCAACTGCAAGCTGGTGACCCAAGAAAGTTGGTGATATAAATTCTAATCTGAGTATGAAGGCCTGCGAACCAGGAGCACTGACGGTTTAGGTCTAGTCCAAGGGCAGGGTAAGACTGCTGTCTTGGCTTAAGCAGTCAGGCAGAGAAAGAAAACGTGAGTTCTCCTTTCGACCTTTTGTTCCTTCAGACTCTCAGTGGATTGGGTGATGCCCGCCCACAGTCAGGAGAGCAGTTGTGCTTAAGTCTACCATTTCAAATGCCGACCTCATCTAGAAACATCCTCACAGACACATCAATAACGTCAAAACCTGGGAACCTCATCATCTGATCAAGTCGGCATGTAAAATTAACCATCATAGTACTAATTCTTGGCCCACTAAATTGAAAATATAGGTTATCATTGAGAAACCAAGGTCATTTGGCCTAGTAAGTGCCCGTGGTCTAGGTTTTGCTGATCTCACATTTATGGTAAAGTTGTACGTGTTCCTCGGCTCTGTGTATTTCCTGCAAATTGGCAGCTGGATCCAGAGGCTTCACCCGACCTCTCTTTGATCCCTTTGATAAGATTAGTGGTGATACTGTATTCTTTCCTCAGGAGGCACATCATGTCTTTGTTGATGTTGTCAGCAGCTGTTCATGTTCGGTGCATAGATCTTTTGGTTCTTTGGTGGTTACAAATGACAATATTTTAGGATTTATTTTTTATTTATTAGTTGAAATCCTTTTTGAAGAGCTGCTTCCCTTCATCTATTTGACTACTCATACGGGGCAAGATAAATGACTTTTTCTTTATCATCAGCATAATGAATTGGTTCCTTATCCTCCAATGGCAACTCATTGGAGTTTTTTACATATTATTGTGAACTCATAAATTGTAACGTATTTGGTGGGTTTCAATCAATTACAATTATTATCCTGTTTAAAGCCCACATTGTCCCATCTTTGGCCAGTGGGAGCCTCTTCAGGTTGGCCCCTTAGTATTTTTGATGTGACCTGGTGGACTTTGATAGCTTCCCTACTATTTGATGTGACAAAAGTTCTGGAACCATCTTGTATGTTTCCTGCCCCAATCTGGAATCAATCGTTACCTAAGAATCTCTGTTTGTTTTGTTTTGTTTTAGTGGTAAGTGATATTTTAAAACACAATCTGCCTGCTAGGACTCTATCTCTGCTGGGCTGATCTTTATTTATTTCTAGTCCTTTTTAGTGGAAAGAGCTAGGTGTTTGTTTGTTTATTTGTTTGAGTACAAGTGCCTCATAAGGTCATAGTGATACTTCCTGTTCAAAGTCAGGACACCACTACCAAATAATTACTAAAACAGTTAAAAAGATTGTGTGTGTGTGTGTGTGTATGTGAACTCCCCATTATTCCCAATTTTAAACATAGATGTGCAGTATCTGAAGATTCAGCCACTGGGTGCACTCTCTCCGCTCTGGCTCTCAGTGAGTCCTAGTTGTACAGGTAACTATGTGTGACACCACCAGTCCTGATGTGGACCTCCCTCCGGTAGATTTTTCAGAAGTGCTCACGGGAACAGTATTCCCTGAGTTCTGGCATGTTTGTATCCCTTGTACATGAAGTCATTTGGTGGATTTAAAATCCTTGGCTCACGTGTTCTTTCCTCAAGTGCCTTTAATCGGTTACTTTCAGTTTTGTGTCTGGCATGAAGTGTTGCTGTCAAAGGGGGAGGCTAATCTAATTCTTCACCACCGTAAAAGTCAGTATTTCTCCTAGATGCCCAAAGGCTTTTTTCCCCCTTTTTTAGAAAGCCCACTAATTTTAGCAGACTGTGTCAATGTGTTAGTCATTCTGGGTTGTTATTTTCAGGTACACGGGACGCTTTCAGAATTCGGTTCCAGAAGCTGTTTCTTTTAATTTCAGGGAGTTTTTTTTTCAATTTTATAGTTTTTAATAATTGCTTTTAATTTTTCTTCGGTGGCTCCTGTTAGCTGTATGCTGGAGCTCTACTGCCTAGCTTTACTGCTCGCAACTTTCTTTCAGACCCTTTTTATCGCTTTCATTTCTGTTCCATTTAGAAGATTTCCCTCTTTTTAAACTTTTGTTTCTCTTAATATACTATCTGTTGTGTTTATTCACTTTTGCGTTCTAATATAGTCATTATTTCTGAATTGATTTTTTAAAAATTCTTTCATGAATCCCGTCACCTCATTTCTGACTTATTGTGTCTACTGATGGCTTGTGTCATTTTATTAACGTCTTTTAGCTCATGTTGAAATAAAAGGTTATTTGATCTGATCTATGAGCATGTCAGTCTGGCTTGCTTTAATTGTCTGTAATGTTAGTCTCCTTATTTTCTTTTTTCTCATAATAACTTTGTGTGGCATTTGACCTTGATGCTTGGCTGTTGCTATTTTTCTTTTCTTTTTTTTTGAAACAGCTCTTTTTATTTTTAAAGCTTATTACTTATTTAGAGAGAAGTGTGAGCAGGGAAGGGGCAGAGAGAGAGGGAGAGAGAATCCCAAGCAGGCTCCGCACTGTCAGCGCAGAGCCTGACACAGGGCTTGATTCAGAAACCATGAGATCACGACCTGAGCCGAAGTCAGATGCTTAACTGACTGAGCCATCCAGGCGCCCCTGCTGTACTATTTTTTACGTTAAATTAGTTTTGCTGCCCTTTCAGAGGAAGGCCTAGTGTAGGGTAGCTGGTCTTATTCCACAGAGCCCACTTTTCTTCTGTGTTGATGCATTATTAAAAACGGTGGTGGCCTGCTTTCTGGTTTCCTGGCCCTATTCCCTTCCTCTGTTTTTTATCTGGACCCTTTTTCCCCCCTTCCTCTCTCTCTTTTTTTTTTTTTTTAAGTTTATTTATTTATTTTGAGAAAGAGAGCGTGCAAGAGCAAGGGTGGGGCAGAGAGAAAGGGAGAGAGAGAACCCTAAGTAGGCTCTGTGCCGACAGCACAGAGCCCCACTTGGGGCTCCATCCCACACACTGCGAGACCATGACCTGAGCTGAAATCGAGTCAGTCCCTTAACCGGCTAAGCCACCCAGGCACCCCTATCTCGAGGTTATTATAGCTATTTTGTCATTTCGTTTTATAGTATATGCTGCCTATGGGTTTTTGGTTTTGAGATCTAGTTGCGCTGTCTTGTTTCACGTTGGGATTTAGAGAGATTAAAAAACTATGCTGCCATAGCCACCATCTTTCCAGAATCTTTAAATTCATAAAATTCCAGCATTTTGGCATCAAAGGGGTTTTTTTCTATCCAGAGAAGTAGTCATCTCAGAGCTAGTGACTAGATTCAGAACCAGGGTTATGAGAACTCAGTCTTCTGATTTGCAGACAAGCGTAGTCGACTGCATCATAGCTACTCTCTTCATCATTCAGAAGGTACTATCACTGCCCTCTTTCAGTGACATTTACTGTCATCCTCTTGTGTGACACTTTTGGAGACGGCACAGAGCAGTGAACTAATTTTGTATTAGTATTCTTCTGAATCGTGCCATACTAATTTGGTGTTCAAAATAATGTTTTTCTTGGGGCACCTGGGTGGCTTCGTCAGTTAAGCATCAAACTTCCGCTCAGGTCATGATCTCACGGTTTTGTGAGTTCAAGCCCGATGTCGGGCTCTGCGCGGATGGTGCAGAGCCTGCTTGGGATTCTCTGTCTCTGTCCCTGCCCCACTCATTCTGTCTCTCTCTAAATAAATAAATTTAAAATTTTTTTTAATTAAAAAAACCCCAAATAATGTTTTTCTTAATTTATGAAATGCTGCTGTGTTTCAATCTAATTTCCATGGAGTTGCATAGCTCAAAGGATTCAATACAGTCATCGTGCTCGTTCATGCAGGTCAGTGATTTATTCAGCAGGTGGTCCTTGCTCTCCACTTTGTGCAAGCCCTGCATCAGGTTGATGTTTTAGATATTGTGATGATGCACCAGACGGGCAAGCAAACAGGCATTCTCTACAGCAGGAGAAATGCTGCGTTAGAGAAAATGGCGGCTGCAGCAGGAACACAGTATATGGCCTCTAACTTCCTTGGGGTTCAGGGAAGTCTTGTTAGCAAAAGTAATGGAAGTCAAGGCCTGAAAGTTTAGCAGGCACTAACAGAAGACTAGTAGAGATAAGAGGATCCAGGTAGAGGGAACAGAATATGTAAAGGTACAAAATCAAGAAAACCAAAACAATATTCAAGAATATATTAATAGTTACTAAAGCTGATAACCAAATTAATGACTGGAAACAAGAAATAATGCTATAAATCAGCATACGAGGGTACTTTTAAAGCAGATGTCATTGTTTTTTTAATTGGAGTAGAAATTTGACTGTGGACTTGGTAGAGGGTTAGAAAGTTCTATAAACTGGCAGATAAGATAGCAGAACGGGCACATCATCTGTTTTGCATTTGCACATGTGTTGCTTTTATTGTAGGTAGTTTCTCTACCTCTTTTTTTGGATAATTGGCTGACTCCTTATTTTAGAATAATAATATGGATAGATGTGAGGAAGCTTTCATTTGTGTTTTATGATTACTTAAAATATAGATAATTCTTCTAAGACACTAAAATATTTGTATTTGTCTTTTACAGACTGTAAGCAACAGGGCTAATTGATGTATTCTGTGTGGAATCACTATTACTTTTAGCATATT
The DNA here is from genome assembly GCF_018350195.1 of Panthera tigris. Lineage (NCBI taxonomy): Eukaryota > Metazoa > Chordata > Mammalia > Carnivora > Felidae > Panthera > Panthera tigris. Next base: position 19,077,013 of record NC_056660.1, on the reverse strand, counting down.
TTTTCTATGGAAATGTAACCTAGTAAATAAAGTGATTTACCATATAAAATTTTTAAAGTGTTGTCTTACTAGTGTTCCCTACCCCGGTAAAAGAAATCTGTAAATATTTTGTATATTCAAAGTAAAACTCTAAGTGTGTAAAGTGTTTGTGTCTTTTATTTTTGAAAACTAGGTTGGTGTGTGATTTGCCCTCCATTTAAATGTTAGAGTGGACTTAGTTTCAGAGCTGGTGCCCCGAGTTTCCCACAAAAGGTTTCCTGCATCTGCTGGCTGTTGCTGATAAGAATCCAGTGTTTAAGCCTTTTGTTTATCTGAGGAAATTCCTGTTAGGTGTGTGCACATTCCCCTTTGTTCTCAGTATTAGCCTTAGTAAGTCTGGCCATAAGAATCTTACACAACACTCTATTCTTTTAGCAAAATCCTTTTGCAGATGGGGGATACTTTTCTGTATGTGATTACGATGGGCATGGGCTTATCAGAATCTGCTGACCATTATTCTGTATCGACCAAAAGATTCTTCAGTTAATGCAAAGTTGCTTAATTGGCTTAAAAAATAACATTTGTGCACATCATTTGGCAGATGTTCTTCATTGGAAGTATGTTTTCGGCGATATGAAATAAATTTACTATAAATATGTCTGATTAAAGTTTGAAGAGGCCTTTGAAGTGGATATTCATTGTAGTAAATCAAACAATTAATGGGTTTTATTTAGGTATATTTTGGTGGTATTTGAATGTTTTTCTTTTGTGATATCCACTACATCCCAAGCTACAAGTATAAACTCTTCAATATTTAGAGGCTGAGGTTTACAGTTTCAGTTAAGTCACACCTGCTATTAAAGCCAAAATTGTTGTGCCCAAAGAAGTATTCTGGCAGCTGCACATTGCCATTTTCAACCAGGAAAGCTTTACAATGCCTTTGATTCTTGACCTCCCATCAGGAAATGGTTTTGGCAAGAACCAGTGACAAATTCTCTTACTTATGTGAAAGAACAGTAAACAATATTTTCTGAACGATTTATTACTTATGTCACCTTTTGTTTGTTTAATCAATCATAACCTTTTTCTTTGAAAATTTGAAAAGTTGTTTTTTGCAGTTTGTTTTGGAAAATTTATGGTTTCTTAGCTAAACTGAATCCTTAGAATAAGATAGGCTTATTACTTATGTAAATATTTATATAAATAGATATCTGTAAGAAGTTTGCATAAATTTTTGTCAAAGGGAAGAAAACAGAGTGCTTCATTGCTTAAAAACATCTTTAATCTTTAGATTCCAACAAAAACTCATTTCTCATTTCAGGCCTTTGAAGACCTCAGCAAGCTAATGGTCAAGGTATATGTAATTTATACCTATTAAATTCTTACCAATTATCATGTAAGTTTTGAACTTGTGTTTTGTTAGCAAGGCACTTTGGGGACTTTTTTTTTTTCAGTCTTTTACTGTTCTCTTCACAGGCTAAGGAAATGGTGGAGTTATCAAAATCAATTGCTAATAAGATTAAAGACAAGCAAGGTGACATCACAGAAGATGAGGTAAATAGATTGCTTTTTTAAGGCATTAGAAACCAGGTTACACAAATAACACAGTGATGTTTCAGTGGTTTAGCAGTTTCTTTCTTAATGTAGTGTTTTCTTTTAGGACTTGCAGGTATATGAAAGTGCTAACGAAAAAGTCAACCATAAAAACTTTGTTGGTTCTAGTAGGATTAAAGGATACTTCTGTACGTTCTCTTAGAGTGTGGAAAAGAGAGATATGGAAATGTGGAAGGAGTGGTTGTTTTATACATATCCATAAATTTGATACTTGTTTCGGTAAATTTCAGTACAATCTGGTCACAGCCATTTTCCTTTCTAAGTTTTTGCCTCTATCATTTGGTTGGCATTAAATACAGCATGGTTGTTCCCTAGCCACTTCTCACACCAAACTCATGAGCTCAGTGGAGTATGAGATATCAAGATAGAAAAAAGAAGAAGAATTAGCTTCACACAGGGAACTACTGGAAATCCACTTTCTTAGAATTCACGCTATCAAAACACAGTAGAAGAAATGGGTAGATACAGATATAATTGAGTAGCATTGAATTTATGATAGAAAGATTTTCAATGTTGGGGTGGAAAGACTAATTCTGCTTTTTAGTCTTTTTGTGCATTTTCTCCTCTTATTATAGACCATCAGGTTTAAATCCTATTTGCTGAGCATGGGAATAGCTAACCCAGTTACCAGGGAGACCTGTGGCTCGGGCACACAGTACCACATGCAGCTGGCCAAACAGCTGGCTGGGATACTGCAGGCGCCGCTGGAGGTAAAAACAAAACCTGAGTGGTCTCTTTCGGTTGTGTTAAATTATCTCCGTGTCATCAGAAATCTTAACAAGAGTTTAACTCCTTTCACAGTATGGTTACTATTCAACCAACACGTTATTTTTTGTTCAGGAATATTAAATTACTGGGTTTTTTTTTTTTTTTTGTCAAAATCTAAGTTGTTTTCAATTCCCATTTCAGATATCTGTAACTTCCTAAATCTATTTGATATAAAGTTTTTCTTCTCTCCTGTTTTCAAAAGGAAACATATGATCTCTAGATGTTTACATATATTTCTATATATCTAGTCTGAATATATAGTGTACTGTTATAATTTGATAACACAGATATATCTTCTAACATGACTCAGGCAATCAAAACTTTACTTATTAAAGCACTCATATTAAGAAGTATTTCCAACATGACAAAATAAGAAAAATATAATGAATCCCTGCATGCCCATCATCCAGGTTTATCTGTAAACATTGTCCACTGGAAATTATTTTAAAGCAGGGGCACCTAGGTGGTTTAGTCGGTAAGTGTCCTGACTCTTGATTTCAGTTCAGGTGATGATCTCACAGTTGGTGTGTTTGAGCCCCGTGTAAGGCTCTACACTGACAGTGCAGAGCCTGCTTGGATTGTCTGTCTTCCTCTCTGCCCCTCCCCGACTTGCAGGCCCACACTCACGCACTCTCTCAAAGCGAATAAATAAACATTAAAAAAATATGATTTTAAAGCAAATCCAAGACATCACATTACTTTATCTGTAAATTTTTCAGTATGTAATTACAAGGATAAAGATGCCTGTAATGTAATTATAATCCCATTTCACAAATTAAAAATTATTTTCAATATAATCAAATATCTACTTAGTGTTCACATTTTTTCTTATAGTTAGTTTGTTCAAATCAGGATACTTTGCAATTGGTCGATTTGCCACCCAGGTGTTTTGTTTTTGTTTTTTTTTTTAATTCCGTGGGTTTCCCTCTCCTCTTTTTTTCTCTCCTATAAAATTTATTTATTGAAGAAACTAGTGGTTTTTCTTATAGAGTGTCTCAGAGTCTGGATCTTGCTGACTTGTATGTTAACATACTTCCCTGCCTTATGTATTCCCTGTAGACTGGTAGTTATATCTAGAAGTTCTTTTTTTTTTTTTTTTTTTTTTCCTGCTGGATATTTCATAGAGGGTGCTGTGCATTTCCATCAGCAGGTACAGAATGTCTTTTTTTTGTGTGATGTTAGCAGCTACTAACACTCAATGTCTAGATCTGTTACTTCATTAGAGATTATAATGGTGATATTGCCATTTAATTCTATAATTTTTTCATTTATTAGTTGTAATAACTCAAAACATTTAAATACACTTTTTGAAACTTGGTGTAGAGGCCCTCTTTTCATTTATGTAAATGTTGAAACAGTAATAATGATGTTAAAGTCCAAATATTGAATTTGAAATGCTTCACGTATCTGGCTAGGTTTTCCTGTGTGCAAATTTAGTTTTTAAAAGGCTTCTTAGGAAATTTTATGAATCCTGATTTCACTCTGCTTATGATTTCTGTTAAGGAATGCTAACTTGTGTGAACTATAACATAATACTTTTTAAATTTTGTATTTTAACAGGAACGAGGGGGAATAATGTCACTTACGGAGGTATACTGTTTAGTAAACCGAGCTCGAGGAATGGAGGTAAGAATAGAACATTTAGATATTCTTTTAACTAAATATAGACTTTCTTAACATAATACAAGTTCCCCCACAGTGAATACAATTTGAGGAAGGGCTGAGAATATCAAAACCATCTGAGAAGCAGTGTGGTGCAGTGACAAGAATGCTGTCCTGCTCTGGGGATCTAGGAGGTAGACACTCTTCCTGGTTTTACCAGTGACATGCTGATTGACCTTGAGTAGCTTACTTAACTTCACTGAGACTCGGTTGTCCTACGTCTAAAACAAGGATTTGGACTGATTGATACCTTCTGGCTTTAATATTCTGTGTTTGTATTGTGATTAGTAAGGTTGTGTATGAGGCCTTTTCACTGTCATTCAGTGTTTGGACTAACTGGGTTGGACACAGATGGCCTGGAGAGAAACAGAGGGAAAGCTGCCCTCTGCCTTTGGCCGTGAATCAGCAGTGGCTGCTCTTCAGCTCTCATTGCCCCTTCACACCCACATGTGTATGGTCCGTGCACTCTTTGTGTCCTTCAGTCAGTTTTGCGGTGTCAGCAGTCACCTCTGTGCAGAGAACTCCTACATCTTTCAAGCGCCCACCCCAGGTTCACGAGCAAAGCCTCTGCTCTGTTTTTTATTTGAATAGTCCTCAAGACTGCCGTCAGTGAGTACCTCCTACTGACCAGGCCTCCCAGTACCTCAGTGAGGCAGCTACTTTTACTGTCCCCGTCTTGGGGATAATATGAGGATGAGGAACTTGAGGCTTCCAGAGATTAAATTATTTGACCAAAGCTGCACCTGGAAATAGAGGTTTGACAGGCATTTGGACCCAGGCTGGGCCTATGACTCAAAGCTGTATTTGTCAAACGCCACAGTGGGCTGATTCTTTAAGGTTGCATGGGTCTGGAAGGGTGGCCACTAGCTAGCTACATGTGACGACTGTGAACTTGAAATACACCTAATCCAAACTGAGATATGCTGTAAGTGTAAATTACACACCAGATTTAGAAGACTCGGTACAGAAGAAAGAAATGTTAAATATCTCATTGATAATTTTTATATTGATTATATGTTGATGTTTTAGATTTATTGGCTTAAATAAAATACATGTTTTAAAATTAATTTCACCTGTTTCTTTTTATTTTATGAATATGACTACCAGAAAACTTAGTTACATATACGGCTTGCATTGCTTTCTGTCGGATAGCACTGCTTCACTTCTTTGTTAATCCTTTTTTCCTTGTGGTGATTAAGGCAACATGAAAGCCTTGATAAATGATTATTTATTTATTTATTTATTTATTTTAAATTAAAAAAAAAAAATAGACTCCACACCCACCATGGGCCTTGAACACACGAGCATCACTCTATTAATTTGTAGTATAAACTGGATTTTCTTTCTATTAGTTGCTCTCACCAGAAGATCTAGTGAATGCATGCAAGATGCTGGAAGCACTACAGTTACCTCTCAGGTAAAAGAACCTCTGCAGGAAGCGTGCCAACTTGAGCCACTGTTCCTCACACAGTAGACAGGAAAACCCTGCCAGGTCTGCCCACACAGGTCTGTGCGTGGTGAACCAACACATCGCCCCTCTGGGAATTATACCGTGTGAGCAGAATTCACTTGTTCTCCTAGCTTCCCTCCTTACCCGGGCGGTACATGGCCTGAGGGGCTAGTGGGCCAACTCTTGTTGATTTGGGGCAATGAAAGAAGAATGTGGGCTCTCCTATGAGGTCAGAATAACCAGCCCCTCTGGGGCGCCTGGGTGGCTCAGTCGGTTAAACATCTGACTTCAGCTCAGGTCATGATCTCGCGGTCCGTGAGTTCGAGCCCCGCGTCGGGCTCTGGGCTGATGGCTCAGAGCCTGGAGCCTGCTTCTGATTCTGTGTCTCCCTCTCTCTCTGCCCCTCCCCCGGTCATGCTGTCTCTCTCTGTCTCAAAAATAAATAAACGTTAAAAAAAAATTTAAAAAAAAAAAAAAAAAAAAAAAAAAGAATAACCAGCCCCTCTGCTAGACATTTCGTGCTTGTTTCTGGAGATTTAAAACTACAGATGTTCAGCTGTGAATTGTATTTTCCTCCCTTCAGATTAAAAAAAAAAAAAAAAAAAGTGCCAGACATATTTTATTTAGCCTGTGGATTATAGTTCATAATGTTATTAACTGTATTTATTCGTGAGTTCCTAGTTATGCTGTAATTGCCTGTGGTTGTTACGTTTTAGATGCTGTTTTGTGTTAATATTGCCCTCATGCCCAGCATAAAAGAAAGTACAGGATATTTGTACCTCCTTAGTGGTTGAAGATCCTAGATACTCACAGCTTGGTTTTCCCATCTGCGGTTTTCAGGCTCCGAGTTTTTGACAGTGGCGTCATGGTAATTGAGCTTCAGTCCCACAAGGAAGAGGAAATGGTGGCCTCAGCCTTGGAGACCGTATGTGAACCAGTTTCCTCATTAGTCTGCCCACCAAGACGTGACTCCATAGCAACTTGAGAAACAGGCTTTCCTTTTGAATTTAATTTTTCTAAAAAGTAATGTTTGTAGACCCAATTAAAAACACCTATTAACACGAGTGAATACTAATCAAAATGATACTTTTAAAGCTTTTTGAGACTTGCCAAGGAGAATTAGAATTCCTGAGGTGTTATCTTTTTGTTTGAAACTCAGTCTTGTGGACAGGTTTTTAACTTTGTTCATCAGAATGTTACCCTTGACTGAACTTTTTCTGTCAGTACCACCTACATAAACAGTCTTATAAAACATCACAAGTTGTTTTATGAAATAATTGCTTCAAAAAAACACGAAAAGGAACTGTAGTTTAGATGGATTTTACCAGCCAAACTGCTGCTGTTACTCATTAGGAGACTTGAAACATTACTGCCTTCATAGCCTCTGTGGCGAGCCTGCCTAATTTAAATATTTATTACATTTATTTTAAATTAGAGGAAAACCTCAAGACTATAGATATTTCTACCGTATATTTTAAGCTAAACCTATATATAAGGACCCTATATGTGGGACATGCAGTATGTACTCCTTCAGAATTTATTATATGTTCCTTTTCAGAATATCAAGGGTTATTTTGGGGGTTTAGTACAGTGCCTTTGTAACTTTGTAGAGGGCTTCGTGATGTTTTAGGCTCTGCTATATTCATTCTGGGCCCTTCCACATTTGTGGAATTGAGCATTAGTGAAGAAGATTTAGTTCAATATTGAATATTCTTGAGTTTTATTAGGAAATCCAATATATTCTTTCCTGAGCATAATGGTAGACATTCTCCCTAGGTTAGTACCTAGGTGGCCAAATTATCATATTTTTTTCCTGCTGTGTTTCTGTTAGGTTTCAGAAAAGGGATCCCTGACATCAGAAGAGTTTGCTAAGCTGGTGGGAATGTCTGTCCTGCTGGCTAAGGAAAGGTAAGCGAGTCCTTGGTCTTCATTACAACTGTGTTTGTGTTTCTGAATGGACAGATGATTGTGGTTTTCCCCTTGATTCCTAGGTTGCTTCTGGCAGAGAAGATGGGCCATCTTTGCCGAGATGATTCAGTGGAAGGCTTGCGGTTTTACCCAAATTTATTTATGACACAGAGCTAAGGGTTTTGTATTTAAAATACTTCGTGTCCATACACTTGTATCATGTAGAGGTTGTATGACATTGAGCTCAGAGTAAACCTTGATGAACTGAGAATTTCTGGAACTTTACACTATAATATAAAACCCTTTTAATTTCTCCCTAAATATTATGGTCCAGGAAGTTTACTTAGGATAAATATAGGAAAATACAGAAAACTGAATGCCACAGTGAGTTGGAAATCATGCTACAGTTGTATAGAGCCCTCAGGGTTTAACTTGAAATATGGTGAATTTTAACTTGATCCTCAAATCTGTTTTTTTAAAGAAGGGAATCTAGTTATTAATGGGGGAAGAAGTTGAGTGTTTGGACAGGTTAGATCATTTTTCTGGTGTGACTAAAATTCACTGAATTATAAACAAAGTTTTTCCTCTGCATGTAATGTGCCCATTATGGGAGAGGGTTCATGAAGCAAGTCATACGTACAGTGTAGCTTAAGTGACGACACTGAACAGGACGTGAAACCACAGAACGCCACATGAGGCTTCTCCTAAGTAAGGGCTTTTCTTTAGAAGCAGTTATAAGCATGTCTTCAACAGACACCTTAAAAAAGGAGAGAGTTGTATTTGACTTACGTATGTATAGTCTGACTAGTTTTTTTTTTCCAAGTAATGATTTCATAGCTGGCATTTAAAGAATGCAACTATGTCATTTTGTTTTAAAAATGCTGTGGATTTTGAAACTGAATTAATGAGCTGTATAGACACGCCCAGAGATGTGATTACAAATTTGGAACTTAGAGGGTTCAGGAATTCCCTAGGGTTGTGTGGGGGAGGGGCCGGGAGAACCTTTAGGTCGCTTAAACAGGAACCTTGGTGCTCTTTGACCTGGAAAGCCAAGGACAGGAACATTGAAAGGGGACAAGTAATTGGTCTCCTTTTCCTACTCTTAAGGAGTTTCAACACTGCACTTTAAAAAAATATTTCATATCCCAGCAATATTTTTTTTCTTTACCCCATATATTAGAAGCTGTGTTGAGAAACTATGTCACTAGCAAGTATTACCAAGATAACAAAAACTGGCTACTCCTGAATTTCGATTGTTTGAGTTCTAAAGTGGGCTGCCTGACTTCATATGTCGGTGTGTTGGCATTACCTCAAACTCAGGGACCCCACAGGGACGCAAAGAGATCCCCTTCTAAGACTGCGTCGAAAGTGGGAAGCAGGGATGGTTTTCGGCCAAGCCTCCAGAAGGGATAGCGTCTGCACTGAGAGACCCATGGTGACCAGCAGGTGGGGATACCCAGGCTTAAGCTCTGGGATCCCTAAGATGTCACTGAGTGAGGTGGAGGGCCCCCTGCAGATGCCCTTTGGGGAGTTGCAGGGATCCTCAGCTGTAGACCCAGGGAATCCCTCCCACTGCAGCCAGAGTCAGTCTCTGATCCCCACCTGCAAAAGTGGCTGTTGCTGCTTCACATCCTCCAGCGTTACGGGAATGTCTTCATTTTCCAAACTTGTCGCTCATTCTGTATCGTGATGACAGATAGCCCCTAATGTCCTTATTGTTCAGCCTCAGGTTTGTTTTGGGGGAATTCAGTGTCTAGCCAAACAATGGCCCCATGTCTTTCAGGCCACCGTGTAGACTTGTTTGTGTGGCACTCCTGTTTCTGGGTTACACTCACACTGCTCTGGCAGACTTGTACACGCATGTTCATACGCACTTGCACACACGCTTACACACATGATGTCTCCTCTGGCTAAGGCTTTTCAGAAATTACAAAGGTAAATAATAATCTGTTTCAGCGGTTGGAATGAATTGCAGTTGAGATTGTTTGAGCTACTGGATCTAGCTCTTAGGATTTGGATTCATTACAGCAAACTCCCACGGTTCAACATATTTGTTTACATTAGTGTGACAACACATTAACAGAAGTGGAGCAGTCTAAATTGTATAAAGTGAACTAGGAGGAAGAAAAGTGACATGACTATATTTTGCACATGTCACATTAATTAGAAAACAAGTATGATTGATTTTACTGTTAAAGTGGGCATTCTTCACTGTTTCTAGACTTATATATGTATATTTTTGATTCCACCCACCCACCCATTCCCTCCCCCTCTTTTTTTTTTTTTTTTTTTTGCCAAATAAGATGTTATTTTGGTCTTCTATTGGTAGAAGTTATGTTTAAATACAACCAATCAGGCCCTAAATGCAAAAAAATTCATCTCGGTGCTTATCACTGGTATAATTATTATTTTTGCTTTACTAACTTTGCTCTTAGGAGCATAAATTTGTAGCTTTATGATAATGGAATTTTTCTAGTCACTATCAAAGATTTTTTTACACTGTACAAGTGCAGGTTGTTTTCAGGATTAAATGATTGGAATTAATGTATATAGAGTAAAATTACTGGAAAACTTGTAAATGATTTTTCTTACCTTGGTGTTCTTTTTAAAATACTCTGAAAAACATATGAAAATGATAAACTTTTAATCAGAATAAGCCAGTACGTTAAACATTTTTTCTTTATTTTTGACCTCAAGATCTTACTGTTTTAGTTGTTCTAAAAGAATGGGAAATGGCTCATGAACTTTTTTTTTTAATTCTTGATGTGAATTTCACGGTTGACTAACCCTGTGCATTCTCGTGAATGTACTGTCTCTCCAAGTATTGGTTCCCTATAACCAGACTCGCCTGACCAGACATGGATTCATCAGGTGGTCATTCTCATGCTCTGCCCAACAATATCAGCGTTTTCACTTTGGTACAGTAGAGTCACACATATAAGCTGGTTAGATTTTTAAAGACTGTGCCTTGGAATGAAATCAAGCATGCTTAAAATGATCCCTGAAACTCTTAAATTGCCAGCGAAGTTCTTTATATCGTCTTACAGGTCGAATCCCTATAGAGTGATACATGGGTATGAATATATTATGAATATAGTAAGTACAATATACAATAAAAACTACATAGCAACAGTAGACATTTATAACACCAATAAGTAAACTATTTAAATGTGTGTCTTGTTTTTGTTTTTTGGCCAAGAGTTATGGTTGAATTTCTGTGAATTTATTTGCTAATCCCATCCCTTATTAAGACAGATCTAGAGTGTGAGCTCCGTAAGGGGAGAGCTTTTTGTCTGGTGTGTTTGTGGATATATCCTCAGAGCCTAGAACAGAACCTGGCACACAATAAGCATTCAATAAATATTAACTGAATGAATGAACTCTCATGTATATACCTATTTATAACCTGGCTCCATTTATCCTACTTTATCTCCCATTCAATTCAATAAAAAAATTTTTTGTTAAAAATCCATATTGACTGTGTGAGGAATTACGTGGGCTGCCGGTGGGGGGTGGAAACAAAATGAATAAGATACAGTCCCCACCTTTAAAAGGGTGGCACAGTTAGGGAAATAGACATGTAAACAACCTTACCTGAAGATGGAATGGAAGGGGCACAGGTACATGCTGTGCAAGACAGAAGGAGGATCCTTTAGTTCTTGTGGGAGAGGAAGAGCCTCATAAACTAGGCTTACAAGGACCAAGAGATCGTCAGTAAGTGGAGGCTGTTGGGTTAGAGGAACAGCATGAGGTGTGCCCCTTCCCATTCCTGGGGCATACTTCCTTTGACTCTGCAGACTTCCCTTTCTTAACTGTTTCCCCATTCACTTCTCCATCTCCACCCCAATTATCATACTGTGCTCATTCCTACCTGCTTTAGAAAAATCTGTTTTCAGGGGCGCCTGGGTGGCGCAGTCGGTTAAGCGTCCGACTTCAGCCAGGTCACGATCTCGCGGTCCGTGAGTTCGAGCCCCGCGTCAGGCTCTGGGCTGATGGCTCGGAGCCTGGAGCCTGTTTCCGATTCTGTGTCTCCCTCTCTCTCTGCCCCTCCCCCGTTCATGCTCTGTCTCTCTCTGTCCCAAAAATAAATAAAAAACGTTGAAAAAAAAATTAAAAAAAAAAAAAGAAAAATCTGTTTTCAGTATATGACTCTATTTCTAAATTCCGTAATAGTTATTGTTTGTCCTGTGTACATGACTATATTTTGTCTTGGAGCCATAAAAAAATAGAGGAATTGGGTTTCTTTAAAGTTCAAAGATTCAAGGGGCGCCTCGGTGGCTCAGTCGGTTAAACATCCGATTTCAGCTCAGGTCATATCTCACAGTTCATGAGTTCGAGCCCCGCATCGGGCTTTGTGCTGACAGCTCAGAGCCTGGAGCCTGCTTTGGATTCTGTGTCTCCCTCTCTCTCTGCTCTTCCCCTGATCATGCTCTGTCTCTCTCTCCTTCAAAAATAAATAAGAACATTAAAAAAAAATAAAGCTCAAAGATTCATATAATTGAATCTTTTAAATCTTTTCTGGTTTAGGTCAGTGATTGTACATGGTAGGCTCCTAGTTAAGTATTAGCTGAATACTTGAATGATTTTTGGATTATGATGTGTCATGAATTTACTCGCAAACCTAAGTCTGTGTCCTTTACCATATGCCCAAGAGGTTTCTCAACCAGACTTGTCAGGACTCAGCCCGTCTGAGATACTGTGTCTTACATGACATGGGGCATATCCATGATGTGGGAAGCATGCCAGAAATCAGGTTAACACACGTGTAAGATCTTGTTATTACAGGTGAAAATTGGGTCATTTGTGTTCTTCCTTGAGTCCTGATAATCATGAGTCAGTTAAAGCTTTTCTCTCAGAGCATTATCTGAGGAAATAAAAGATCTCTCCATGTGTATAAAGGACACTGTTGAGATTGTGAATACGTTTTACACAATTTGCACAAAATTACTAGACCAGTCACTGACCCTGAAAGAGAATTAAAGGTACCTTGACAGCAGCTTGTTTTAATTAATCCCAGCAAGACCATATCACCGTTCTTTTGGAAGCTTTTTTTCCCTACATGCCTATGCCGCGTTCCTTTACCAAAAATTACACCCTTACATGTGCAACAAAGACAGAAACACAGTCTGGCAAGAATTCTGATTAAGACAAAAATGACCAAGCATCTCAATACAGCTGTTACTTAAAAAGTGTCCAAGTGCACTGATCCAGTCACTTGTACCTGGATTTAGGTCCTCCTAAATTCCAAGGGTGGATTTGTAGGGAGAGTGTGTGTCTGCAAGATTAATGCAGAGCAAGTTGCTTTCTATATATATATTCCACTTCGTCACCACACTACGTCAGTACACCTATGCCTTTTATGCTGGGGGAGAGGAGGGATTAAACGTTTGCCAAGGTTACTGAGGTAGGGCTGGAACGAAGCTTTCTGTAACTCCAAAGCCCACTCTTTATGTTGAGCTTTTACTTTCAAAAACGCCAAGGACTGTGGCATGTATTTGAAAAGAAATCCCAACTTGAGCTGATGAATGGATGTTGGACTAGATGATTCTGTCAGTGAAAGCTTGGATGGATTGAGTTGGTACTGATAGGATTAATTATTGGACAAGATAAGTACTTAGCAAATTTGGTACCTCAGACAACCTCTGATAACTCTGATAAAGAATTGTGCTATCTTTTCAAAGATTAAGTGACGGATTCAAGCACCTGCAAATGCTGTATTTTTGTTTGAAAAATTGAGGTAAAATTTCAGTGAAATGCACAGATCTTAAGATGGACGCATTTTAACAAATGCGTAATAGATCATGTAACTCACACCCCAGCCAACAGAACATATCTGACATCCCCAAAGTTCCCTGGTGCCTCTTTCCAGTCACCTGCTCCCTAGAGGCCACCACTATGTTCTGATTTCTATTACCACACACTACTTTTGTCTGTAAAATGGTATATTTTGCGTAAAAGAAAAGCAAATGGGAAACTATTCACATTTTTTTTTCCGTGTACTGAAAACCGAGCACAGCTGTTAAGGTGCAGCTCTATCCTCTAGCATTCTTTTCAAAAGACAACTTTAACACTTGAGAATTAAGAGTTTATTAAATGTCACTTTTTATGTTTTTAATTGAACCAACTCTGGCTCCTGAGAGAGAAAAATCGAAACTGAGATGCACTTGACCTGATTCTCTTTTGACAATCCCCAAGAACATTTGGGAAGCCAAAGTTTACTGCCCACCAGTTAGGCCACTTGGATGACCTACTTTTGTGGTCCCCCAGAAGAAAATGACACCGGGGGAGAAGAGAAGTGACTGAATCGGAACGAGGGGAGACCGCGGCTCGCCCTTGGCCCCGGCCGTTGGCCGTGGGCCGTGGGCCGCGGGCGAGGGCGCGTCGGGGCTCTGCCCGGCTTCCCGGGGCTCTGCCCGGCTCCCCGAGGCTCCGCCGGCCGCGCGCGCTTGGGAGGATGCGCAGCCCAGAGCGGGCGGGGTTGACTTCGCCCGCTGCCCGGCCCCCCGCCCTCCGGTGCCGCCCTCCCTGCGCCGTCCGTCGGGGGCGGGCCTGGGCGGGGCAGCGGAGCCGAGCGCCAGCGGGCTCAGGCGGGCAGTCCCGGGACGCGGGATGCTGTGCGCGTTTCCTCGCGGCCCCTGAGGCCACCAGCCCGCCGCCCGCCGCCCGCCGCCCGCCTCGCTCGCCCCAGCTCTGGCCGCTGCGCCCGCCGGTCCCGAGAGGTAGGAAGACCCTGCTGCCCCCCAGCCCCCGTGGGCGCTGCTGCGCTGCCGGAGTCCCCGGCGGCTCCGGGGGGTGGGGGTGGGGGGTCGGGCAATACCCCTTGGACCCTGCCCGCCCCGCCCTCCCCGCCGGCTCGGAGCGCAGGTGGACGTGCTGTTGCAGCTCCCTCCGCCGCTGGGTGCTCAGCCTCCGCCCCAGGGGATACTCTGTAGAAAGTGTCCGTCTGCGCGTCTCGGAGTCCCGGCTCTCTTGGCACAGGTGTTGGCGAGAGACCCGGGCTGGCTGCAGACTGGTGTTGAGTCCGATGGGTTGGGACCCTTGAAAGATAGCGTCTTGGGGGTGCTCCGCGTTTCTGAACAAGTTTGCCTATTTCCAGAAAGAAATCTTTTCTGGGGTACACACTGTATGAGATTTCAGCATTTCAGAACGGTCCTCATTTTAATGGAGCTCTGTGCTGACAACTTCGGCAGGGCTAGATTTCCAGGCATGAACTTGACTTGCGGGCCCTTGGGAAACTGTAGATGTGGGGAGCGCACAGCCTCCTAGGGAAGCTGCGTCCAGTCCGTGGGACCAGGGCAGAGCCCGCTGCACTGAGTGTATAAATAATGCCTGTTTACACAGGCTGCTTTGGAACTAGGGATTTCCGGTTAATAAATATTATTAGATGGATGCACACGAGCGTGTGCCTGTTTGTCAGAAGGGATAGAGTCACTTTGCTTCTTTTTGTTTTCCCTTTAATTCTTTGATAAATCATTGGTCCTAGTAGAGTTTAGGTTAATTCCTTTTCTTTTTCCGCAGCAATGAAGACACCGTAGGAATCAATCTTAACTGGTTTCAGCAAAAACAGGGGATCTGAGCTTGGCGTGATGCCATTAGCCACTGAAAATATTCACTACTTCTCCCTACCCTCTAGCTGATGCATTTGGAAGTTTTCTGTAAATGTTTATGTCTGAATGCTATATAGAAGTGTTTTTAAATGTGTGTAAAATAGACGTAGGTTTTTATTTTCTCAAAATGATTCTCAAGCCAAACATTGTAAAAGTAGACAGTCTTGGTATTGGGAACAACATGTTGGAAGACAATAAGCAAACAAAGTAAAAAGAGAGAGAGGAAGGAAGGAATCTTATTTAAAAAAAAAAAATGTGCTTTTTACCCAGCGTTCCATTCCATTGTGGGGTGCTCTCTTAAGGTCTTCAAATTAGTGAATGGGATAGTAAAACTTAAGCATTTATTTTCAAAAGCTTAAGAACATTTTAAAAATCCTTATGATTTTTAGGTAGGCTTATTTTTCCATTTCCATTCAGTTCTAAATACAGAGTATCACACTATTCTGTGTTTTACTCATCATTTTTATAAGAAGGAAAATGTGTTACAATCACAACATCAGTTGCGATTAGGAGCTTCTTTAAAAAATGGTTATCAAGGAAAATCAAGCAATTTGGGAGGAGGCCCATTCAACTTTTGGGAGCCAGGGATCCTTGCCCCTCCTTACTCTGGTTACTTGAGTATCAGTAATTCAAAAGGAAGCGTTTTATTGCCTTAAGTGCCCAAACTTGCCTGGGGGATATGGTGATGTTCACCTGCTGTCTTCGACCGTGTTTCCCAGTCCAGGTTCAAGGAAAAGATTGGGTCAAATCTATGCCTAATTCCAGCAAAGTGGAATTTTCTTTTTATGTTGGGGAGGGGAGTGACCCTTAATCATCTGCCTAATTACACTTCAAATCTCTGCTTCCCTTTGAGGAAGTACAGTGTTTCCTTTGTTCAACCAACTCCTACTGAAAGAAAGCTAATAGAGACAAATCAGTTCCCCCCCGCCCCCCCGTTGATTTTTTTTTTTTATTATTTCAACAGGCCTTTTAATTCTATTAATTTCTGTCTTTTCTGAAGAGATGTACATATATATTTGGAATATAGTATATTATTAAAGTAGACTGTGGATAATGGGGAAATGTAAACATTAAGAAAAGACCTGGTTGATTATGCTTACTAGCCCATAGTTTAGTAGATTTCAATTGAAAAAAATTGACAAGGGCCCTGAATCTTATTCTACAGTCTAGTCTATTTATAGACTAGTCTATTTATAGACAAAGTAAGTGCCCCCTCCCACAAATCGTTCTGAAGCACAGGCCAGCAAGGTATTTCCTACCCTCCTAGGTGGTCTGGCAAGACTGCTGCATGAAATCATCTGCCTCCTGATGCATTACTGACAGCAACAAGTATTGGGAAACTGACAGAAGATGATAATTGTTATTTATTTGTTTTCTCTTGAGAGTACCCTAAACAATGGAAGTCAGTGTCACAGGGAGTTCACATTTAAATGCAACACTCTGAGTATCTTTTTAAAAGGCTTGATAGTTTTGATATAGCTCCTAGGCATTGAGAAATGAAGCAATCCAGATAACGTGCAGGAAAGACAGTGGTTGTAAGTCCATTTGTAGAAGCGAGCCCGGTCCATGCAGCACAGTGCAAAATGAAAATTCGGCAAAATTTTAGCAAATTGATTGGCGTGAAATGCCAAACAGATAAATAGGTGAAAGTGTGTTATCCAGACTGGCTCTTAACTTTGATGAAATTCAGCACATAAACTCTCCACTTAAGCACGCGTTACAAAGATGAGAGACTTGGTGTTTTGCAAAAATAAGCTTGGTGTTGCACACACCTGAATGTGCTTAACAGGTGAGCTGTAATGGAACCAAAGGGACGTACAAGCACAAATCATTTCCCCGGGGAAAGTTAATGTCCTCCCTATTTTCAGTGGCACCCATGAAGTTTGACTTCTCAGAATGGTTTTGCCATTTCATGATTACTATTTTGTGAATCACGTTGAACAGAGGCATCATTTTTTGAGATTCTAATTTCAGGTGTTTTTGAAAAAAAAAACAACACAAAAAAACACAGTTTGGATGTGAGAAAGGACATGAGGAGACCAAAGACCTGGGATTTTGCTGATCAGAATGAAACAAATGTTGAAAGACTTTTCAAATCTACTCTTGGTGGTACTTTGTGACTATGGTGAGTATTATTAAGTATACGTCATGCTGTCAGTGTCAATGAAGAAACATAAACGTGGGGTTTATAAATGCATGGATGTTGATGACCCTGCATGAAGGAGGCAGGGCACGTCTATAGTGCAGTACCTTTTAAACTGGAATCCTTGCAACCCTGGGTTCTCTTAAGGTTCTATATATATTGATGCAAAATTCCCTTTAAATATATTTTTAAGCCTTTAAAAAGAGAATTTAAAAAAAGGCATTTCATTTATTAATTTTTTGAAAAATTTTAATGTTTATTTATTTTTGAGAGAGACAGACAGATAGACAGAGCATGCATGGGGATACAGGCAGAGAAAGAGAGAGACACAGAATCCGAAGCAGGCTCCAGGCTCTGAGCTGTCAGCACAGAGCCTGATGTGGGGCTTGAATCCATGAACCATGAGATCATAACCTGAGCCCCCCAAGTGCCCCTCATTTTCATTTAAGCAAACTGGAGACAAGCATGTTATGTTGAATTTTCTTTGACTGATGTCCTAGTAATTCAGTATTATACATTGAAACTCTCAGACACACATGAATGTGTGGTTGTTTGTTTGTTTGTTTGTTTGTTTTTAATTGGGATTCTCCGTTTGATTTCACTTTACAGGAGAGTTTTGCTGTTAAAATATCTTTGGAACCAGTCCAAATTTCTGTCCTTGCCAGTTGTTTGCCTTGGACAAGTTTCTTGTTGACATCACAGCGCTGTTGTGATGGAAAAATAGGAAAGGGAAAACACCTTGTCTGAGCCTAGAGTAGGTGATTACTGTTACTTTTCTTTATTCACTTTGTTTCAACTGAAAATTGAGTTCGTTACTCAGAGAGTTTTATGCAACTACTGAACCTTAACAGATTCAACAATGTACTACTTTTCTTTTGATGATTTCCAAATATTTCATAGACATCTAAGCAGTTCATGGTATAAGAGTGGAAATTGTTTTCAAATTGAAGAAACATGATCCAAGGGATCATGGCTTGTGTGATATCAGTGACACATCCACATAACTGGACCAGAGTGTGGACTGTTCATTTTGTCCATTGAATCGCTTTCCTCAGCCTTTTCGTTTGAAGAAGTTTATTTAAACAAGAAGATGCTTGATTTGTTGAAAATGAGCCTGGGATTCAATTATCTTAATGTTATTCATCCCTACTTAAAATCCCTATCACTCCATGTGTAACAACAGCCTCATACAAAAAATTACAAAAGTGTCCTTGGTTTCATAATGATAAAGACATCAGAATTTTCCATTTGTACACAGTGTGCAAGGATGTTTGTCGTTGAGACTAAATATCTTACTGGAATATGAGAATAAAAGTTCAATGAGCATAAAATAAGAACATAGAAGTTGGGTGCACATGCTGCTAATGGAAAAGGAAGTATTTTCCTAGACCTGGGTTTTTTCCCTCTCCATTTGATATTGATCAAAATATACCATTAACAGTTGTTGTTGTTTTTAGTGCAACATGCTTATATTGAGACACCAATTACTTTAAATATAATAAAGGAATGGGGAGAGGCGATCTAAAAGAATGGAGAAAACCACACCGTGGTAGCCAGAATGTGGTACAATTCAATTGCAGTTTTCTAAATGAGGATGTATTCTTGTCTATGAAAATAAGAGTTCTATAGTAAAGCAAGTTCTCTCCTCAGTACACCTGCTCTCTGGGCTGCTGGAACCCATCAACTGTATCTTTTTTTTCCATTACTGACTGGGCCTGTGTGTCTTTTCAATTTATTGGATGCCCATCAAATCAGAGTCTTATTTGCCTGGTTGACAATCTCTATCATGTTTGTTAGTTATCCTAAGTTGTGTGTGGTCTCAATCTTAAAATGCATTAAAAACTGTCCTGCCCCATGAGATTCAAGTCAATCTGATCTTTGTTCTCAGTCGTAACTCCTTCCTCCGTCTTAACTGCTTCTCTTTAGCCACCTGTTTACAAATAGGTGCTGGGTGGCCTCTGAACCAGGCACAGCTGTGTCAGAATCAGCACCCTTCCTCAACTTTGACTTCTCTCCCTCCAAACGAGAGTATCTCTCAACTTCCGTTTTAACTGAAGGAAAAAGAAAAAAAGAAAAAAAAAAACCTTCATTCTATTATGGTTTTCAAGCAAGTGTTGATCAAGCATTCCAGGTTATCCAAGTTTTATATATTTGATTTCGTCTCATCTCAAATAAGAAATGTGTAAAGCACTGAGCTGTTTAAAAAGGAAAAACAGGGGCATGTGGGGGGCTCAGTCGTTAAGCATCCGACTTTGATTCAGGTCCCGATCTCACGGCTCATGTTCGTGAGATGCGGTTTGAGACTCGCATCCAGTCTCTGTGCTGACAGCTCAGAGCCTGGAGCCTGCTTAGATTCTGTGTCTCCCTCTCTCTGTGCCAGTACCCTGCTCATGCTGTCTCTGTCTGTCTCTTTCACAAAAATAAATAAATAAACGTTCAAAAAAACACAAAAAACAAAAAAAACCTCTATGTGCCAATATATTCACGTACTGATTCTAATGATCATTAACCGAATACACGTAAGGGTATATTTAAAGATCACCAGCCCAGATAACACTTTGATGGCCTTTGGACATATATGTATGCCATGATATGTGTATATTATGTATGTATAAGATAATCACAATAAGAATAATAAATTCATGCTCACACATGTTATTTTTCAAGCCAAAAGAACCCTGGAGTGCCTTAAATCTAGAATTGTTTCTTACCCTAGCCATGGGCCCGCTGATTGTTGCCCTGCCAAATGCTGTCTCCTTTGATATGTATTTGGATAGGATTCAAAATAGAAACAAGGATTCCTGTGTGTCTGTGTTTTTTCCACTCTTGAGCTGCTCTGATGGGTTTCTTTTTTAAAAAGATATGATTGATCTTAACTGAGTGATAGTTGTGGGCTAGCAGTCATCTATCACATCGAGGCTAGCAATGGTTACTGTGATGTCACTAAAATTGCCGAGAAGCCTGCCTATTTCATAAACATTCACTCTATCCCTTGGATGACCTGTGCAGAAGAAAGTGTCAGCAATTCTTATTCATCTAAAAATTTCTGCTTCATACGAACCAAGGGCACTGGTTCCTTTACTGGTAGAAATGCTTAAGTACTTGGCTTGAATATCAGAAAATAACTTGGAAGTATATTTATGTCTTCCATTTTAAGTCATCTACAGCCGTCTGTATTGCATCATGTAAATCAAGTTTTCTCACTTTACTGTTTATCCATTTCCCCCAAATACCTAGACACCAGACTATGATTTATCAAAACAAAACACAACACAACTCAACTGAGTGAATTTGAAGATCTAATTGGCTTTATGAAGCAATTCCTGAATCAGGCAGCGCCCCATCTAGCAAGTAGCGATGGTCCTAAAAGTTGCACAAAATGGAAGGTTTTTATGGGAAGGAGGGTGGGGCAAGAAGTTCTTAGCAAAAGAACAGAAGGGATTATTTTCAGGCCAAGATGTCTTTTTTGCCGGGGGGCGGGGGGGGGGGGGGGGGGGGGTGGGGGGGGGGGGGGGGTGGGGGGTGTGTGGAGTTGGGTGTCTTTAGCAGGTATTTTTTATCATGGAGATAACCTCTCTAGTGCAAGAAATTTCAGATTGACTGTGAAAAGATCTTATTGCCAGGTAGGTTGAAACTATGAAGTCTGGGTTTGCCATCCTGGGGGGCAAATGTCTCCATGTAGGGCTTCCCCCCCCCTTTTCTTTTTAACAGATTAAAATGAGAAAAGTAAGGTATTGGATTTACATCTTGAGAATTATCAGTTGTTACTCTCGCTTTATAGATTTTCATTGCAGACGTGTTGCTTTGTTGAGTGCGGTGAATTCAGGGTATTTGTCTCTAATTCCTTGTTTTAAGCATAACCATGAAAGAGGATGAACGTGCACAGCCACTTTAGAATGAAAACAGTGCAGGTGCCCAACTAACAGAATCTGCACTCAGCATCACTCACGCACCCTTTGGCTGAGTTTCACACTTCTCTTATGTTTATTTTTTATTTATTTTTAATTTTTTTTTTAACGTTTATTTATTTTTGAGACAGAGAGAGACACAGCATGAACGGGGGAGGGGCAGAGAGAGAGGGAGACACAGAATCGGAAGCCAGCTCCAGGCTCTGAGCCGTCAGCCCAGAGCCCGACGCGGGGCTCGAACTCACGGACCTCGAGATCGTGACCTGAGCCGAAGTCGGACGCTCAACCGACTGAGCCACCCAGGCGCCCCTCTCTTATGTTTAAAGTGCTGCTTTCTTTGATGTCTCCAACAGTGCTGCTCAGAGATCCCTTTGTAAAACCAATTCTCACCATTTCGTTTCAGTTCTTGCAGAAGCTGAATACCTCCTCTTGGGAAAGCCCGGCCATGTAGCACTAAGCAACAATACAGTATCGGTGGGTTTCCAGTATGTCAGTGGGGCTAATGGGACGCTGAGGAATGTATCTATCCTGTTGTTGGAGGCCAACACCAATCAGACTGTTACCACCAAATACCTCCTGACCAACCAGTCCCGGGGAACACTGGAGTTCGAATGCTTCTACTTCAAGGAGGCGGGGGACTACTGGTTCACCATGACTCCAGAAGCGGCAGACAACAGCACTCCAGTCCACCTGTGGGAGCAAAGTGCCTTTCTCAAGGTGGAATGGCCTGTCTTTCATGTTGACCTGAATAGGACATCCAGGGCAGTGGAAGGCACCTTCCAGGTGGGACTTTTTACCAGTCAACCACTGTGCTCATTCCCTGCGGACCAACCTGACATCTTGGTGGATGTCATCTTTACCAACAGTCTTCCCGAGGCAAGAACGAGTCCAGGACAGCCGCTGGAGATAAGAACCAGCAAGAGGACACAACTCTCTCAAGGTCAGTGGGTTGAGTTTGGCTGTGCACCCGTGGGGCCGGAAGCCTACGTCACTGTGGTGCTGAAGCTGCTCGGCCAAGACTCGGTCATTACCTCCACGGGACCCATTGACCTGGCCCAGAAATTTGGATACAAACTGGTGACGGTGCCGGAACTCACATGTGAGTCGGTAGTGGAGGTGGTGGTGCTGCCTCCCCCGTGCGTCTTCGTCCAGGGAGTGATCGGGGTCTTCAAGGAGGCCCCCAGACGCCCTGGGGAAGGGACCATTCGGCTGGCTGAAAACAGCCTGACCTTGGGAGAGAGGAGAACAGTATTCAACTGCACTTTATTTGACATGGGGAGGAATAAATACTGCTTTGACTTTGGCGTTTCAAGCAGAAGCCATTTTTCCACAAAGGAGAGGGAGTGCATGCTAATCCAGAGAAACATAGGTTCGTATGGAGATTTTGTTTTTAAGTTTATTTATTTATTTTGAGAGAGAGCATGTGCGCGCAAGGTGCGGAGGGACAGGGGGAGAGAGAGAGAGAGAGAGAGAGAGAGAGAGAGAGAGAGAGAGAGAGAGTGAGTTCCAAGCAGGCTCCGCACTGTCAGCACGGAGCCTGATGTGGGGCTTGAACTCACAAACCACAAGATCATGACCTGAGCTGAAGTCCGTTGCTTAACCGAAAGGGCCGCCTAGGCCTCCAGGTTGGTATTGAGATTTCAAAAAATTTGTAATCAAACTGGTGCATTCATGCAGTCAAAATTATTATTTCGAATTTAGGTGAGCTGTACCATCGTTGTTATGGTTCCCTTCTCATAATGTCGCAAATGGCATTGTCCATCCTTATCTGAAAAACTAGGAGTAATGATAAGCAGACCCAGCTCCCTGCTTACCTCTCTAGGTCTCAGTTTCCCCACTAGTAAAACAGGGATAATAATGGTTTCTGCCTCAGAGTTGTGAGAATTCAGTGAAATACATGTGCACGGTTCTCCGCATTGTGCCTGGCATATAGGGACCAGGTGCTTCCAATAAACCTTAGCTGCTGTGCATTATAGTTAAAAAAGTTATATTATTACATCATATGGCAAATCCATGGCAGGGAAGAGCAGAATTCAAAGCTAAATCTCAAATTGTATGTAGTTAACTTCTGGCTTCCTCTAGCGGATCATGTCTCTTCACTGTTACATCTTTCATTCACAGGAATGAGTTTCTTTAGAAGGGAGATTTCAAAGCAAGATTTCCCAAAAGTTCAGATTCTAAATTCTTTGCATGATGCCCTACCTAATCACAAAGAAGTGGGGCTATTACCATTCCATCCATGCCCCATGCTCCTCTTTGCATTTCTTTTCCTTTTCCTGGGTGCAGGCCTGGTCTTGGCGAGAGAATCATCCGGCAGGGATTGTCCCGTTTGCTTACGTCTTCATCCCCGCTAAGCTCCGTGCACCCTGACGGCCCAAGCGCCTGTCTGTCTTTGGAACCCCAAGTGTTTCTTGCTCCAAATTCACCCACTTTCTCTCCTTGGAAGCTCATTTCCTTTGACTTTCTCTGCACCCTGTGGTCACTTCTCTGCTTGCACTTACCTCTCTGTCCAGCCTAGATTCTATGGCCCGTTTCATCTCTCTCCTACCAATACCCGAAACTCTTGTGCCCTGTTATCCTTCTGATGCACGAATCCAGCTGCCTGCCCACTGCATGGAGGCTGGACGAGAAGGTCACACCCGGGAGACAGGGGCACTGTGAGTGGGTTGCACCTCCCTCCTCAGCCGGGCCCACCATGCTACCCTGGCCAGCGCTGCTCCCATTCTCTAGAACACCGCCCCCTCAGACCTCAACCCCTGCCCCATGGCTGACTCTCAGAGCTGAGTTTGTCTCCTGCCACACAGGGCAGCTGGCAGCCATCTGGTACGAGCCACCTCACCCTCCCACTAAAATATCTGTGCGCCTGCAGCCATCGGTCCTCCTTTGTCACCACCGTGGAAGAAGTGTCACTCCTCCAGTGCGAGGTCAACCTTGCCCTCTGCTGTGGACCCCAGTGTCTTTGCTCATATCAGGAATCCTCTGTTAATCCTGATCCCCTCTCCCTCTTCTGTCTCTAACTGTCCCTTGATGGGCTTCTCCCCAACAGTTTTGAAATATGCTTAATTCTCTTATCTAAAAATACAGCCAACACCACCCCTCATCCCCTGGTTCTCCCCCACATAATACCGTCTTTCTCTCTCCTTCCTTTTATAGTCCAGGTTCTTGAAAAAGTCACCTATACACTGCGGTGTATTTCCTCACCTCACGTGTACTTTTCAGCCCACATCTAAGGCACACTCCTCCCCTGAAAGTGCTCTCACTAAAGCAGCCAGTGGATGACTTCCAAGGTCCCAAAACCCAGGGGCGCTTTGCAGCCTGTGTCTTCATTGACCTTGATTCCGTGACCTCACACTCGCCTTGCTTACCTCCCACTCGCCTCGCTTACCTCCCACCTGCCTGGCTGTTCCTTCATGGTCTCCTTCGCCTGCCAGTTCTACCACCTGGTCTCATCCATTAACGATTGGACTTCCTCGCCTTTTTTTTTTTTTTTTTTTAATGTTAATTTTTGAGAGAGAGACAGAGTGTGAGTGGGGGAGGGGCAGAGAGAGAGACACACAGAATCCAAAGGAGGCTCCACTCTGAGCTGTCAGGAGAGAATCCGATGGGGGGCTCGAACTCACAAACCATGAGATCATGACCCGAGCCAAAGTCGGACACTTAACCGACTGAGCCACCCAGGCGCCCCTGGACTTCTGCGCCTTATACTATTTACACACCCACTAGGTGATTACCATCCTGATGCCAGTGACTCCAGACTGGCATCCCTCCCCTGCATCTAAGTGCTGCTGCACAGCTGTCACCCCTCACGGGTCTCCCATCTCTCTCAAAAGCCACATACCTAGAATTCGACTCATCATCTTACCCCCTAAACCTGCTCCTCGGTAAGGCCTCCGCCACCCCTTTCATTGTTCAGACCGGTAGCCCAGGAGTCTTCCTCTTCTCCTTCACCTCCTATAAGTAATAAATCACCAAGTCCTATGAGTTTTGTCTCCTCGGTGTCTGAATCTCTCCACGTCTCCCCAATTCTGCGGATACCACTTGGTTTAAACCTCTGTCATCCCTTAGCTAACCTATTGCAACAGATTCCTAATCGATTCCAGCTCCCTCCGCTGTCCACTTCGTTCTCTCACTGCAGCCAGAGAGATTATGTAAAACTCAGGTCTGCTGAGGTTGTTCCCCCGCTTAAAATCAAACTGTCAGTCACCTCAATGGATATGAGGATGAGAATCCGCAGGGCCCTTTGTGGCCGGGCTGCCCAACCCACAGTCACCATCCCTGGGCGGGAGCCTCCTCCCGCCTTCACCTGGTTGACGTTAACCTGTCTCCCAAGTCCTCACTTGGGTCACTCTTCCTTGACCCCAGACTTGCTAAATTCCCTTGCCGTAAGCTGGCACGGCATCCTTCATTCCTCTTTCATGGCATTGATCATTTCTGTCGTGGTTTGTTCAGTGTCTTTCTCCCCCCGCCCTCAGCCTTATGCCCACCCTCACTCTCATGGGGGAAGCTCATTTGGTGGGAAAAGCCAACTTGCGCTGCCATGAAGCTATTTATGATATTTATTTGGCCCACTTAGTAGGCCTGGCACTTTAATAGCTGTTCAATACATGTTTTATTCAAGTGAAAATTGATGCAAATGTGGCCGGTCCAGATATTAGCATAGAAAAATTATATTAAGCTAATTTAATCATTCAAGCTACACTTGCCTTTTCAAAAGAAGTTAAGAGAAAAAAAAGTCTAATTGAATTTAGTGGAAACAAACCAAGGGATATAAAGACATTTGAGCCATTTGATTAGAAACACTGGGAGCAGGAGGTCTACCTTGTGGTTCTCCCAGCTGTTGGGGTTCCCGCTGATTCTTCTGCTCGTTTAAAGACTGAGTTTTCCCCACAGCAGCAGGGAGAAGACACTGGAGAGGGGCAGAAGGAAGGAGTGGTTCTCTGAGGTTCCAGCCTGAGGGTGGCGAAGGGCTCCCTATGGGGCTGCAGCAACCAGACACAACTGGCCACCAGGGCTGGACGCAACACCTGGAGGGACTAATGCTCCTGGAGACTCCAGGAGTGTGGCTCCGACTCCGGCTAATCACTGACATTTATGCTAGTAATGGGGACCTCAGTGCCTTCTCTGGTTTTAGTATAAAAAATGTATGACTGAATCGAGTTCTCTTCTTTTCATTTTCCACTTAAATTGGCAGCTGACTTTTTTTTTTTTTTTTTTTTTTTTTTTGGTAAATGGTATCATTTAGGGACCCCACTGAACCCACCATGACTTGTGTGAGCTGCTGCCTCCACTGAATTTCTTACTAGTTCCTTTGGACAATGGAGTAATGTGTTTGACATGTTTGTCTCTTTTTCCAAATATATCTTCAGACCTGAAGATAGTAAGTAAATAACAGTTTACAGGAAATGCAAAATAGATGTGCTGCATTTAAACCAAAAATTATTTATGATCTTCATTAATCCTACTTGGTGTGAATGTTCATATTTTTCTCTGCAGAAATGTTAATGTGTTTGGCTATGGGATGCTGCCTGAGATCCTGGTAGGGGAGTGTTAGTAATCTTGGCATAGCACTGTAATAACTTACAAAAATAAGTTGAGAAATCCTAAATTCTGAACACATCTGCCCAACATCCCGTTTCAGACGGGAGTATATAAATTTAGGGTAAAAGTTGATAATGAATGATAGAGGATATGAAGTCATAGTCACATAATTTTTTTTAACTTAGGTTTTTTTTTTTTTGGTAAATAAAAAGTGTATATATTTATAGTTTCCTTGATAATTTAATTTTTAGGCCATCTTCTTGTTTCTGTGATTAAATGGTATGGTTTTTCTTTTATAATGACTGAACAAGAGCTTTTTACCAAGGACAGAACTATCAACCCTGTCAGTTCCTTCCTGTTTGCACGTTGTGCATTATCTTTAATTCTCCGCCAGAATCTTTTTTAAGCTACTTGTCCACTTTGGGAGTTAGTTTACCTAAAGCTAGAAAATACAGTTGTAAAAATTCATGTAAGTAGACCCCTAGATGCTGCACTACTCCATATTCTTTGAAAGTGAATGAATATGTAAATCCTTCCAAGAATAAACTCTTCTTTTGGGATTCCTTAGGAATATCCTGTAGGATATCTGACATCCTGTGTGCGATCATCTGACATAATAAAGCTAATGTTTATATAGTGATTACTTTGTAACCAGGCACTGTTCTGAGTGATTTATAAATATTAACCTGTTTAATCTTCATAACAACCCTATTAGTTAGGCTTATAATTTTGTCAATTTTATAGGTGAAGAAATAGAAGCCCAAAATAAGTAACTTGCCTGAGCTCAATTGGTGGTTAAGTGGCTTAACCACTACTGATGGTTGACTGGCTTTTACCCTTATTCTTCACTGCCTCCCATATAATCAACTGTCAATTCATGTATTAAATAATGTAAAATGTTTAAATTGAAAAAAGTTATACTATTTTCTCATCTCACTGGCTTGTCTTGTGCTGTCCACCCCTCTTGAAACACACATAACCCACTTTGGAACCCACAAGCATGATTTGGCCGATATAAATGAGCCTTGTTCTGTGCACAGAGAGTCTGAACTGCTTATCCAGGTGCCTTTGCTCCATCTATTGCTTTTAGTTACTCTTGTCTAGAGAACTTTCTTTTCTTTCTTTCTTTTTTTTTTTTTTTTAAAGCTAATGTCTTTTTTTTTAATGTTTATTTTTTAAATTTATTAAAGAGAGAGAGCACAAGTGGGAGAGGGGCAGAGAAAGAGGGAGAAAGAAAATCCCTAGAAGGCTTTGCACTGTCATCACAGAGCCTGATGTGAGCCCATTGTGGGGCTTGAGCCCACAAACTGTGAGATCATGACCTGAGCTGAAACCAAGAGTCAGATGCTCAACTGACTGAGCCACCCAGGCGCCCCTAAAGAACTTTTTTTATAAGCGTGTTTTGTTTGGTTGCTTTAGTTTCTTGAGCAAAATGTCTTCCAGTTGTGAATGTTTCATGGGCTGTATTCTTTCAGATAGTCTTGAGGGGTGGAAACAAATTTCCCTTTTCCTATCCCAGACAAATTTGGCTCATTCAGAATTAATATCCTCTATAGTAGCCTGAAAGGTATTTATGCTGGCCAAACAGGTTTGTTATGTAGTGTGAGTGCATGTATGGACATCTAACCAGGACAAAACAAAACAGCTTTCATTCATGAAAAGTATTTGAAATATTGATCATCTTGCTCTTTATTTCTAAAACACGAACTACATTTATCTAATGACTTTTCATTTAGCCTGGTATTTCCCTCAAAGTTATTGGTAGAAATCTTCAGGGAACAGACAGAATTACTTAAAGCATTAAAAATGTTTGCCTGATTAAATTTGTTAATTGCTTTGATTGATTTCCTATGTTCCTGTTTGATTAATGTGGCTTAAAATTAAAGGACATAAGATGTAGCCTAAATGTTTACTTTTTATTGTTGATTGTCCTACAAACCATGATTTTACTTCCAAGGGAAAAAGATACAACATTTCAAAATGAAAATTGTTTTTATATAATTTATTGTCAAATGGGTTTCCATACAACACCCAATGCTCATCCCAACAAGTGCCTTCCTCAATGCCCATCACCCACTTTCCCCTCTCCCCCACCCCCATCATCCCTCAGTTCTCAGTATCCAAGAGTCTCTTGTGGTTTACCTCCCTCCCTCTCTTGTGGTTTGCCTTTTTTTTTTTCCCTCTTCCCCTCCCCCATGGTCTTCCGCTAAGTTTCTCAAGATCCACAGATGAGTGAAATGAAAACATATGGTATTTGTCTTTCTCTGTCTGGCTTATTTCACTTAACATAATACCCTCCAGTTCCATCCATGTTGCTGCAAATGGCCAGATTTCATTCTTTCTCATTGCCAAGTAGTATTCCATTGTATATATAAACCACATGTTCTTTATCCATTTGTCAGTTGATGGGCAGACATTTAGGCTCTTTCCATAATTTGGCTATTGTTGAAAGTGCTTCTATAAACATGAAATTTTTGACGTTAATATTCATGCTTTTATTAAAACTTTGATTTTTTTTTTCCTGGCCACTACTAGTGGAATTTTTGTTTTTAGTTTGACAAATAACTTTATATATTAAATACATTATATTTATGTAAAGTAAATGAGAGTTTACAAAAAGATTATTAGCATTTGTAATTCTACCTTTTGTGGTCTTAAATATGAGCATAAGAGAAGGATAAACTATGCACTGACTTAATTTTCAGTTTAGATTTCTCAGTAGTGGAATTCCCAGTTGATTTTTCAAAAATAAATCACCATACTTTCATTCAAAGAGAGTTTAATATGAGAGCCCCAAGGCTTTGCAGGCACGAGGGGCTTAGTGTCTGAATAGCTCTGCAGCTTAAGGACAAAGCTGGCTTATTGTTCTTCCATTTGCGGAGCTGCAGTGTAATCTGGAGACACAGAACCAATATTGTGTTCAGTTGGACCTCTGGATGGAACATAATTACCACACCTCAGTTGATGTTGGTCCAGGATCGTGGTTTGTAATGCTCCCACTCTTGTGAAAATCCCAGAGACTTTTAATTGCTTTAAAGAGCTCATACTCCATGACTCATTTCAAAGATTGCACCACTTGGATTACCTGAGAATGTATCTGCCCTATGTGTTCTTATGTTTTCCTAGTGCTTTATATACCTGTGACTGTATTGAACTTTTGTCCATAAATGATGAAGAAAGACTTTTATGCAGCGGGTGTTTTGGTGCCCAGGGTTGGTATGACCTGGGTCTTGAGGTTGGATGGGTACTGATAGAAAAGGGTCTTAGAACAATTTTTTTTGTAGGAGACTACTTAATTATTCTATCTGGCAGTGATTACATATATGCTTGGAAGAGATGCTTGCATGTGCCAGTCATTAAACTGTTCTGGGAATATTTGGTATGAATTTGAAGCTCTGGTGGTAGGTGCACCCCCATTTAAGATTGTTAAGACTCCTTTCTAGATTAACCCTTTTATCATTATGTAATAATGTCCCTCTTATTCCTGGTAGTATCCCTTGTTCTGCAGTCTACCTTGTCTGATGCTAATATCGTTACTCCAGTTTTCTGTTAATGAATGTTCATGGGTTTAACTTCTCCCAACTGTTAATATTTAACCTATTTATGTATTTAATATTTAAAGTAAGTTTTTTAGTGAAAAAATTTTTAACTGAGTATAGTTGACACACAATGTTACTTAGTTTCAGGTGTACAACATACATAGTGATTCAACTTCTCTATTTGTTATGCTTAGCTCAACACAAGTGTGACTACCATTTGTCACCATATGATGCTATTACAATGTCTTTGACTATTTTCTCTGTGTTGTGCCTTTTATTCCTATGACTTACTCATTTCTTCACTGGAAGCCTGTATTTCTCACTTCCTTTCATCCATTTTTCCCATCTCATCACCCCCTTCCTTCTGGCAACCATCAGGTTGTTTCTGTATTTATACATCTAGTTCTGCTTTTTGTTTGTTTATTCATTTGTTTTTTAGATTCCACATATGAGTGAAATCATATACTGTTTATTTTTCCCAGTCTGACTTATTTCACTTAGCATGATGCCCTATAGGTCCATCCATATTGGTGCAAATGGCAAGATCTCATCCTTTTTTGTGGATGAGTATTATTCCAGTGTGTGTGTGTATGTGTGTGTGTGTGTGTGTGTGTGTGTGTGTGTGTACCTACCTTACATCTTTTTTATCCATTCATCTATCAGTGGACACTTTGGTTACTTCCATATCTTGGGTATTGTAAATAATGCTGCAGTAAATATTGGAATGCATATATCTTTTTGAATTAGTGTTTTAAGTGAGTTTCTTTTAAGTAACATATAGTTAGGTCATGCTTTTTTACCCAATCTCACAATCTCTATCTTTTAAGAGGTGTGTTTAGATTATTTATATTTAGTGTAACCATTATATGGTTAGATTAACATCTGTCATCTTGGTAGTTTTCTGTTTCTTCTGTTCTTTGTTTCTTTTTCCTCATTTCTGCCTTCTTTTGTGTTAATTGAATATTTTTTATGAGTTAGTTTAACCACACTGTTGGTTTATTGTTTATACCTTAAAATGTTTTTTTGTGGTTGTCCTGGAGTTTACAATATATATCTTTAATTATTCTTGGTCTACCTTTGAGTAATAATGTTTTGCTTCACATGTAGTGTAAGGACCTTATTAATAGTACACTCCCAATTCATTACTCCCATTCTTTGTGTGATTATTGTCATACATTTTACTTTATATATGCTCTGAATACTATTATTCTTTAGCAGTTATAGTTTCGAGCATTTAAAAATAAGAAAAAATGAGTTTTATTTTTACCTTTATAAATGCC
This sequence comes from Panthera tigris, assembly GCF_018350195.1. Lineage (NCBI taxonomy): Eukaryota > Metazoa > Chordata > Mammalia > Carnivora > Felidae > Panthera > Panthera tigris. The sequence continues at coordinate 19,045,617 of NC_056660.1, read as the reverse complement.
ATTTCCAGCACTTTTCAGTTCTTTGTACAGACACAATTTTTTTCTGGTATCCTATTCCTTCTGCCTGAAGGATTTTCTATTAACATTTCTTGTAGTGAGGGTCTGCTGGTAATTAATTTTATTGATTTTTGTTTGTCTAAATCTTTATTTCTCCTTAATTTTTGGAAGAATTTGGGATTGGTCTTTTTTTTTTCTTTCATTACTTTAGAGATACTACTCCACTATCCTTGGATTACACGACAAGAAGTCTGCTGTATTTCTCATCTTTATTCTTCCATATACAATGTGTTTGCTCCTTCCACCTTCCCTCCTCCTCCCACAGCCTTAAAAGTTTTTTTTTTGTTTGTTTGTTTTTATCAGTTTAAATATAGTGTGTCTAACTTCTTTTAGTTTATTTGCTTTTTTGTATTTATTCTGCCTGATGTTTTCTGAGCATCTTGGATAGAGCTTAGTATATCTCATTAATTTTGGAAAATTCTTGGTCATTATTTGATTCTCTTTTTCTCTTCTGGGATTCTAATAACATGAGCAAGAGATTATTTGATATTGTCCCCCAGATCTTGGATATTCCATTCTGTTTTATTCACTCTCTCTTTTTATTTTTTTAATTTGATTTTTTTATTTTTTAAAAATGTTTTATTTTCAAGAGAGACAGAGACAGAGTGCAAACAGGGGAGGGCAGAGACAAAGGGAGACACAGAATCTGAAGCAGGCTGAGCATGTCTGCACACAGCCCGACATGGGGCTCAAACCCACGAACCATGAGATCATGACCTGAGCCAAGGTCAGACACTCAAGCAACTGAGCCACCCGGGCACCCCCACTCTCTCTTTTTAATCTTTGTGTCTCAGTTTGAGTGATTTCTATTGACCTATATTAAATTTACTGTTTCTTTCCTCAGTAAGTCTACTTATGAGCATTCTAGAAGGCATTCTTCATCTTTGTTCTGTGTTTTTCATTTCTAGCATTCCATTCACCTCTTCTTAGTTTATAACTCTCTAATGAAAATTTTTATCTATTCATCTTGTTTACCTTTCCACTAAAGTCTTTCATGTTAATCATAGTATTTTAACTTCTCTCTGATAGTTCTAATACCCGGATCACATTTGGGTCTGGTTCTCTTGATTATTTTATTTATTGGTAGTTTTTTTCTTGCTGCTTGTGTGTCTCATAATTTTTGGTTGAAAGTTGCACATCTTATTTAGAACTGTAGACAACAATAAATAGTACTTATGTGGGGAAATGGGCATACTCTATTTTTGCTAGTCCATTAGTGTGGGGATTGGGTCAGTGCACTAAGGAATTAAGCTGTGTTTGGGTTTGTGCTGTTGCTATGGCCATCCTCAGTACATGATAGAGTTCATCAGAATTTTCTAATGTTACTTTGCAGTTAGGGTAGGAGTTGGCTTGCCAGGCTTCTCCACCCTCAGCTTTAGGCTTGAGCCTGCACACAAGAGAGGTTGTTATCTGTCGCTCTTGCCCCTGCACTAGCAGTGGGTTGTTATTAGTGATACTTGGAAATTGCTAGCATGGTGCAGGGTAGGGTTTGGGTGATGGGAGCTGGAGAGCTTTTTCTTGTTCCATTTCATCCTTAGTCTTAGATAAATGCTGTGCCCCTGAGTCTCAGGGATGGGGCCTTCTTGATCTTGCCTCTCTTCAGTGGTGGAAGCTCTCTAATAGTCTGGACTCAGTATATTTTCTGCTCCTCTTCAGGGGTGAAGGATTTCCTTCTTTTTGCATTCCTTAGCAGCATTGTGTCTCAACTGGTGCCCTTAAAGTGACAGGGCTGCTGCTTTCCCCCCAGTGGTTGAGGCTTTTGTTGGTAGAGCAGATGGGGAGGAGAATCCACATGAGGTTTGTCTTTCCCACAGTGCCACTCCTTCTATCCTCAGGCCTGAACTAAAAGGAAGGCCCTCTCTGGCCTTGCACTTACCCTCAGTCCTTCTTGTGAGCATTTGATGAGATCCATGAAGAACCTGCAAGTGGGTACAAATTCCCATTGGATATGTGGCTCCCAGGGATTCTATATTCTCATGCTAGCCCACACTAGGCTTCTAGCAGTTCATATGTTTTCAGATGACTTCTTTTCACTAGCTTTTATGAGGCCTGGTATCTATCTCAGGAAGCAAGGTTTGCATCCTGTCTTGCCTTAGAGGAGGCTGTGTTTTCTTCAGGCCATTTGGTTGTCCTGTGACCTTTGCTGTCTGATGAGTTCCAAAAAGGTTAATATTTTGTAAATTATACAGCTTTCCTTTGTTTTAAGGGTGGTTACACACCCTTTCCAGCTTTCCGCGTCTTTGGGAATATTTTCATTTACTGACTTTTCAAGGCCTGAGATTTGAGTTTGCTGCTTCATTTGGGTACAGTTAAATTCTGATTCTCAAATGAACTAGCATTAAAAGCATGGCTAATGTCCTTGCAGAAACTTGGGGACTGTGGCAGCCGTGGAGCCAGTGTAGTGCCACGTGTGGGGATGGTGTCAGAGAGCGACGCCGCGTGTGCCTGACTTCCTTCCCCTCCAGACCTGGCTGCCCTGGAATGTCCTCGGAGACCTCCCTGTGTTCCCTGGAGGAGTGTGCTGGTAGGTATGCTTCTTTCTTCGGGAATCTCTCCACAGAGGGACTGTTGAACCTTGACCTGCCTGAAAATCACCAACCTGAGTTCAGAGGTGGACTCATTGACACTCTGTTATTGCTGCTGGCTTTACTAAGGCTATGCTCAGTAGTTTTTCTATGACTGGGAGTAGCTGGCCAGTGAGATGGCGGGGGATTTCACACTATGGAAGACAGGGAAATGACAAGGAAATCATTTTTAAAAATACAAAAATAGGAGGGATGATCTTTTCTTCCCGAGATATTTTTGGTTGTGCTTTTGTTTTCTTATTTATCCTTTACTGCTTCCTGCTAAAATTGTGGAAGAACATGTAAAAAATGCTTTTTCTCATCATCTCAGAGAAGCTCGAGGGGACCATATAGACGGTTATTTGTCAAAATGGGTCAAGTCACCCTGTCTTATCCCTGAATGGCCTTACATTTCCTCTTTATTACCCCTATTCAGGAGGAGAAGGTGGGGAGATTTCTTCTTGTCATCATCTAGAGACTGGCCTTTCTGTCATCCTCTCAGCATCTTGAAGGCACTCGTGGGTGTTCAGTGAGTTTTGATATGAATGGTTTATAGATGTAATGCTGACAAGCTCGGTTAGGTGTGCTTCAGCTTATGGAGTTGAATTCCATTCGTTTGCTACAGGTTACAGTAATACTAATCCTTGTTCTTTCCACACACCATCTCACCTACTGATCTACAAACAGCCCCCCACATTTAATTTGACAGCCTTTGCTTTGGTCCTGACCCTTAGATAAAGTCCTTCTGTCAAGTCCTGACTTCTTCCACTCTCCAATTCCAGGTTAGAAAACCATCCCTAGTTCTTTGTCCCTTAAGATCTGGGGGAGTTAGATTTTTTTCTGTGTTTGGATCTCAGAGCATCTTTAAGCAAAAACCACAGGCACGTGGTAACACCTTGGCCAGTGTCCCCCACATGTGATCTTACAAATTCATTTTTGCTGTCTCATTTTTCCAGCCAGACTTGTTCCCTTTATTCCAGCATCCTGAGGATGTTCTTTCTTCTGATTTCCCTCAGACTTAAGCTCTTCTGCTAGCCCTTAGCCTGCCCCTCTTCTTTCATAAGCCCTTGACCCCACTCTGAATCTGTTCTATCTCGAGTTATATTTTGTATAATTTTCTAGGCTCTATTCTCTGTCTACTCTTTCTTTATAAGCCCCCTTCACTTTCACAGCTCCTTTCTTGGGTATGAGTACCTTCAAATATATCTGTTCCTCTCAATTCTGGGATGGCATGTTGTGTTAAGATATTCTATCTAGAGTTCCATAATGAAGGAATAAATGAGTGAATGAATGGATGAACTCAATTGAATTTAAAATCAATTGTCACTGGCTTCTGTACCTTAGAAGCGACAAGATATAAATGGTTTGTTGACCATTTGCTATGTGCCAGCACTTTAAATACATTATCACACTTAATTGGGACTCTGTAGCATAGAGAGGATAACTGACCTGCCCAAGACCATAAAGCTAGAAAGCAGAGGATTAGATCTGACCCTTCTAAGCTACCTATCTTGAATAACTTGCCTTTCTGCACCGGCCAGTCTAGCTTTCTGGAAGCATCAACAACCTGGAATTAGCAATTAATTTTGAGGATATATGGAATTATTTCATGTTCTTTTGTCTTAACTCTTTAATATTGGGTGGGAACTAGAAATTTGTACTAGATTTTTGGAAAATTTGGGAACTAGAAATTATAAATTAGCAAAAAGGTCCTCAGATACATGCTTATGTGGATAAAGATGATAATTTCTTCCAAGTGTTCATCTTCGTATTCAGTCTATTTCACACTCCTTGGAAATGTAAAGATCTGTTCGTAGGCTGCTTAGCATCTGGAAATCTTCACTTCAAGTGAAAGAGGGAAGTAGATGAGGCAGAGAGGGGTGAGGTCAGCAGCTCTTGGGCTTTTCTCCAGCCATGGTTTTGAAGGGAGCCAGCACAGTCAAAGATAATAGCTAAATAAAGCGACCATGATGTGCAATTGAATTGCTGCTCCCCATGGAGGTAAGCAGCCACTGTACTTGAATGAAGTGATGTCAGGAAACAAGTCTTTCATCATTCAGCCAGGTTCACTTGGTTAAGAGTTTAGTTTTATTTGGCTTTGAAGGATGTTTTTTTGTCAAGTTCTATGTTAATTTGACCATCTCGTTCAAACTTGAGAATGGGAGGATCCACTGCCATATGTCCACATTCTGTCAGGTGGGATATTGATCATTTTGCTATTACCTTTTTAATAATGAATTAATCTAACATTTATTGGATACCAGCCATGTGTAAGTTACTATGACTGGGGTTGGGAATATAGTAAAATCTTAGATTGCGAGTAACTCGTCTACGAGTGTTCCACAAGATGAGCAAACATTTCTAATAAATTTTAACTTGATAAACAAGCAATGTCTTGCAGTACGAGTAGTACATGATGCCAAATGCCACATGATCACAATTGAGCCAATGGTTCTTGAAATTTGCTTTGATATACAAGTGCCTTGGATTACCAGCATGTTTCTGGAATGAATTATGCTCGCAAACCAAGGTTTTACTGTATGAAGATAAGGCATTGTTCCTATCTGGAAGGCACTTAGGATATAGTAGCTCAGCAGACACACAGGAATAATATACAGCACAGTGTAGAGCCTACAATGAAAAAAGTATCCACGGCTTACTATGGAAGCTTTCCGGGGTGAAAATCCATGCTGGGAATAACTCCTTTGTTGGAGGTGGTGATATCTGAGCTAAAGTTTGAGAGTTGAGTAGGTGTCACTGAGGTGAACCAAGTGAGAAAGGGAATTTAGCAAGGGGAACAATGGATGAAAACATGAAAGAAGATGGCACATTAAGAGAGCCAAAGAACTGAAAATAGTTTAATGTATCTAGAGCATAGTGTACCAGACGGAGTGGTAAAAATGAACCCAGACAGGTAGGTAGGAGCCAGATTCTAAGGGACTTTCAAGGTTTGGCCTGTATTTCAGAGGGATCTCTTAGCTATAGTATGGAGAATACATTGGAAGGGGTAGGAATGGCAGCAGCAAGGCCTGTTAAGTGTTTTTCAGGTGAAAACTCAGGTGAAAAATGAAATGATGACAGTGGAGAGGCAGAGGAGGGAAGGGGTCAAAGACTCTGGATGTGGAGAGGGATGGAGAGGGAAGTATCAAGGATTAAAACCAGGATTCTAGTACTGGCAACTTCATGGACAGCAGTGCCGTTTCCTTGAGATTGGATATATTGGATGAGAGCCAGGTTCTGGGGGAAAGAGGATGAGTCTTGGGCATGTGAAAGTGAAGGTGTTGATGGGACATTGGTGGAGAGAGTAGAGCTAATGGAGCCAGGATAGGAACTAGATCTCCTTGCTCCAAAGTCGATGTTCTTTGCTCCAAATTAAGTGAGTACTATCGTTGAAGCCAAGAAGAGAAAAAGTTTCAGGAAGTGTTGGGAAGTAGCCAATACTTCAGTCAAGGAATATCAGGACTAAATTTTTTTGAATTTAGCTACTAGATCATTAATGACCTCAGCAGAAATTATTTCACTGAAACTAATTCTGGAGGCAGGTTGCAGGACTCAGAGGTGATGATGTGGAAGGAGTAAGTCAGCAAATATAGACTCTTCTTTATTTAAGCTTTGCTGGGAGGACAAGGAATAAGATATGGTTGTGGCAGTAGTGAGAGGGTTCTGGAAGGGTCTTTTTAAAGTGAGAGGTTAAGCATGTTTGCACGGAGCTGCATAGGGGAGAAGCTGGAGAGAACTGGTACAGAGGGTTGATCCCCCTGGAGAAGGGTGACCGAGCGCACTTGGTGGACCCACCTTTCTAGGAAGATACTTCTTCCACTCCATAGAGAAAGAAGTAAATAGAAGTGTGGCTGCTCCCAAGTCTGCATGGGAGAAGAAAATGGCAAAAGAAGCTGGGGGTGTACTTTCCAGATAGCTTCTATTTTTGTGTGAATCAGTGGCATTCTGAGGAGGCGGGTTGGTAGGGGACTTGAGAAAAGTGGTGAAACTTGTAGGGAATGAAAGAATTGAGTTGCTTAGGAGCCCATGCTGCCCATGCTGTGGGCAGCTGAGGTTGGGGGCTGTCGGTAAGCAGAGGCGCTGACCCACACAGGTGCATTATTTTCTCCACCAGTGCTCCGCACCTTGGTGCAGCAGCTGGTAATTCACGTTTTGGTTTACCTAGGGATGGACTTTTGCTGTAGATCGGGGAAAGGAGTATGGCTCACTACTAAAGGTCAGAGAGAGGTTATTGGTAAGATAATGGTTTATGTAATGGATCATAAGTGTAGGGAGAGAAGTGAGGCCAGGAGTTGGCTGGCATATGGGGAGAAAATAAATGGATGAGTTGGGGAATCAGAAATTGCAGTGAGGTTGAGAAACCAGTGTAATAATATTGGCTGAGTGAGAGGAGAAGAAAATAGGCTATGAAATTGAATATTCATAAAATAGCTTGAAAATAGGCTCTGAAATTGAGTATTTCAGAAGAGGAGCAGCTGCAAACAATGGTAAGGCTTTATATGTTGGATGGGCACTGACATTGCCCAGTTGGGCCTACCTGTAGGATGGTAAGGAAGACTGAGACCCAGGTGCTAGTGACTGATGGCTGCCACAAGGTTGGAGGATGGCAATGTTGAGGGGGCATTAGGCGGATGGTCTGGGTAGATGGCATGGGCCTCAGAAGAGTAGAAGACACCTTGGATATCACCCTTAGTAACATATTTATGGATATTTATCCTCAGACAAGGGAAACAAAAGCAAAAATAAACAATTGGGACTACAAATAAAAAGCTTTTGCTGCACAACAGAGGAAACCATCAACAACACAAAAGGGCAACCTACTGAATAGAAGATATTTGCATATATCTGATAAGGGGTGAATATCCAAAAAATATAAAGAACCGACAAAACTCAACACCAAAAAAAAAAAAAAAAAAGAAAAGACAAAAACAAAAAACAACAACAAAGAATCCAATTCAAAAAGGGCAGAGGACATGAATAGACAGTTTTACAAAGAAGACGTACAGATGGCCAACAGACCAATGAGGAGATGGTCAAGATCACTCATCATCAGGGAAATACAAATAAAAACCACAATGAGATATCACCTCACAGCAGACAGAATGGCTAGTACGAAAAAGACAAGAAACAGTAAGTGTCGGTGAGGATATGGAGAAAAGAGAGCATCTTGTGCACTGTTGGTAGGAATGTGAATTGATGCAGCTACTGCAGAAATACTATGAAGGATCTTCAAAAATTAAAAAAATAGAAATATGATATGATCTAGCAGTTCCACTACTGAGTATTTACCCAAAGAAAATGAACACTAATTCTAAAAGATACATGCACCCTCTGTTTATTGCAGCAGCATTTACAATAGCCAAAATATGGAAGCAACCCAAGTGCTCATCAGTAGATGGAATGGATAAAGGAGAGGTATTATGATAAGTGAGACAAATACCACCTGATATCATTTATTTGTAGAATCTAAAAAACAAAACAAAAAAATGAATTCTTAAACAGAGAACAGACTGCTTGTTGCCTAAAGGAGGTGAGTGGGGGCAGATGGGCAAAATAAAGAAGATTAAGAGGTACAGACTTTACAGTTATAAAATAAATAAGTCATGGAAGTGAAAAGTACAGCATAGAGAATTTTTTTTTTTTAAGTAGAATTTTGACACGGAGGTATCAAACAGCTGAAAATGGCAATCAGAAATGAGAAGAGTGAGGAACACTCCGTGCTGCTGGTCTTGTTTGCTTATTATAAACAAGTGTGCATCACAGCTTCCACACAAGAGGGTGGGCAGGGGAAGCCGTGCCCCGCAGGAGATCCAGTCCCCTCAGGTAAGGCAAGGAAGGAGGCAAAGGGAAAGGTTCTGGATGCTGAGGAGTTTGGTTATCCCATTGGTGGGGGGAAGCAGAAAAGACAGGGAAGCAGTGGGAAAGTGGGTTATGGACATGACACACAGAGCTGGTAGTGGTAAGACTTAGGGGGCAATGGGACAGGACAGGTGACTGGAAGCCCCTGAAGGGTGGACAGTGACAAAGAGGTAAGAGAGGGGAGGCCTGGTGGCATTAGGTGGTCTCAGTTTCCTGGGTATTTCAGTGGCAGTACAGGCTGAGGCCCCAGCTGGTGTCTGAAGCTTGGTGAAACATTTTGATGACCATGGGACAAAGCAGTTGGAGACAGCAGGGAAGAAAAAGACAAATCAACACCCCACGGAAGGAGGCAAGAGGAGAGGACAGCTGGAAAGAGAAGAGTGAGCCGAAGAGGCTTCAACCAGGAAAGCAAGTTCTTTGACATTAGAAGGGAAACTGGAGTTGCATTACATTACCTAGAGACTTGTGCTTGTCTCCGCAGCACATGTACTAAAATTGGAACCATACAGAGATCAGCATGGCCCCTGTGCAAGGATGACACACATTCGTGGAGCGTTCGCTATTGCCTAAAGACTTATTTTCACCTATTAATTTCTTCAGATATGCGAACTGAGATACAACCTACCTGAATCATTTTGCATGTCAGGTTTTAATACTTGATAGGAATTTTCTGCTGTGCATCTCAAAGGTACATTTAACTATAGATATCCCGTGTTCACCATATCTTGATTTTACCCTGACACTTTCCTTATGCTGCTACTTTCTATGTGGAACATTTGAGACACGTGTTAGCAGGAGCCAGTGAGCCCCGAAGTCACCCCTGATTGTGGTTTATCTGCTCACCTCATTTCCGTGTGCCTTGGTGTTTTTTGTTTTGTTGTTGTTGTTGTTGTCGTTGTTGTTTCTGTTTTGGGGGTTTTTTTTGTTTTGTTTTGTTTTGTTTAAGCTGCCAGCAGAGACACGTGTGTTAAGACCCGAAATCCCAGTCCTTGTTTATTTTACGTTTTTTTTCTAGAACTGCTAGATAATCAGAACCTTAAAACCACGCAGAGAAATCAATACCAGAGAATACATTTGCTCTCCCTTGTCTTGTAGCTTTCCAGCCGTCCAGTGCATCCCCTCTTCAGCCCCAGGGTCCGGTGAAGTCCAACAACATCGTGACCGTCACTGGGATTTCCCTGTGCTTGTTCATCATCCTCGCCACCGTCCTCATCACGCTGTGGCGGAAGTTCGGCCGCACCCCGAAGTGCCGCACGCCGGCTCGACACAACTCCATCCACTCCCCCAGCTTCCGGAAGAACTCGGACGAGGAGAACATCTGCGAGCTGAGCGAGCAGCGCGGCAGCTTCTCGGACGGGGGCGACGGGCCCGCGGGGGGCCCGGGGGACGCGGGCATCCCCCTGACCTACAGGCGCAGTGTGCCCGCGGCTCCCGAGGACGACGCCTCCGGCAGCGAGAGCGTGCAGTCCAACGCCCAGAAGATCATCCCCCCGCTGTTCAGCTACCGCCTGGCCCAGCAGCAGCTGAAGGAGATGAAGAAGAAGGGCCTGACGGAAACCACCAAGGTGTACCACGTGTCTCAGAGTCCCCTGACGGACACGGCCATCGACGCCGCCGCCGTGCCCCCCTTAGACGTAGAAAGCCCAGACGAAGCCGCGGCAAACAAGTTCCGGATCAAATCCCCGTTTCTGGAGCAGCCGGCGGGCGGGGCCGCGGCCAGGCCCCCCTCCAGGCCCGACCACCCGGCGTGTCAGGCCAGTTGCGCCGTCAGCCCCAGCCAGACGGTGATCCGCAAGTCAGCCACGAGGCACGTGGGCGGCAGAGGGGCGCTGCCGGAGAGGAGCCACCCCAGGGGCTCCCACTTCAGGAGGACCGCTAGTTTTCACGAAGCCAAGCAGGCCCGGCCCTTCCGGGAGAGGAGCATGTCCACCCTGACTCCACGCCAGGCCCCGGCCTACAGTTCTAGGACGCGGACCTGGGACCAGGCCGAAGACAGATTTCGGCCTCACAGTCGAGGCGCCGCCCCGTTTCCCGAGAAACCGGAAGGGGCGGGTGCAACCAGAGGTCCATTGAGCCCTGCCCCTAAGTCCTACACCCTGGGGCAGCCCGTGCGGAAACCAGACCTGGGGGACAGCCAGGCAAGCTTCGTGGTAGGAGGTGAGAGAACAGAGCCTCACAGATCTCGGAGGGGACCGTCCCCCAGTCACAGGAGTGCCTCAAGGAAGCAGCCTTCCCCCACTGCCCCCAAAGACAGCTACCAGAGGGTCAGCCCCCTGAGCCCTTCTCAGGGTAGAAAAGACAAGTGTCAGAGTTTCCCAGCCCACCCTGAGTTTGCCTTCTATGATAATACGTCATTTGGCCTCACGGAGGCTGAGCAGAGGATGCTGGACCTCCCGGGCTATTTTGGGTCAAATGAAGAGGATGAAACCACGAGTAGTCTCAGTGTGGAGAAGTTAGTCATCTAGACCCACATCAGCCTGAGACTTCATACAGCTGGGGTCCTTTGCCCAGCTCCTGGTATCAGCTGCTCACAGAGCTCTATGGACTGTTTTGTATAGCTGTCTGTACATCAGGATTGGGTGGGGAGGGAGTAACTCAAGTGTGTGCATGTGTTTTCATTCATAAGGAAGAAGTTACTTATCTTGAACGTTTCCCTTTGTTATCCTAGTTCTATTGGTTTATTACTAATAACCACAATAATAAAATTTAAACAAGAGTGAAATAGGGCTTGGTCTCTCATGTGGATGTGAAAGGACAAGATGTGACTTGTAAGTATTAAGTGCTTTGAACACTTTGTTGGCGGTGTCGGACATGAAGGAAATTTGGAAGTCTCAACTTATTATAATAAGGGCTGGAACAAAGCTAACTTTGTTTATTAAGTTGTAAATAAGAATTTGACTCCTACAGGGGCAGTACTGAATGAGTTTCATGTTTGGCAGATCAAGTCAATTTTGACTGGTATGTACTAGACTACCTAGAAAATGCTGATGCCACAAGAGATTTCAGAAGAACCTTTCATGCTAGAGTTGGGTGATATCTTAATGTTTTTTATGCAACAAAGAGTCCTGGTGACTTGACACAAATTAGGCGAGTTGATTCTGCTTTGGATAAATAATATAAGAAGCTGATTGTTCAGGTAGTCAAATGAAGACCTATTCATATACTCATTGTTCGGAGCAAAGAGTATACATTTTAGAAAGGAAAGTATTGTCTCCTGAGAGAGTATCAACTAGAACATGGGTAGTGAATGCTGATAAGGACGCTGACTGGCATTAAGATTCTGACCGTGTGTGCCTGGACCAGACTGGCAGCCAAGACCCCAGAGGGTGTCCTTCTGAAACCAGTGTGTATATGTTTCTAAAGATGACTTTATCATGTTACTCAAAGTATGTGAATTAATCTCAGGTACATGGAAAGCAGGTAGACTAGACTGTTTTTAGTGCTTAACTTTTTTAATTGGAAGAACGAAGTAAAGGAAGTAGAAAAAAATAAGTCTTTTAGAAATAAATCTTTTGTTTTCTGGTTCAATCTGCCTACCACCCTTTTCAGGTGAAGAATGGGAGGCTCAGGGAAGGGAATTAACTCTTGCAGGATTAGATGGACAGAGACTCCTATTTTTATTCTAATGGCCATTATGCACGATGCCATCACAGCCTTTGCAACTCTTCTCTGACAGCAGGGACCTCAGGAGAAAGCTGGCCCTTTCGGCAAGAAGAGGGCATAGAGAGATGCTTTTACTAGCTTTTCCCAAAGGAAGGAAAACTTTCTACTGCTTGATGTTACGACTGGTCTTGCAGCTTGCTTTGTTTGGAAGCGAGGGCCAAGCAGAAAAACCTAAAGGTTGGGCTCTTTCCCTGGAAGTCTGTCATCAGGTATCACGTGGGCAATCTTCAATCTGGTGTACTTCCTTTCAGCCCTAGAACCTAATGCCTTATCTGCATACATTTGAGTAGCTGCACTTCTGGTTCACCATGACCTCTTTCGCGGCCACACCCACCTTGCCTTTTACATTGTTTTACTTCTTCCTTGTAGAGTTTATCAGGATATCAGCCTGCTGGTGAAGGTTCAAGGACCAACGGAGAGAATCGAATGAGGTGGGACAAAAAAAAAAAAAAATTCACAAATGCAAATACTGTACTTTTTAAATTTTCTCTTTTATTGTTGCATTGCCACTTCATTTGTGCCATTGTCCCAAATTAAAACATACTTCCTTTTGGAAATGCTTTCATAATGACATCTACCTTTCAGGAACAGGAGGAGTAGATTATTCAGTGGTATCTGACAGCTGTTATGTGCTGATGCAAAGAAGAGGAAACCAGGCTTCTTAATCTACATTTTCTTGGTTTACCATATTAGAAAGCTTTGTTCTCTTTCCAGGTTCACAGGCTTGCATGCCAACTTTTGAGGACAGAGGGCACATGCTCACTTGTTCCATACTTCACAGTGAATTTCCCTACAGTGTCAGACTAAAACCGAAACAGACAAAAAGAAGGTGAAAATTAGAGGAAAACACTATGAACAGAAAGATTTGCGTTCCAGTGATGTTCTTTCCCAATATAGCATGCATCTAAATTAATGTAACCGTGAAATAATATCAGTGTGTAACCTGTTCACCATCTACCTAGCACAGTTTTCTGTGGCTCTAATCAAAAGCCAACTTTACCATTCTAAGTTAAGCTAATTTGGCCCTTGTCTCGGAGAAAGAGAAAAGTAGATATTTGTCTTTGGCGGATAAGTGGTAAACTTCATCAGAAATAATCTCCTATAGAAGAATATGTTCCAAATGAAAGAATAAGATAAAACCTCAGAAAAAGACCTTAATGAAATGGGTATAAGTAGTTACGTGATAAAGAGTTCAAAGTAATAGTCATAAAGGTGCTAATTGAAAATGGAACAAAAATGGATGAACACAGTGAGAACTTAAATAGATAGAAAACATAAGAAAATACCAACCAGACTTCTGGGCAGATGGTGTAGAAGGAGGAGTATGAGGATTCTGAGTTTCCCTCATCCCACAGGCACACCTAGATAACAGCCCCATCCGTGCAACTAACCCAGAAAACAACCCAAAGTCTGGCAGAACAGACTTTCCACAGTTAATCATAGGGAGGAGACCACACTGAAAAGAGTGGGAGAGGTGGAGATGTGGTCAAGAACCACACTCCCAGTGAGACTTACCACAAATGGGAGGAAGAAGAGAGAGGAGCAGACCCCACAACAGTCACCACAGGCACAGCAGACCTGCACTGGGAAGATGAATCCCCATAACACTTGGCTTTGAAAACCAGCTGGGCTTAACTTACTGACCTTTTAAACTGTGGAGCTTAATTCCAAGTTCTTCAAAAACCAGCAGGCTTAGCTCTTTGAGAGCAAGAGGACAATCAGAAACCGAGTCCCTACCCTTGAAGAAACAGAATGACAATCCCACCAAGATAAGCATAGAAGCAGCAGTTCAAAAGTGTCTGGGATTTTTCTGAAGGAGATTTATTTACTAATCTCAGAGTGCGTGCTGGAGAGCAGGGATCTTTAGGCAACTTCTCCAAGAACAAATATCTAGTAGAGAACCATTTCTCTCCCCTGCCCTCCCAGCGTAGATACCTGGACACCTGCGGATACCAGCATGGACCCTCCACCTACCTTGCTAACACCACGTGCCCCATCCCCACCTTCTCCTGAGGATCCCTCTAACCTGCCCCACTCAGCAGAGGTTCCTCCAAAGTTCCTCCTGCCTCCTCTCATCCTGCAAGCAGCTCTGGCAGGAATTGGTGCCACTCTAAAGTGGCTCCTGCCTTGGGGAGAGGGAAAGATAAACACACACACCACTACACTTGCGGTGCCAGCAGCCAAACCCTATAACTGGCAGTGCAGAGAGAGGGCCCTGTCAATTAGTGTGTCTGTAGCCCCAGCAGGTGGACTGGGGACAGGCGTCTGATCTGACTGCTGGCCCCACCCACCAGCAAAAACCTCTCAAGGTGCAGTACACAGGGAAAGCCCTGCAGTTTGGGAGGCTGCAGCCCTGGTAGATTGGGGACAGGCATCTGGTCTAACTGCTGGCCCCATCCACCAACAAAATCCTCCTGGGGAAGAGACAGAACACCCCACAGGTTGGCGCTACCGTAACCCCAAAAGACAGATGGCGGACAGGCATCCGGTTTGACTGCAGGCCCCATCACCAATGAAAGCTTCTCAGGGGACAAGGTGGGGAGAATGCCCTGCAGTTTGGAGTGACAGCAGTGACAGCAAATGGGCTGAGGGCAGGCATCTGGTCTGACTACTGGCACCGCCTAACTAGAAGCCCATAGCAACTCCAAACTGGCTCCTTAACAGTACAGGGTCCAAACCCTGCCTACAACAAACTGGGCCATTGCAGATGACTAGACTGAAGGCAAACCAGGCTCAGCCACGACAATAAGGTGCACAAAACCCATACAGGAAACCAGAAGTGCCTGGTTCTGGTAAATGGGACGTTGCACTACAGGGCACCACAGGACTTCTCTTTCATAAGGTTACTACTTTGAAGATAAAGAGACATAGCTGGCTTTTCTAATACATAGACACAATGAGTTAGACAAAATGAGACTGAGAACTGTGTCCCAAATGAAAGAATAGGACAAAACCACAACAAAAGAGCTAAATGAAAGACAAGCAATATTCCTGATACAGAATTCAAAATAATGGTCATAAATACACTTACCGGACTTGAGAAAAGAGTGGAGGACCTCAGGGGGACCTTCAAGAAAGAGATATAAAATATTAAAAAGAACCAATCAGAGATGAAGAAATGAATAACTGACATGAAAAATACACTAAAGGGAATCAATAGCAGATTAGAGAAGGCAGAAGAATGGATCAGTGAGCTGAAAGAGTAATAGAAAACAACCAAACTGAACAGCAAGAGATAAAAAGAATAATAAAAAAAAAGAATAGGTTACGGGAATTCAGTGACATCATCATGCAAAATAACATTTGCATTACAGGAATCCCAGAAGGACAAGAGAGAGAAAAGGGGGCAGAAAACTTACTTGAAAAAATAATAGCTGAAAACTTCCTGCAACTGGAGATGGAAACAGACATCCAGATCCAGAAAGGACAAAAGGCCCCAACAAAATCAACCCAAGAAGGTCCATACCAAGACACATAGTAACTAAAATTACAAAATGTAGTCATAAAGACAAAAATTTTAAAGCAGCAAAAGAAAACAGTTATGTACAAGGGAAACCCCATAAGGCTATCAGCTGATTTTTCAGAAGAAACTCTTCAGGCAGAAGGGAGTAGAATGATATATTCTAAGTGCTGAAATGACTAAGCCTGCAATCGAGAATATTCTACCCACCAAGGCTGTCATTCAAAAAAGGAGACATCAAGAGTCTCCCAGACAAACAAAAGTGAACCAGACTTACAAGAAACATTGAGAGTTCTTTAAGCGAAAATAAAAGGCCATTATCAAGAATAAGAGAATTATGAAAGGAAAAAAATTCCACAGGCAAATACAAACATAATAAAAGTAGTAGATTGACATAAAGCCAGTATAGAGGTTAAAGCACAAAAGCAGTAAAGTCAATTAAATCTATAAAAATTAGTCAAGGATTTCACAAAATAAAAGGATATAAAGTATGACATCATATACATAAAATGGTGGGAGTTGAAAAAAGAGTAGTGTTTCTAGAAAGTGTTCAAATTTAAGTGACCATCAACTTAATATATAGACTGCTGTATACGTAAAATGTTATACATGAACATACTGGTAACCACAAATCAAAAACCTGTAATAGATATGCAAAAAATAAGGAAAAAAGAATCTAAGCATACCATTAAATAAGCCATCAAACCACAGGGGAAGAGAGAAAGAGAAGAAATGAACAGAGAAAAACTATAAGAACAACCATGAATCCAATAACAAAATGGCAGTAAGTACATCCCTATCATTAATTACTTTGGATGTAAATGAATTAAACACTTGATTCAAAATATATAGAATGATGGAATGGAAAAAAAACAAGACCAATCTCTATCCTGTCTACAAGAGACTCCTGCCAGGCCTAAATACACATCAAAAGTGAAGAGAGAAAAAAACATTTACCACGCAAATGGAAGTGAAAAGGTAACAGGGGTAGCAATACTCATATTGGAGAAAATAGACTTTTTAAAAAAAGACTATAATAAGACAATGGACGCTACATAGTGATAAAGAGAACAATCCAACAAGAAGATATAACAATTGTAAATATTTATGAACCCAACCTGGAAACAACATAAATACATAAAGCAGCTATTAACAGATATAAGGGAAGAAATTGACACCAATACAATAATAGTAGGGGACTTTAGCACCCACTTACATCAATAGATAGATCATCTGGATAGAGAATCAACAATGAAATAGTGCCTTTGAATAACACATTAGACCAGATGGACCTAAGAGATAGCTTCAGAACATTCCATCGAAAAACAGCAGAATACATAATCTTCTCAAGGGCACCTGAAAAATTCTCCAGAATAGTTCATATGTTAGGCCACAAAACAAGACTCAATAAATTTAAAAAATTTGAATCATATCATGTGTCTTTTCTGACCACAATGGTACGAAACTAGTTATCAATCACAAGAAAAGATCTGGAAACACACAAATACATGGAGGTTAAATAACATGCTACTAGAAAATGAATGGATCAGCCAAGATATCAAAGAGGAAATTTTAAAAAATGGAGACAAATGAAAATGTGAACACAAGGGTCCAACATCTTTGGGATGCAGCAAAACTGTTCTAAGAGGAAAGATTATACCAACAAGGGCCTACTTCAAGATGCAAGAAAAATTGCAAATAAACAACCTAACCTCATATCTAAAGGCGCTAGAAAAGAAAAATGAAGGCCAAAGCCAGAAGAAGGAAGGAAATAACAAAGAGCAAAAATAAATGAAATAGAGACTAACAACCAAAACAAAACAACACAAAAATGAACAAACAAAAACATTAGAACAGATCAATGAGACCAGCAGCTGCTTCTTGGAAAAGATCAACAGAATTCTTAAACCTTTAGGCAAACACATCAAAAAAAGAAGAGTGAGAAATAAATAAAATCAGAAATGAAGGAGGAGAAATAACAGATACCACAGAAATACAAAGGTTTTTAAAGAATATTATGAAAAATTATATGCCAACAAGTTGGACAACCTAGAAAAATGGAAACAACCTCCCAAAACCAAATTAGGAAAAAATAGGAAATTTGAACAGATTGATTACTAGCAGCAAAATTCAATCAGTAATCAAAAAAATTCCAAAAATACAGAAGTCTAGGACCCGAAGGATTCACAGGTGAATTCTCCCAAACATTTAAAGAAGAGTTAATCCCTATTCTTCTCAATCTATTCCAAAAAAAAAAAAAAAAAAAAAATAGAAAAAAGGAAGCATCCAAATTCATTCTACAAGACCACCATTACCCTTATACCAAAACTAGATAAAGACACTGCAGAAAAGAGAACTATAGCCAATAGCTCTAATAAACTCAGATGCAAAAAGCCTCAATAAAATATTTGTAAATCAAATCCAATAATACATTAAAAAATTCACTAATGATGATCAAGTGGGATTTATTCCAGGGATGCAAGGATAGTTCAATATTCATAAATCCATCAATATGGTATATCACCTTAATAAGAGAAAGGATAAAAACTATATGACCATCTCAATAGATGCAGAAAAAACATTAGACAAAGTAAAACATTCATTCATGATAAAAACTCTCAACAAAGTAGGTTTAGAGAGAACATACCTCAACATAATAATGGCCATATATGATCCATTTGTGGATAAATCCACAACTAACTTCTTACTGGTGAAAAAATGAGAGGTTTTCCTCTAAGATCAGGAACAAAACAAAGATGTCTACTCTGGCCACACTTATACAAAATAGTATGGAAAGTCCTAGCCACAGCACTCAGGCAAGAAAAAGAAATACAAGACATCTTGTATTTCTTTTCTTCTTTTTTTAAATAATTGATTGTCAATTTAGCTAACATACAGTGTATACAGTGTAGTCTTGGTTTGGGAGTGGATTCCCGTGATTCATCACTTACATACAACACCCAGTGCTCATCTCAACAAGTACCCTCCTCAATGTCCATCACCCATTTTCTCCACCCTCCCATCCCCCCACCTCCATCAACCCTCAGTTTGTTCTCTGTATTTGAGTCTCTTATGGTTTGCCTCCCTCTCTGTTTATAACATTTTTCCTTCCCTTTCCCTATGATATTCTGTTAAGTTTTTCAAATTCCGCATATGAATGAAAACATATGGTATCTGTCTTTTTTTCTGACTGATTTATTTCACTTAGCATAATACTCTCCAGTTCCATCCACGTTGTTGCAAATGGTAAGATTTCATTCTTTTTCATCACTGAGCAGTATGCTATTGTGTGTGTGTGTGTGTGTGTGTATACAACGCACACACACACACACACACACACACACACTATATCTTCTTTATCCATTCATCAGTTGATGGGCATTTGGGCTTTTTCCATAATTTGGATATTGTTGATAACACTGCTATAAACATTGTGGTACATGTGCCCCTACGATTCAGTACTCCTATATCCTTTGGATAAATTCCTAGTAGTGCAATTGCTGGGTCATAAGGTAGTTCAATTTTTAATTTTTTGAGGAACCTCCGTACTGTTTTCCAGAGTGGCTGCACTTGTTTGCATTCCCACCAACAGTGCAAGAGGGTTCCCCTTTGTCCACATCCTTGCCAACATCTGTTGTTTCCTGAGTTGTTCATTTTAGCCATTCTGACTGGTGTCAGGTGATATCTCAATGTGGTTTCAATTTGTATTTCCCTGATGATGAATGATGTTGAGCATCTTTTCAGGTGTCTGTTGGCCATCTAGATGTCTTCTTTGGAAAAGTGTCTAATCATGCCTTCTGCCTATTTCTTCACTGGATTATTTTTCAGGTGTTCAGTTTGGTAAATTCTTTATATTTTGGATACTAACACTTTATCCAATATGTCATTTACAAATATCTTTTCCCATTCTGTTGGTTGCCTTTTAGTTTTGTTGATTACTCCCTTTGCTGTGCAGAATCTTTTTATCTTGATGGGGTCCCAATAGTTCACTTTTGCCTTCATTTCCCTTCCTTTTAGAGACATGTCAAGTAAGAAGTTGCTGCAGTAGGGGTGCCTGGGTGGCTCAGTTGGTTAAGTGTCCAACTTCGGCTCAGCTCATGATCTCATGGTTCATGAGTTCTAGCCCCACGTTGGGCTCTGTGCTGACAGCTCAGAGCCTGGAGCTTGTTTCAGATTCTGTGTCTTCCTCTGTCTTTGTCTCTCTCTCTCTTTGCCCCTTCCCAGGTTGTGCTCTTTCTCTCAAAAATAAATAAACATTTAAAAAAATTAAAAAAAAAATTGAAGTTGCTGAGGCTGAGGTCAAAGAGGTTTTCTCCTCTAGGATTTTGATGGCTTCCTGTCTCACATTCAGGTCTTTTATCCATTTTGAATTTATTTTTGTGTTTGGTATAAGAAAGTGGTCCAGTTTGATTCTTCTGCATGTTGCTGTTCAGTTCTCCAAGAACCATTTGCTAAAAAGACTTTTTTCCCCCATTGGATACTGTTTCCTGCTTTGTCAAAGATCAGTTGGACATGTATTTGTGGGTCCGTTTCTGGGTTCTCTATTCTATTCCATTGGTCTATGTGTCTGTTTTTGTGCCAGTACCATACTGTCTTGATGATTACAGTTTTGTAATACAGCTTGAAGTCTGGGATTATGATGCCTCCAGCTGTGGTTTTCTTTTTCAACATTACTTTGGCTATTTGGGTTTTTTTTGTGGTTCAATACAAATTTTAGGATTGTTTGTTCTAGCTCTGTGAAGAGTATCGGTGCTATTTTGATTGGGACTGCATTGAATGTGTAGATTGCTTTGGGTAATAATTGACATTTTAACAATATTTGTTCTTCCAATCCATGAGCATGGAATGTTTTACCATTTCTTTGTGTCTTCTTCAATTTCTTTCATAAGCTTTCTATAGTTTTCAGGGTACAGATCTTTCACCTCTTTGGTTAGGTTTATTCCTAGGTATTTTATGGTTCTTGGTGGAACTGTAAATGGGATCTATTCCTTTATTTCTTTTTCTGTTGCTTCATTATTGGTGTATAGAAATGCAACTGATTTCTGTACATTGATTTTATATCCTGCAACTTTGCTGAATTCATGTATCAGTTCTAGCAGTCTTTTGGTGGAGTCTTTTGGGTTTTCCATCTACAGTATAATGTCATCCACGAAAAGTGAAAGTTTGACTACTTCTTTGCCAATTTGGATGCCTTTTGTTTTATTGTCTGATTGCTGAGGCTAGGACTTCCAATACTATATTAAACAACAGTGGTGAAAGTAGACATCCCTGTCATGTTCCTGATCTCAGAGGGAAAATTCAGTTTTTTCCCATTGAGGATGATATTAGCTGTGGGCCTTTCATATATGGCTTTTATGATATTAAAGTATGTTCCTTCTATCCTGACTTTCTTGAGGGTTTTTATTAAGAAATGATGTATTTTGTCAAATGCTTTCTCTGCATCCATTGACAAGATCATATGGTTCTTATCTTTTCTTCTATTAATGTGATGATCACATTGATTGATTTGAAGAAATATTGAACCAGCCCTGCAGCCCAGGAATGAATCTCACTTGATCATGGTGAATAATTATTTTAATATACTGTTGAATTTGATTTGCTAGTATCTTGTTGAGAATTTTTGCATCTATATTCATCAGGGATATTGGCCTGCTTTTTAGTGGGGTCTCTGGTTTGGGAATCAAGGTAATACTGGCTTCATAGAATTAGTCTGGAAGCTTTCCTTCCATTTCTATTTTTTTGGAACAGCTTGAGAAGGATAGGTATTAACTCTGCTTTAAATATCTGATAGAATCCTCCTGGGAAGCTATCTGACCCAGGACTCTTATTTGTTGGGAGATTTTTGATAACTGATTCCATTTCTTTGCTGGTTATTAGTCTGTTCAAATTTTATACTTCTTCCCATTTGGGTTGGTAGTGTGTGGGTATATAAGAATTTGTCCATTTCTTCTAGATTGTCCAGTTTGTTGGAGTATAATTTTTCATTGTATTCTCTGATAATTGTTTGTATTTCTGTGGTATTGGTTGTGATCTCTCCTTTTTCATTCATGATTTTATCTATTTGGGTCCTCTCTCTTTTCTTTTTAAGAAGTCTGGCTAGGGGGTTATTAATTTTGTTTATTCTTTCAAGAAACCAGCTCTTAGATTCATTGATCTGTTCACTGTTTTTTGGGCATTCTATATTGTTTGTTTCTGTTCTAATTTTTATTATTTCTCATCTTCTGCTGGCTTTGGGCTTTCTTTGCTGCTCTGTTTCTAGTTCCTTTAGGTGTGAGATTAGGTTCTGTTGTTGGGATCTTTCTTGTTTCATGAGATAGGCTGGGATTGCAATGTATTTTCCTCTTAGGACTGCCTTTGCTGCATCCCAAAGAGTTTGGACTGCCATGTTTTCATTTTCATTTGCTTCCATATATTTTTTTTTTATTTCTTCTTTAATTTCCTGGTTGACCCATTTATTCTTTAGTAGAATGTTCTTTAACCTCCATATATTTGGAGGCTTTCTAAATTTTTTCTTTTGGTTGATTTCAAGTTTTATAACATTGTGATCTGAAAATATGCATGGTATGACCTCAATTCTTTTATATTTTTTGAGGGCTGCTGTGTGACCCCATATGTGATCTATTTTGGAGAAAGTTCGATGTGCACTCGAGAAGAATGTGTATTCTGCTGCTTTGGGATGAAAAGTTTTGAATATACCCATCAAGTCCATCTGGTCCAGTGTATCATTCAAGGCCATTGTTTCCTTATTGATTTTCTGTGTAGATGATCTTTCCATTGCTATACGTGGAGTATTAAAGTCACTTACAATTACAGTAGAATTATACAGTATAATTATCAATAAGTTTGCTTATGTTTGTGATTAATTTATATATTTGGGTTTCTCACATTTGGGGCATAAATATTTACAATTATTACCTCTTCTTGATGGATCGACCCCTTAATTTTGATATAATGCCCTTCTTCATCTCTTGTTACAGTTTTGGTTTAAAATCTAGTCTGTCTGATATAAGTATGGCTACTCCAGCTTTCTTTTGACATCTAGTAGCATGATAGATGGTTCTCCATCCCCTCACTTTCAATCTGCAGATGTTTTTAGGTCTAAAATGAGTCTCTTGTAGGCAGCATATATATGGATCTTGTTTTTTTTTTATCCAACCTGATATCCTGTGTCTTTTGATTGGGGCATTTAGTCCATTTACATTCAGAGTTATTATTGAAAGATACGAATTTAGTGTCATTGTGTTATCTGTAGGTTTCATGGTTGTGGTGATGTCTCTGGTACTTTTTAGTTTTTGCTGCTTTCCACTCACAGAGTCTCCTTTAGGATCTCTTGCAGGGTTGGTTTAGTAGTCATGAACTCCTTTAGTTTTTGTTTGTCTGGGAAAGACTTTATTCTGAATGACAGTCTTGCTGGATAGATTCTTGGCTGTGTATTTTTCCTATTCAGCACATTAAATATTTCCTTCTGGCCTTCCAAGTTTCAGTGGACAGGTCTGCTACCACCCTTCTGTATTTACCCTTGTAGGTTAAGGCCCATTTGTCCCAAGCTGCTTTCAGAATTCTCTCTTTATCTTTGTATTTTGCCAGTTTCACTATGATATGTCTTGGTGTTACCTGTTTTTGTTGATTTTGAAGGGAGTTCTCTGTGCATCCTGGACTTGGATGTCTGCTTCCTTCCCCAGATCAGGGAAGTTCTCAGCTGTAAATTGTTCAAATAAGCCTTCTGCTCCTTTCTCTCTCTCTTCTTCTTCTGGAGCTCCTATGATATGGATACTACTTCATTTTGTTGAATCACATAGGTTTCTAATTCTCCCCTTGTGGTCTAGTAATTTCCTATCCCTCTTTTTCTCAGTTTCATCATTTTCCATAATTTTATCTTCTATTTCACTTATTCTCACCTCTGCTTCTTCCATCCTTGCTGTCACTGCATCTAGCTTATTGTGCATTTGCATCTCAATTACAGCATTTCTTAGTTTGTCGTGACTATTTCTTAGGTCCTTGATCTATGCAGCAATAGATTCTCTGCCGTATTCTATGCTTTTTTCAAGCCCAGCTATTAGTCTTATGACTATTATTCTAAATTCATGATCAGATATATTGTTTATATCTGTTTTGAGCAATTTGCTGGCTGTTATTTCTTCCTAGAATTTCTTTTGAGCAGAATTCTTCCTTTTGAACACTTTGGCTAGTTTTCTGTCTTTTATGTATTTTAATAGCTTGTTATGTGTCCTGAACCTGAGAGTACTACTATATTAAAAGGGGATCATACACTGTCCAGGACCTGGCAATTCAAGAAGTGTTTTTGGAGTGTGTTGGTACACTGTTGTGTCTTTGGTTGCTTTATCTCACTGGTTGTAGTGTTGGATTGGACCAGGTGTGTTTTGATTTGTTCGTTGAAGTAACCCTGGAAAAAAAGGGTGAGGGGAGGGAAGAAGTCTTATCCTATACAAAGACAGAAATGACAGGGGCAGAAAAAAATGAGACCAGGCAGAGAATCAAAGAAACTATAAGGCTTAATCCAGAGAGAGGGAGAGAAAGGAAAATAAAGGAGATACAGGAAAGGATAAAAAGAATAGAGTAAAAATGCTTGATTAAACAAAAAAACATCCAGAACAGAGAAAGAAAGACAAGAAGAAACAAACAAAAAACCCCAGACTAACATGCAAAACTGCAGGACAGTTGTCTCTTGGTGCCTGGGCCCCGTGGCTGTGCTGTTCTGGAGGAGAGGCCGTCTGGTTCAGTCAGTGTCAATCTCACTCTCGTACATAAGCATTTACAAGGCACGGGAGGGGCTGGGTTTGTGTAAGCAGTCCTGCCTCCACTGGGGGCCTCTGTCCTGTTCCCTGAAGTCCCACCATGCTGGTGATGGGGAGAACAATGGTGACACCCCAATCTCTCCTCTCCCCACCTGGTGTCTCAAATCATGCAGTCCAGGCAGCCCTCACTGAGTAACACTGACCAGCTGACTTGTCCTGTTCCAGTCTCCCACACCTCCTAGGTGCTCAGCTGGGATTTAAAACCCGATGTCTTAAAGAATCCTGTTCCCTATGGACCCGATTCTGGAATAGTGCCACTCTGCCCAGGTGACAAAGGGCCTCTGGCTGGCACCTGCAAGTCTTTTGTCCTTGGAGGGGCAATATATCCTCTTCCCACGGTATTCAAGGGAGGGGACTGCTGTTTCCCAGTGCACCGCAGGAAATTGATACTGAGCCCCGGGCTGGCTCCCCTTCCCCCGGGAGCATGCACACGGCCAGCTGCTCTGGTGGGAGAAAGTTGTGCAACCCTGAAAACTCCGGTCTTCACTCCTAAGGCTATTTGCAAAGTAGGAACTGGCTCTGTCCATATTTTTTTCCCCCAATCCATAGTCTAGAGAGGTTTTTCTCTTGTCCAACTACAATCCCACACTTCCACAGCCTCTCTTTTCCCTTTGCTTCTCCACCAAAAAAGATCCCCCTCCAGTGCCTATGCCACCCGTTTTCTCTCCCAATTTGCAAACACACACACCTCTGTCCCGCCAAATTTTTTCCATCTGTGGATATTTTTCTGTCACCCTGTATCTGGGATTCCTGGTATTCCAAGTGTTCTGACCTCAATACTGCTGCATTTGAGGGAGGAGGGAAATTCTGATCCCCCTACTTCTCTGCCACCTTGACTCACCCTTGGCATCCAAATTTTCAAGGCAGAAGTAAAACTTTCACTATTTGCAGAGGCCATAATATTATATATATAAATCCCTTAGGACCCCTCCAAAAAATTACTAGAACGGGGGAGGCCTGGCTGGCTCATTTGATAGAGCATGCAAACTCTTAATCTCAGGGTTGTGAGTTCAAACCCCATGCTGGGAATGAAGCCTACTTAAAAAAATTACTAGAACTAATAAATTCAGCAATGTTGCGGGCTACAAAATTAATATACAGAAATCTGTCTTACTTCTGCACAATAATAAAAAATAATAAATAAAAACATTTTAATAAAAAATTTATTTTTAATAATAAATAATTTTTAATAATTAAATATTTTAATATTTATTTTAATAAAAATATTTATTTTGTTTAATAAAAATACATACAAATGATGAAGTATCAGAGAAATTAAGAAAATAGTCCCATCTACAATTGTACCAAAAATAAAAACTACAAAAGACTAAACTTATCCAAAGAGGTGAAAGACTTCCACTCAAAAACTATAAAACACTGATCAGAGAAATTGAAGATCACACAGATGGGAAGATATAACATGCTCATGAATTGGAAGAACTAATCTTGTGAAAAAGTCCATAGTATCCCAAACAATCAACAGATTAAATGCAATACCCAACAGCAGTTTCACAGAACTAGAACAGATATTCCTAAAATTTGTATGGAACCACAAAAGATTTCAAATAGCCAAAGCAATCTGGAGAAAGAAGAATAAAGCTGGAGTTATCACTATCCCAGAATTTGAGACATACCTCAAAGTCGCACTAATCAAAATTGTATGGTATAGGAACAAAAATGAACACATAGATCAATGGAACAAAATAAAGAGTTCAGGAATAAACCTATAAATAAAGGAGGCATGAATATCCAAAGGGAAAAAGATAGTCTTTTCAACAAATGCTGGGAAAAATGGACAGCTACATGCAAAAGAATGGTACTAGACCACTTTCTTACCTTACACACAAATAAAATCACAATGGACTGAAGACCTAATGTGAGACCTGAAACCATAAAATTCCTAGATGAAAACACAGGCAGTAATTTCTTTGACATTGGCTGGAGAAACATTTTACTGGATACATCTCTGGCAAGGGAAACAAAAGCAAAATTAAACTCTTGGGAGTACACCAAAACATTTTGCACAGCGAAGGAAACTGTCAACAAAACGAAAAGGCAACCTACTAAATTAGAGAAGATATCTGCAAATGACATATCTGATAGGGGGTTAATATTCCAAATATATAAAGAACTTCTACAAATCAACACTAACCCTTCTCCACCCATAATAATCCAATGAAAAATGGGAAGAGGACCTGAATAGACATTTTCCCAAAGAATACATACAGATGGCCAACAGACACACAAAAAGATACTCTTCATCACTAATCGTGAGGGAAATGTAATGAAAGCAATGAGATATTACTTTACACTTGTCAGAATGTCTAAAATCAAGAAGACAAGAAATAACAAGTGTTGGTGAGGATGTGGAGGGGGAAAAAAAAAAACCTTCATGCACTGCTAGTCATAATGCAAATTGGTGAAGCCACTGTGGAAAACAGTCTGGAGGTTTCTCAAAAAATTAAAAATAGTTTTACCATATTATCCAGTAATTCCACAACTGGGTATTTACCCAAAGAAAACATGAACACTAATTTTAAAAGATATCTGCACCCCTATGTTTATTGTAGCATTATTTACAATACCGAAATATGGAAACAACCCACGTATCCATCAAAGATGAATGGCTAAAGAATAGGTGGCATATATATACAATGGAATATTATTCAGCTATTTAAAAAATGAAATCTTGTCATTTGCAGCTATATGGATGGACCTGGAGATTATAATGCTAAGTGAATTGAGTCAGTCAGAGAAAAACAAATAACCATATGATTTCACTCATATGTGGAATTTAAGAAAAAATAAATGAACAAAGAGAAAAAGAGACAAACAGAAAAACATATTCTTAAATACAGAGAGCAAACTGGTGGTTGCCAGAGAGAGGTGGGTGGGGAAACTGGTGAAATAATAAAGGGCATTAAAGTACACTTATCCTGATGAGCATTGAGCAATGTACAGAATTGTTGAATCATCATATTGAATGTACACCTGAAAGTACTATCACACTGTAAGTTAATTATACTTGATTTTTTTTAAGTGAAGATACTAGACAATTCATAGAGCTAAAAAGTACAATAACTGAACTGAAAAATGCACTAGAGGGGTTCAACAGCAGACTAATGAAGTAGAACAAATCAGTGACTGGAAGATAGGTCAGTGGAACTCATCCAAAAAAGAGCAACAAAAAGAAAAAGGAAATTTAAAATGTGAATATAGCTTAAGGGAAATGTGAGACAACATCAAGCAGAATAGCATTTGCAATATAGGATCTTAGAGGGAGAAGGGAGGAAGAAAGGAGCAGAAAATTTACTTGAAGAAATAGTGGTTGAAATGTTCCCTAACTTGTGGAAGGAAACAGATATTCATGCGCAAGATGTACAAAATTCCAAATAAGACGAACCCGAAGAGATCCACACCAGGCGCATTATAATTAAAATATTAAATTTAAAGAAATAATTTTTTAAATGGCAAGAGAATAACAACTTATTATGTATAAGATAACCAGCTGATATTTCATCAGAAGTTTTTCAGGCCAGAATAGAGTGGCACAATATATTCAAAGTGCTAAAAGCAAAAAAAATTTACAACCAAGAATACTTTACCTGGCAAGGTTATTGTTCAGAATTGAATATGAGATAAAGAGTTTTACAGACAAGTGAAAGCAAAAAGTCATCACCACTAAACTGGTCTTACCAAAAATGTTAAAGTGTCTTCTTTAGCAGAAAATAAAGTGCACTAAGTAACAAGAAAACATATGAAAGTGGAAATCTCACTGGTAAACGCAAAAATATAGCAAGGTTAGTGAATTAACCACTTATAAAGCTAGTATAAAAATTAAAAGACAAGAGCAGTAAAACTAACTATAACTACAATAATTACTTAAGGGATACACAAAATAAAAAGATGTAAAATGTGACACCAAAACATAAAATAGGAAGAAATGTAGAGTTTTCAGAATGGGAAAAGATTTCATTCTTTTTGATGGCTTGAGTAATATTCCATTGTATGGATATGTGTGTGTATATATCTATATGTAGATATATACCACATCTTTTTTATCCATTCATCAGTCAATAGACACTTGGGCTCTTTCCATAATTTGACTATTGTTGATAGGCTGCTATAAACATTGGGGTGCATGTGCCCTGTTCGAATCAGTATTTTTTATCCTTTGGATAAATACCTAGTGGTACAAATAATGGATCGTAAGTATTTCTATCTTTGACTTTTTTTTTTAAGTTCAATTATTTATTTTGAGAGAGACAGAGATGGCATGAGCAGGAGAGGGGCAGAGAGAGGGAGAGAAAGAGAATCCCAAGTAGGCGCTGCACTGTCAGCATAGAGCCTGAGTGGGGGCTCAAACTCAGAAACTGTGAGATCATCACCTGGGCTGAAACCAAGAATCCTACATTTAACCGACTGAGCCACCCAGGAGCCCCTCCATCTTTAAGTTTTTGAGGAACCTCCACACTGTTTTCCAGAGTGACTGCACCAGTTTGCATTCCCACCAACTGTGTAAGAGGGTTCCCCTTTCTCCACATCCTTGCCAATACCTGTTGTTTCCTGATTTGTTAATTGTATCCATTCTGACAGGTGTGAGGTGGCATCTCATTGTGGTTTTGATTTGTATTTCTCTGATGATGAGTGATGTTGAGCATCTTTTCATGAATCTGTTTGCCATCTGGATGTCTTCTTTGGAAAAGTATCTATTCATGTCTTCTGCCCATTTCTTAACTGGATTGTTTATTTTTTGGGTGTTGAGTTTCATGAGTGTTTTATAGATTTTGGATACTAGCCTTTTATCAGATATGCCATTTGTAAATATCTTCTTTCATTCTGTAGGCTACCTTTTAGTTTTGTTGATTGTTTCCTTTGCTGTGGAGAAGCTTTTTATCTTGATGAGGTCCCAATAGTTCATTTTTGCTTTTATTTTCCTCGCATCTGGAGATGTGTCTAGTAAGAGTTTAGTGTGGCTGCGCTCAAAAAGGTTGCTGCCTGTGTTGTTCTCTAGGACTTTGAAGCTTTCCTGTCTCACATTTAGGTCTTTCATCCATTTTGAATTTGTTTTTGTGTATGGTGTATGAAAGGGGTTTGGTTTCATTCTTCTGCATGTCACTGTCCAGTTTTCCCAACACCATTTGTTGAAGAAACTGTCTTTTTTCCATTGGATATTCTTTCATGCTTTGTCAAAATTGAGTTCACCATACAGTTGTGGGTCCATTTCTGGGTTCTCTATTCTGTTCTATTGATCTCTGTGTCTGTTTCTGTGGTCGTACCATCTTGTCTTGATTATTATAGCTTCCTAATACAGCTCAAAGTGTGCAGTTGTGATGCCTTCCACTTTGCTTTTCGTTTTCAACATTACTTTGGCTATTCAGGGTCTCTTCTGGTTCCATACGCATTTTGGGAGTATTTGTTCTATCTCTGTGAAAAAATTCTGGTAGTATTTTAATAGGGATTTCATTGAATGTGTAGATTGCTTTGGGTAGTATAGACAGTTTAACAATGTTTGTTCTTCCAATCCATGAGCATGGAATGTTTTACCATTTCTTTGTGTCTTCTTCAATTTCTTTCATAAGTATTTATAGTTTTTGGAGTACAGATCTTTTACCTCTTTGGTTAGGTTTATTCCTAGATATGTTTTTGGTGCAATTGTAAATAGGATTGATTCCTTGATTCTCTTTCTGCTGCTTCATTGTTGGCATATAGAAATGCAACAGATGTCTGTATTTTGATTTTACATCTTGCAACTTTGCTGAATTCATGTATCAGTTCTAGCACATTTTTGGTGGAGCCTTCAAGGTTTTCCATGTAGAGTATCATCCATGAAGAATGAAAGTTTGACGTCTTCCTTGCCGATTTGGATGTCTTTTATTTTTTATTTTTTGTTTTTGTCTGATTGCCAAGGTCAGGACTTCCAGTACTATGTTGAACAACAGTGATGACAGTGGACATCTCTGTTGTTCCTAACCTTTGGGGAAAAGCTCTCAGTTTTTCCCCATTGAGGATGATATTAGCTGTGGGTCTTTCATACATGGCCTTTATGATATTGAGATATGTTCCTTCCATCTCTACTTTCTTAAGGGTTTTTATCAAGAAAGGATGCCGTATTTTGTTAAATGCCTTTTCTGCCTCTATTGAGAGAAGCATATGGTTCTTATCCTTTCTTTTATTAATGTGGTGTATCACATTGATTGATTTGTGGATATTGAACACCTGTATAGTGCAGGAATGAATCTCACTTGATCATGGTGAATACTTCTTTTAATGTACTGTTGGATTCAATTTGCTAGTATCTTGTTGAGAATTTTTGCATCAATGTTCATCAGGGGTATTGGTCAGTAATTCTCCTTTTTAGTGGGGTCTTTGTCTGGTTTTGGAATCAAGGTAATGCTGGCCTCATAGAATGAATTTGGAAGTTTTCCTTCCATTTCTATTTTTTTGGAACAGTTTCAGAAGAATAGGTATTAATTCTTCTTTAAACATTTGTAGAATTCCCCTGGGAAGCCATAAGTCATTCAGAGAAAGAAAAATACCATGTGATTTCACTCATATGTGGAATTTAAGAAACAAAACAAATGAACATAGGGGAAGGGAAGGAAAAATAAAATAAGATACAAACAGAGAGGGAGGCAAACCATAAGAGACTCTTAAATACAGAGAACAAACTGAGGGTTGATGGAGGTGGGGGGTTGGGAGGGCGGGGAAAATGGGTGATGGACATTGAGGAGGGCACTTGTTGGGATGAGCACTGGGTGTTATATGTAAGCAATGAATCACTAGGTTCTACTCCTGAAACCAATACTACACTATATATTAACCAATTTGAATTTAAATAAAATCTCAGAAGAAAATAAAGGCTCAAATAAGTCAGAGAATAAAGAGGAGTTACAATTGATACCACAGAAATACAACAGATAATGAGATACTACTTGAACAGTTATATGCCAACAAACTGGACAACTTAGAAGAACTGAATAAATGCCTAGAAACATACAATCTTCCAAGACTGAATCATGAAGAAATAAAAAATATGAATAGGCTAATTACTAGTAAAGGGATTGAATCAATAAACAAAAACCTCCCAACAAACAACAGCTCAGGAATAGATAGCTTCACTGATGAATACTATCAAATATTCAGAAAGATTTAATAGCTATCTTCAAAATTTTCCAAAAAATTGAAGAGGATGGAATGGTTCTATACTCATTTTACGAGACCAGCATTACCTTGATACCCAAACAAGGACACTACAAGAAAATAAAATTACAGGTCAATATTCCTGATGAATATAGATGTAAACATCCTCAACAAACTATTAGCATACCTAATTCCCCCAATACATTAAAAGAATCATACATCATGGTCAAGTGAGATTTACTCTAGGAATGCAGAGATGGTTCACCATTTGCAAATCAATAAATGTGATACACTACATTAACAAAATGAAGGATAAAAAGCATATGATCATCTCAATATATGCAAATTTTTTTGACAAAATTTAACATTGTAATAAAAACTCTCAACAAGGTGAATATAGAGGGAACATACCTCAGCATAATAGAGGTCGTATATGACAAACCCACAGCAAACGTCATACCCAACAGTGAAAAGCTGAAAGTTTTTCCTCTAAGATGAGGAAGAAGACATGGATGCTCATTCTCACCACTTTTATTCAACATAGCTTTGGAAATCCTAGCCAGAGAATTAGGCAAGAAGAAATAAAAGGCATCCAAAATAGGAAAGGAAGAAGTAAAACTGCCACTATTTGCAGATGACAAATCCTAAAAACTTCACCAAAAATTTGTTAGAATAATAAATGAATTCAGTAGAAGTTGCAGGACACAAAATAAATATACAAAAATTGGTTGTTTCTATACACTAATAATAAACTATCAGGAAGAGAAATTAAGAAAACAATCTTGCTTCCAGTAGCATCAGAAAGAATAAGCACTTAGATACAATTTAGACAGAGAAGTAAAAGACCTGTACACTGAAAACTCTAAGACGTCGATGAAAGAAATTGAAGAAGGCACAAATAAATGGAAAGATATTCCATGCTCATAGGTTGAAATAATTAATATTGTTAAAATGTCCATACTACCCAATGCAAACCTCCAATGGCATTTTTTTTTTACAGAAGTAGAACAAATAAGTCTAAAATTTGCATGGGACCTCAATAGCCCAAACAATCTTGGGAAATAAGAATAAAGCTGGACATATCATGCTCCCTGATTTCAAACTATACTACAAAGCTGTAGTGTTCAAAACAATATAGTATTGGCATGAAAACAGACACATAGATCATTAGAATGGAATACAGCCCAGAAATAAACCCATGCATATATGGTCAATTAATTTATGGCAAAGAAGGCAAGAATATGCAATGGAGAAAGGGCAACTTCTTCAATTAATGGTGTTGGGAAAACTGGACAGCTACATGCAAAAGAATGAAACTAAATGGCTGTCTCACATTACACATAAAAATTAACTCAAAATTGATTAAAGACTTAAAATAAGAACATAAACTACAAAACTCCTTGAAGAAAACAAAGACATTAAGCTCCTTGACATTGGTCTTGGCAACATTTTTTTTTTTTTTTGCATCTGACTCCAAAGGCAGTGGCAACAAAAGCAAAAATAAATAAGTGTGACTACATCAAACTAAAAAGCTTCTACACAGTGAGGGATATCATTAAAAAATACATAAATAAATAAAAAGAGAACCTACTGAAAGGGAGAAAATATATCTGACAAAGAGCTAATACCCAAAATATATGAAGAATTTATGCAAATTAGTAACAAAACAATCTGATTAAAAAGTGGGAAGACGATCTGAATAGATTTTTTTCAAAGAAGACGTATAAATGGATAAGAGGCACATGAAAAGATGCTCAACATCACTAATCATCAGGGAAATGCAAATCAAAACCACAATGAGATATCATTTCATACCTGTCAGAATAGCTATTAACAAAAAGACAAGAAAGAACAAGTGTTGGAGAGGTTGTGGAGAGGAGAGAACCCTCCTACATTGTTGGTGGGATTGTGAATTAGTGCAGCCAGAATGTAAAGCCAGATGGAGGGTCCTCAAAAAATTACAAATAGAAATACCATATGATCCAACAATTCCAATTCTGGGTATTGATCTGCAGAATAGGAACACACTAATTTGAAAAGATATATGCACTCCATATGTTCACTGCAACATTATTTCTAATAGCAAAGCCATAGACACAACCTAAGTGCTCATCGATGGATGAATGGATAAAAGTGTGGCATATATACACACAGAATACTACTCAGCCACAAAAAAGAAGGAAATCTTATCATTTGTGACAACATGGATGGCCTAAAGGGTACTGTGCTAAGTAAAATAAGTTAAACAGATAAAGACAAATACTTGATGGTTTCGCTTACATGTGTAACCTAAAAAACAAAACAAAAGAACAAACAAGACAAAACTCACAGATACAGAGAACAGATTGGTGGTTATCAGAAGGGAAAGGGGCTGGAATGTGGACAAAAGGTGTGAAGGGGTCAGTCTTACGGTGGTGAATGATAACCAGACTTATTGTGGTGATCACCTTATAGTTTATACAAGTATCAAATTATTATGTTGTACACCTGAAACTAATATAATGTCAATTTTACCTCGATTAAACCAACAGACAGATAAAGTGGATTTCATGGATGTGAGATAGCCTGAGTGTGCTATGCCTTTGCCATAACTACCCAAGTATTAATTAATCCCGCCCTACCCGCCAATTTTGTCTCCTCAAGCTGTATTCTGCTCCAAGGTCACCCCCAAAATACAAAACCGTCTTATGATTTTAATGATTTCCCATTTTATTCTAGACACGTAACTTATAAAATGATATTTCACAGTTTTTAGTCTGGACAGTTTCCGAATTACTTTTGTACATAAATAACATTGTATTTAAAACTCATAGTATGATGTAAAGGCCTTATTCTCCAGGTCATACCAGCTGAGTCATGGTTTGGACAAAAAGAAGTAGTTTGACATAGTCAAAAGCATGGAAGTTTAATTTTGGCCCTTTCTGTGTGATCTGAGGCCAGTCACTTAATCACATGAGCCTCTGTTTTCCAACTGTAAAATGGGAATAGTCCCTACCTTTTCTAACTGGCTCAAGATGGGGACTTGAGCACACATATTTATTCCCTCTTCCTCTTAGGACTCAATTATAATTATACAAAGGAATATAAAAGTTACAATACAAAAATGGTTTGGAGAACAAAGGATAAGTACTATCCGTGAATTTCTGGAAGACAAATGGGACAAGACTGAGTGCAAGAAGCTGTAGCCCAGGATATGCTTGGAGGGTCTTGCAGAAGACGAGGAAGCCTCTGTATGTGCTAGGACCTGGCAGAGGTTGGGGACTCGGAGAAGTTAGTAGAGTGCAGAGAAGACAGAGGACAGTGAAAATCTGTATGTGAAACAGTCATCCTCCACACTACTCAAGTCTGGTGCCAAGAACACCCAGGAACTCGGTGCCCAACTACACACAGAAACCAACCAATAAATAACCAGAGGGGACCTTCCGAAAGACACTGAAGGATCTGTCTGAGAAAACGTGGGCAGTGGAGTCGTGGTTGGCGTCTAGCACAAAGCCATCTACATTCTGGCCTTTGAGAGACCTCAGCATAAGGATCAGGCCTCTAACTAGTCACCCTATATTGACACCTGCCACTCAGCAAGGTCCACAGGAGGCCTTACCCCTGTCTCATCTTTAGGAACAGCCTGATAACTGAGAATCACCTGAGAAAAGCCTACAATATGATGAAAAAAAGATAAACATAGAAAAACCAACCCCAGAGGAAAACAGAATTCAGGGAATATAACAAGAGTCAAATAAAAACCCTATAAAATTAACTATTTGTCCCTAAGGAGATGTGAAATGATACTCTATTAAACAAAACTATGATGCCATAGAAAGGAAAAATCAGAAAATGGGACAGATGGGGTGCCTGGCTGACTTTGTTGGTGGAGCATGCGACCCTTGATCTTGGGGTTGTGAGTTCAAGCACCACATTGGGTGTGGAGATCACTTAAATATAAAATCTTAAAAAAAAAAAAAAAAAAGAAAATGGGACAGAACCCTTGGAAATGAAAATTCAAGAGAGGATTGTAAGATAGATTAAAGGAAATCTCTCAAAACCTGGAGCAAAAAATATGTAAAATATGACAGCATGAACACACAAAAACACAAAGGGTAGATCCAGAGGGGATCCAATAAGAGACTAAAAGGAATTCCAGAAAGAACAGAGAAACTGAGAGGGAAAAGATCCCAAAGAAGTAATACAATGAAAATTCCACTACTAAAGATATGAGCTTTCAATTAAAGATAACTGCCTGAGGGGCGCCTGGGTGACTCAGTCAGCTAAGCTGCTGACTCTTGATTTTGGCTCTGGTCATGATCTCCCAGTTTGTGAGTTGAAGCCCCACATTGGGATTCTCTTTCTCTCCCTTTCTCTCTGTTCCTCGCCCACTTGTGCTCTCTCTCTCTCTCTAAAAATAAATACACTTAAAAAACAATGTTTGGAAAAAAGGGCCTCCTGAGTTTTGATTAGGGGGAGTGGAAAAGGCCACACATCATTTGGAAGTTTTAGAACAAGCTATAGAGAGGAGATCCCAAGAATTCTCCTGGGGTGAGGGAACTGCAGCTCCTACAAGAAACAAGAATCATAGTGGCATTAGATTTCTCAGTAGCCCCACTAGTAACAGTGGCATAATAGCCTCAACATTTGGGGGAACAATGATTTTCAACTTTGGAAACCTATACCCAGTCAAATCAGTTGTGAGGGCAAAATAAAAAACTCTGTTAGGCATGCAGGGACACCTGGGTAGCTCAGTGGGTTAAGCATCCGACGTTAGCTCAGGTCATGATCTCAAGGTTCATGAGATGGAGTCCCACATCAGGCTCTGTGCTGACAGCTCAGAGCCTGGAGCCTGCTTCAGATTCTGTGTCTCCCTCTTTCTCTCTCTGCCCCTCCCCTGCTCACACTGTCTCTGTCTCTGTCTTTCTCTCAAAACTAAACAAACATTAAAACACACACACACACACACACACACACGTCAGGCATGCAGAAACTCAGAAACCTTACTGGCCATACACCTTTCTTAGGAAGTTATTTGAGCCTGTCATCTAGTAAAATAGCCAAGTAAAGGCTCATGGGATCAGGAAACACATGTTACCAAGAATATTAGCTGTGTGGTGTCTCGTACTTGAAGAATAGGGCTCTAGGAAATAAAGGAATTTCATAGAGCATAGAGCTGGAGGATTCCAAGTATAGCATGGGCAAGATGGCACAGATTTTCTCTTTGATTAAAAAAACACTAGGAAGAGAAAAAGAAGGAAACTGAGCAACTTTGAACAGTTGAGTAGTACAGGGTTGCGACACTGAGTACAGCCAAGGAGTCACATTTCTTGGCTCTGCTGTGAAGGAAAGTTTTCATAAATATAATTGTGCTAATGCCATTTATTACAGTAAGTCTATTAGACTATAGTCTATAGACTGCTCTGACTCTACCCTAAGCACAAACTTTAGGAGACAATAATGGTTACAGAATGGAATGTAAATGTTCTCAGTCGTGGAAATCTAAGGCTCAGAGCACAGCTTTACGAAATGTTTGGAAATGGAAGTGGAGATGGGGGGTGCTTGGCTGGGTCAATCAGAAGAATATGTGACTCCTGATCTTGGGTTGTAAGTTTGAGCCCCACCTGGGCATAGAGGTTACTTGCATAAACAAACGTAAAAAAAGATAGAAGTGGAGGTGGGAGTTGTAAGAGTCACCGAGCTCAAATATCCTCTCACAAAAATCCTCCTCCACAGCACCAGAGATGCTGTTTCTGTTTAAAAGAACCGAAAGCAAAAGTTTAAGGAAATTAAAGTTGCAAAAATAAAAAATAGAACTAAAAATTAGTGATGTGTGTGTGTGTGTGTGTGTGTGTGTGTGTGTGTGTGTAGTGGGGGGTGATATTAAATGAGCTGCATCTTTACCTGTCATTCATTGCAAGAGTCCATAAGTAATGTCTGAAAAATGTGGCTCGGTCGTATTTGCATGGTTGGAGAGCACCAGCAAGAGAATTTGAAGCCAGGGAGTTAAAAGAGGTTTGCATGTACAAAGTAAGACAGAGGCTGGAACTAACAAGCAAGGAACTTTTTGTTGTAAATCTTCCTGTACTATTTTCCCCTCCCCGCTTGTTAACACAAAACCCAAACATAACAATCCTACCTTACAGGGTTATGGTGAGGGTCAGGATAACCTATTACTAATGTCTGGAAATCTAATCCGTGAGCCATCTTGTGGCTGTCATTAGCACAATTAGCTCCTGGTGTTGTTGCTGGACCTTGGCCCTCCCCACCCTGTTTTTTGTTTTTTGTTGTTGTTGTTTGTGTGTTTTGTTGTTGTTGTTGTTGTTGCTTTCCCTTCCTTGGGGAAACTGGATGGCTCCTACCTCCAGCTGCCCTGTCCTGTCTACTCTTTCTCCCAGCATCAGCTGTGAGACTTGTCTCTCACTGCCCACCTCTGCCCCGGATGCCACCCCCGCAGGATCCTGCCTGAAGTTACTGCTGTTGTCAGTTTCTCCCTCAGCTGTTGCCAAAACAATCAAGCAGCATTTTATTTTTCTTAATTGATGGACATAAATTTATAAGTTCAAATGCATGCACTGAAAATTTAATATTTAGGTCCCAATCATATAACTAACTACTCAATTAAAAATACAGCTCAAAATATACAAAACCTTGTATCTGTTTTTTGGTGTTTCTGAGCTTTACACTGCAGAACTGCTTTAAAAACAAAGTTCATTTTGTATGCTCGTTATAGAAGATTTGAAAAATAGATGTACTTGTTCCATTCATCGTCATCAGCTTGGGGCACAAAAAGAAATCCCATTGTGTTAAAATTAGGTAACCCTGAGCCCTTGTACCACTTCTGAAGAAGAGCCTCTTTTTCCTCCTTGAATCCTTTGGCCTGAAATCCTTCCCAAACCCCCAGGGAGGCTTACATCTCCTCTTTCTGAGGTGTCACTCTGGCCAGAAATCTGGAAGTCATCCTAAACTTCTCCCTCCTCTTCATTCTTCAGATCTACTCAGTATTAAGGCCTTGGGGAAATTAAATACCCTGCCCAGGTCACGTAGCTTCTTGTGGGTGGGCCCTAGGGGTCAAAATCTAGTATTTAGGAGGCTTAGGTTAAAGCACACTGCTCTTTGGTAGGCTTGTGCTTAGTGGGGCGATGTGGGTGGGGGCCCCACAGAAGATGTGAATGGAATAAAGCCTCTCCCAATTCCCCTCCACTTCCCTTTCCAAGAACCTTCTCTTGGCATCATTGCCCTCCTACCGCTACTAAGTGGCAAAGACAGGATTCACTGCCTTGGTGCATTTTCATGTCAAACTCTCATCTTTTTTCTTATTTTTTTCCCAAAATTTTATGAATAAAATGTTCAAATAATCAGAAGAGTTGAAGGCATGTACAGTCACACTCATCTATCCACCACCAGACTTCAATAACTGTTGACATTTGGTATATTTGTTTCATTGATCGGAAACAGTTGAATAGAAACAATTTCCTAGAGTTCAATCTTGGGTGTGTGTGTTGCTGAACAATTTGAAAATATGTTGCAGGTTTACATGACCCTTCAAAATGTATCTCCCAAGAATGACATTCTACAAAACCCATATTATTATCACCCCTAAGAAAACGATTCTCTAAAATAATCTGATATCCAATCCATATTCAATTTTCTCCAATTGCCCCCACGGAGTCTATTTCTGATTCAGGATGCAATCAAGATTTATGCATTGCATTTGCTTGTGTATTCTTTTACACTAGATCATCCCTCCACATACTCTTTTTATAAAATGATATTGAGGAGCACCTGGGTTGCTCAGTCAGTTAAGTGCCCTACTCTTAATTTCAGCTCAGGTCATGATCTCACGGTTCATGACACCAAGCCCCATGTCAGGCTCCATACTACCAGTGGGGAGCCTGCTTGGGATTCTCTCTCTCCCTCTTCTGCCTCTCTCTCTCTCTCTTAAAATAAATAAATAAATTTTTGAAAGAATTTAAAAACTAAAAAATGACATTGGCTTTTTAAATTGGGTCACTTGTCCAGTGCAGATTTGTCTGACTGCTTCCTGATGGTGGTAACTTACTCCTCTATTCCCTGTATTTTTTGTAACTTGGAAATTATGTCTAAAGACTTAACCAAATTCAACTGAAGATTCGTAGGAGTTTCTGTATTTTGGGTTGCGTCACATCAGGAGGCACAAGTATTCTATTATTAATGACGCTAGGTTTGAACTCTCGATTAAGGAGGCAGTGGCCAGATCTCTCCACTATAAATATGAATGGGGAAACAACTCTCCATGGTCTCTCACTTTTCTGTACAACTTATAAGCAAGGCACTGACTGCCTCCTCCCACAACTCCTCCCCCCTCCCCACTTCTTTTCAAGGAAGTTTGAATAGCAAGCAGCCTTGGAAGATACAGATCCTTTCTCCACCTACAGCCAAGGGAAGGCATGCTTACTGTCTGGTATAAAAAGTTAGGGTTCCTTAAGCTCAGGGTTCTTTTATTGTTATACAGTTCACTGTGTGCCGGTATCGTCTGGCCCTCTTCACTTTGCCCTGTGGATTTGGGGAAACCAGAACAAAAATACTGATACATTTTGAGGAATGAACCCTCACTAAGGTATCCAAAAACTGGCAGA
This sequence comes from Panthera tigris, assembly GCF_018350195.1. Classification (NCBI taxonomy): domain Eukaryota; kingdom Metazoa; phylum Chordata; class Mammalia; order Carnivora; family Felidae; genus Panthera; species Panthera tigris. The sequence continues at coordinate 19,005,458 of NC_056660.1, read as the reverse complement.
CTAATTTGTCTATTTGCAAGTAGGGTCTTCTCAGACCCTTCACAATTATTGATGTTTCCCTTGGCAATTACTTAAGTAATCTGTGGGTGATAGGGTGTACATGGGCACTGTGTCCACATCCTGTTCCCCCAAAACATTTTACCTAATGGTTTTAGATTCCATTTATAATTGCTTAAATCAACCAATTTGTTGGAGATAGCAAAATAGTGGTTTTTTGTTTCTATTATTCTTTCCACATTTATTAACTGTGTTTTTGGTTGAGTTTCCCTTCATCCACTGGCAATGAACTACAGTTCCTTACAAAAAGGTAGGATAAAAACCTACTTTTCCCCCCATGAATTATCAATCTGTTTGAGAAGGAGAGACAGAGAGAGAGAGAGAGAGAGAGAGAGAGAGAGAGAGAGAGAATATACAAGTGGGGAGGGGCAGAGAAAGAGGGAGAGAGAGAGAATCACCAGCAGGCTCCGCACTGCCAGTACAGAGCCCGATGTGGGGCTCAAACCCATAAACCCTGAGATCATGACCTGAGCCAAAGTTGAATGCTCAACCGACTGAGTCACCTAGGCACCCTAATTATTATTATTTTTAAATATAATTTATTGTCCAATTGGCTAACATACAGTGTGTGAAGTGTGCCCTTGGTTTTTGGGGTAGATTCCTGTGGTTCATCGCTTCCCATACAACACCCAGTGCTCATCCCAATAAGTGCCCTCCTCAATGCCATCTCCCGTTTTCCCTCTTCCCCACCTCCCATCCACCCTCAGTTTGTTCTCTGTATTTAAGTCTCTTATGGTTTGCCTCCCTCCCCTTCTGTTTGTAACTATTTTTTCCCCTTCCCCTCTCCCATGGTTTTCTGTTAAGTGTCTCAAGGTCCACATATGAGTGAAAATATATGATATCTGTCTTTCTCTGACTGACTTATTTCACTCAGCATAATATTTCCAGTTCCAGGAAAATAGGGTTGCTGCAAATGGCCAGATTTCATTCTCCCTCATTGCCAAGTAGTATTCCATTGTATATACAAACCACATCTTCTTTCTCCATTTGTCAGTTGATGGACATTTAGGCTCTTTCCATAATTTGGTTGTTGTTGAAAGTGCTGCTATAAACATTGGGGTACAAGTGCCTCTATGCATCAGCACTCCTGTGTCCTTTGGATAAATTCCTAGCAGGGCTATTGCTGGGTCGTAGGGTAGTTCTAATTTTAATTTTTTGAGGAACCTCCACACTTTTCCAGAGCAGCTGCACCAGTTTGCATTCCCACTGCCAGCCAGGCACCCTAATTATTAAATTTTAAAGTAAGTCACTAGTATAATCATTTCTGTATACATGAACTAACTCATGGAGTTTTAAAACAAAGTAATAGTTTATAATCAGTTATTCCTTTTGATGTCCAAACTGTTTGAATCTATCCAGTGGGGGCCTCTTCAGACTGGCTACTGTGTCCTCTTGGCAGATCCCTGTTAGTCTTTCTAACTTAGAGCTTTCTTGCTTTTTGGCACATTAAGATGTCCTGGGTTCAACTTGCGTTTCTCTGCCCAGGGCTGAAATCAGCCATGTCTTTAAAGAGTTCTGCTTTCTTTTGGTAGGAAATAGTGTTTAGAAACCAAGATCAAGGGTGCCTTTGCTTCTGGCCTTTTCAAAGGATAGTACTGGGAAACATATTTTTAAAAATCATGAGGTCATAATGCTATTTTGATTCCGGCTTGTAAAAATTGTGGTAAAGTACTTATAAAATTTACCATCTTAATTGTTAACTGTGCAGTTCAATACTGTTAAGTATATTCACATTATTATACTTAATCCCCAGAACTTTTTCATCTTGTAAAACTGAAACTCTATACCTGTTAAACAACTCCTTGTCCCTCCTATTTCCCCGCAGGCACTAGAAACTACCATTCTATTTCCTGTCTTTACGAATTTACCTACTCTTGTACCTCATATAAGGGGAATCATACGGTATTTGTCCTTTTGTAACTGGCTTATTTTACTTAACATAATGTCTTCAAGGTTCATCCGTGTTGCAGCATGTGTCAGAATTATCCTTCTTTTTAAGGCTGAATAATATTCCATTGTATGCAAAAACCAATTTTGTTTATCCATTCACCAACTAATGGTCATTTAAATTGTCTGACTATTCAGAGTGGCCAAAATGAACAAATCAGGAGACTATAGATGCTGGAGAGGATGTGGAGAAATGGGAACCCTCTTGCACTGTTGGTGGGAATGCAAATTGGTGCAGCCACTCTGGAAAACAGTGTGGAGGTTCCTCAGAAAATTAAAAATAGACCTACCCTATGACCCAGCAATAGCACTGCTAGGAATTTACCCAAGGGATACAGGAGTACTGATGCATAGGGGCACTTGTACCCCAATGTTTATAGCAGCACTCTCAACAATAGCCAAATTATGGAAAGAGCCTAAATGTCCATCAAATGATGAATGGATAAAGAAATTGTGGTTTATATACACCATGGAGTACTACATGGCAACGAGAAAGAAGGAAATCTGGCCCTTTGTAGCAACGTGGATGGAACTGGAGAGTGTGATGCTAAGTGAAATAAGCCATACAGAGAAAGACAGATACCATATGGTTTCACTCTTATGTGGATCCTGAGAAACTTAACAGAAACCCATGGGGGAGGGAAAGGAAAAAACAAAAAAAAGAGGTTAGAGTGGGAGAGAGCCAGAGCATAAGAGACTCTTAAAAACTGAGAACAAACTGAGGGTTGATGGGGGGTGGGAGGGAGGGGAGGGTGGGTGATGGGTATTGAGGAGGGCACCTTTTGGGATGAGCACTGGGTGTTGTATGGAAACCAATTTGACAATAAATTTCATATATTGAAAAAATAAAAATAAAAAAATAAAAAATAAAATAAAATAAAATAAAATAAATTGTCTGACTATTGTGAAAAATACTGCTATGAACAAGGATGTGCAAATATCCCTTCAAGATCCTGCTTTTTATTCCTCTGAGTATATACCCAGAGGCAGAATAGCTGGATTATATGATAATTTTGTGTTTAACTTTCTGGGGAACCACCATACTGTTTTTCATAGTGGCTGCACTATTTCACGTGTCTGTGGATAGTGTGCACAAAGGTTCCATTTTCTTTACATCTTCACCAACACTTGTTATTTTCTTTCTCTTTTTTTAAACAGTTGCCATCCTAATGGGTGTGAGGTGATACCTCAGTGTAATTTTGATTTGCATTCCCCTAATGACTAGTGATGTTGAACCAATATACTTATTGGTCATTTGTATATCTTCTTTAGAGACACATCTATTCAAGAACTTTGCCCATTTTTAAGTAAGATTCTCTTGCTTTTTTGTTGTTAAGTTGTAGGAGTTCTTTGTATATTCTGTATATTCATCCCTTATCAGTCAAAATTTATAAATATTTTCTTCCATTCTATAGGTTGCCTTTTGACCTCTGATCGTGTCCTTTGATGCATAAATCAATTCAGATTTTAACATTATTATATTTTTTAAAACTCTTAGACTTTTTTACACCATTTTCTCTTGCTAAACCTCTTGGTTCCTAAAAATATCAAAATATTAATTTGCTTTATCCCTAATATACACAAAATAGTCTCAAAAAGTGCTATAATTATAACTCAAAGTATCGGATGAAGTTTAGGATATCTTCAAAATTTCTTTTGCCCTTAGACTGTATTGTAATAAGGTATATAATTAGAGCATTGTGTTCAAAAATTCATTCAGGGGCACCTGGGTGGTTCAGTCAGTTAAGCATCCGACTTTGACTCAGGTCATGATCTCACGGTTCTTGAGTTTGAGCCCTGTGTTGGGCTCTGTGCTGACAGCTCAGAGCCTGGAGCCTGCTTTGATTTCTGTGTCTCTCTCTCTCTCTCTACCCCTCCCCTACTTGTGCTAGCTCTCTCTCTCTCTCTCTCTCTCTCAAAAATAAACATTCAAAAAAACATTCAAAATTCTTATCTCTGTGTGGTTATCTTATCAGTTTGATACACTGGTTGGTTTGTTTCACTCTGTTTTTAATTTTACAAACTTCTTGTTTCTTTTTTAAATAAATAAAGCATTTATATGGATCATAAATAAAAACTATAAAAATGTATACTCAGAAAAGTCTCACTTCCATCCCTATCCCTTCTAATCCATTCCCCATACACCTTACCTGGGAGGTTTCTGATTTGTCCTTCCAATGTTTCTTCACGCAGAAGTAAGATCTATGTTCATATCTATGCATTTATGTTCTTATTTCCCTCATTCTTTACACAGAATGTGAAGGTTTTGATATATTGAAGAAGTTCACTTTCAAAGTATGCATCTTAACCTGTCTGTTTTTAAAATCTGCATATAAGGCTCATCGTAACCAACCACATATAACCTTAAGAAATTGCTGATGTTAAATAAGTGTTGGATACACATTTTAAAAAGAAAGTGGCATTGAAGGATACTCACTGTGTCATCATGAGAATTTATTCATATTTTGCCTCTGTTATTCCTGTTCTCCCTCCTGGCTGACCACAAACACACAACTGCCTGGGAGAATTTACAAGCCTGTATTCCCACAGCACGTTGCTCATAAACCAGTTTCGCATTCATCTCATTGTTCTATAGTTGTTTATATGTTTTTATTCCCAATAGAGTGTGAGAGCTGAGAGCAGGGATTGTATCCCATTCCTGTTTGTATCTCAAGCAGCGTGTTGTAGGGGAAAGCTCACTCTGTCTGGAACCTTGGCATTGCTACCTCCCAGCTGCGTGAACTCGTGCACGGTGCCTCAGCACCGTGGGCTTGTGTTTTCTTACCATCAAGTAAGAATAGTCTCTTCTTGCCAGACTGGTGATAACATTAAGCGAGATGGTGTGAGTGAAAGGCCCAGTGTGTGGCCCAACTGTCCTCCAAGCTCTCAGTGCCACTTGGCCACCTAGATTCAACTTCCATTTCCATATCTGACTTCAGCTCTTTTGATACATTTTATGTATTTATTTCTTTATAGCCTGTGTCCCAGCCAGTTGAAACCTTCCAGGACATCCCTGTGCTCTGTCTTTTGAACATAGATGTTCTTCCTGGGGCGCCTGGGTGGCTCAGTTGGTTGAGCGGCTCAGATCATGATCTCGTGGTCCGTGAGTTCGAGCCCGGCATCGGGCTCTGTGCTGACAGCTCGGAGCCTGGAGCCTGCTTCAGATTCTGTGTCTCCCTCTCTCTCTGCCCCTCCCCCACTCATGCTCTGTCTCTCTCTGTCAACAACCTCCCTATTCACACTGCACCCACACCTCTCCCACACCCAACGCCAGACCTCCTGACCTGTTTTACTTCTCTGCAGAGTACTTATACAGCATATTAAAATTTCACATATTTCCATGTTTATTGTCTGTGTCCCTCACGAGAAATAAGACTAGAGGCAGGGATTTTTATTTTCTAATTCGTTCACGGATTTATCCTCAGCGCCTTGAATAGTGTGTGTACCTAATAGGTGCTTCACGCGTATTTGCTGACTTGAACAAATACGTGATTTTCTTGTTTCCAAACTCATTGTCTCCTTTTCAGACTGGGACCTACTTGGCCTCCCGGTGACATTTGACAGTTGCCACCCTGTGTTTCCAGGACCACAGTCTCTCCTGGGTGTCCTCCTATTTTCAGACCACTTCTTACTTCCCTTTGTCAGCTTCTTCTCTTCTTCTTACTCTTAAATATTGGTCCTCCTGGTATCATCCTTGTTATTTTTCTCCTTTCACTCTCCATACTTTTCCAGACAGGCTTATCCGCACTCAGGGCTCCAACCACCATCCATGAAAATTCTCAAACATGTATTTATAGCTCTTGGCTGTGCTCCTTCACCTCCAATCCGATGATTTGAAGAAGATCAGCAAAACTGTATCAATGTTACCCCTGCTTGTTTCAGCCCTATTGCACTGCCTTATAGTTTCTTGCTTGTACTGTTTCATTAATTTTCCAAAATTCCCCTGCCTCTGTCTTGCCCTCCTCTAATTCATGTGGCCCATGGCAGCCAGAGCATTCTTTTTATTGTTATTATCTTTTTTTTAATTTTTTTTTAAACGTTTATTTATTTTTGAGACAGAGAGAGACAGAGCATGAACAGGGGAGGGGCAGAGAGAGAGGGAGACACAGAATCTGAAACAGGCTCCAGGCTCTGAGCGGTCAGCACAGAGCCCAAAGTGGGGCTCGAACCCACAGACCGTGAGATCATGACCTGAGCCGAAGTCGGATGCTTAACCGATCAAGCCACCCAGGCGCCCCCAGAGCATTCTTTTTAAAGTGCACATCTGACCATGACAGTCCCCTTAGGGAAACCTCTGTAGTGATTTCCAACTGTCTGCAGAAATCATCCAAACTTCTTGGCATGCTTTGGAAGACCCTCAAGATCTGGCACAGATTTCCTGCGTTGACACAAATATCCTATACATTATGTGCAGTTCCTTAAAGAAGCCACACTCTCATTTCCTAGGCTTTGCAATGCTATTCCTGAAGTACGGGTGCCCTTCCATGCTTTGTCCATCTGGTGAACTCCTACTTAGGGCCTCCCTGATATTTCTGAGCAGAGATGAGGAGCTTCCTCTGTGTCCCCTCCCACCTTTAAGTACCTCCCTTACAGCATACATAGTCGCATTTGTTTTTCACATGTTTGCCTTCCTCAAGAAAATCAACTTTGTTAATAGTGGCCGGCACACAGGTTTCACTCAAATTTATTAGACTGAACAAAAAGAATACTCATCACCGTCTCATGCTTAACATAGATCCCTAAAACACTCTCTGGATGGCCCAGAGTTAGGCGGTTGTTATTATATACAGAAAGAAGGAAGCCATCCATGCGCACTGCAGAGAACAGCCTATCAGTCAAGAGCCTGAGTTCTCTCTTGGCTCTGTGTGGACTTTGCAGAGCATTTAACTGGGTAGGCTTCAGTTGCCTCACCTCCAGAATGAGGAAAGGAACAAGGGGTTCGAACAAAAAATGTAAGTGGAACTAAAGTAACAGTCACAGCTCTGTTGTGACAACCAATTTACCATTCCAAATTCAGTTCCGTGTATTTCATGTGTTTGTGTTGCAATTACAATTCTCTTATCTGTTGTATGTCTACCAGAGTCACAGGTGGTCATTTTAGATTGCAAACTCCATAAGGAAGAAAAGCCTTATAATCCTCTGCCTAGGGCGGAACAGGGTATCTGGGCCTTCATATACACTGGCTGAGGCTACTTGAACAGAGTTCAGAACAACTTTAGAGAGCAGGCTTGGAAATGGCAAGATTAGACTCAGATTTGCTGTGATTGTGTAATAACAAGGAAAAAATGTTGTGCTTCTGCTAAATGGGAAGGCAGCAGTGTATCTAAAGAAATAAGAAAGGAAAGTGATGGCATGATTTGCTAAATCCAAACCCTTTTAGTAAAACAGGGGCTGAAAAACAGAAAAACCTGCCTGGCTGCCCTTGTGATGTTTGGTAACGGGCAGGGTAGGCACTCCTTGAACGAATGTTGTTACTCCACTGGGTAGAGCTTCCGTGAGCTCCTAGGAGGTGCTAGCCACATTGCTGAATAGGGCCTTATTGCCGGCAGCTGCAAGATATGTGGTGTTAGCTCGTTGTTAGATGGTGCAGGAGGAGAAAGGCCAATCCTGAATGCACATCTTGGGGACTTCTGGGAGGATGGAGTTAGGAGTGTTACTGGTGGGAGAGTCTGTGCTGTATGAATGGAGATTTTGGCCCTTGGAATCCCCATGAGAAGATTTCCATGAGGATCCGTGCTCGAATAAAGAGGGGCAGAAGGAAAGTAGCAAGCAAAAAGTTTATTAAAGCGAGAGTACACTCTCAAGGTGGGAGAGCAGACAGGCTCCTCAAGGTGGGACCGGCCCTAGGTTGTTTTGGGATTGGATATTTGTTGCTAGTCTCTGGGCTGGGAGGAGCTGTGACGCATAGCTGGGTGGTCTCTAATGGAGGCTGATTCCAAACCTATGGGGGACTCCTCCCACAGGTTGGGATGGGGGGAGCTTTTGACCCTAGGAGATAGTACCAGAACCAGCAGAGCAGACTTGGGTCAGCGTCAGCGGGCAGGGCTGTACCGCTATGCAAATTTATTATAATGAGTGTAGGGGTTACCCTGGGGCAGCGGCGGAAGAGGAAAGCGCATGCTCCACACCTGTGGCGCTTGAACTTTCAGCCCCAAGGTCAGGCTGTCGTGCCCCAGGCTTCTCATGTGTAGCTTATTTCTTACCGTCCTTCCTAGGTCTACCAGCTCAGGTCTGTCATTCCCCTTCAAGAATTTGGGACTCTGCCTCCTGTCGTTCCTTCCACTGCTCATATCTAGCTTCTACCTAACAGAAGGAACCTGAGCTCACCTTGTCCCACCGACACAAGGAGATAACAGCCACATCAGAGCCGCTAACTCTGAAAGCAACCCGAAGACTGGCGGAACAGACTTTCCACAGTTCTTTGTAGAGAGGAGGCCACGTTGAAAAGGGTGGGTGGGGAGGAGATTCAGTGGGGAACAAAACTCCTGGCAAGACTAACCACAAACAGGAGGGGCCCCCCACAAGCGATGAGAAGGGAGAGGAGCGGACCCCACAGGGGGTACCCCAGACACAGGGGGGGCTGCACTGGGAAGATGAGCCTCCATAAGATTTGGCTTTGAAAACCAGTGGGGCTTAATTTCTTGAGTTTTTACAACCAGTGGGACGTAACCCTGGGTACTGAATAATTCTGTGTATTGCATATAGAATTTAGTAATAGTAGTTTAACAAAGAACTAATGTAAACCTCATTCTGTGGTAGAGCCCCTTCCTGAGGAACGTGATGGAGGCTTTCTCAGAACGAAAGAAGGCAACCTGCCACGTGGCCCAGTCAACTCCTATACACGTAAGCATAACCCTGACACGACTCTGTAACTTGGATTGTGTCCAATCAGACTATATGTGTCACCAGAAACAGGAGACAAAGAAGTAGAAATTGCATAAGAGGCTGCACCCCGCTGCACTCGGGGCTCAGTCTTTTTGCGGTCTTAGCTGGCTGAGCCCGTGCTGGCACGGATAAAGCTGTTTCCTGGAAAGAAGAGCCTCAGTGTCCCGTCTGTGTAAGAATCCTGCTACATTTCTTGGGGTCTTGCGTCCAGGATTCGGAGACGGTGCGTTTCCTCCTCCTTTGTCACTGGGGTGCGAACCTCAGAGCGCTGGGAGAAGCCACCTTTCCTGGTGCCAGCGGACGGCTTGATCTGTAGAAGACTAGCCCCTCCGGGTGTGCCAGGGAGAGGACCTGGGACGCACAATGGAACCGGTGAGGCCCAGCAACCAGCTCAGGGAGCGCCACATGTCAGACTGATAGGACCCCAGGTTCCTTTTGGTAGACCTGCCCCTAAGAGGCAGAATGGGGGGGGGGGAGCCTGATCACCTCCCAGAGTTGCCTGAGTAGTCCCATAAGGAATAAGGAATAAAACCACAACTCTAAGGCGCCGGGCGTTCGGCGATGGGTTGGAGTTGCTGTGTGACTGTGAGAATGAGAAGGAGAGCAGAAAGTTTCCAACCTGATCAAGGGGCCAAAGCTGGTGTTGAGTGCTGATTTGCGGTTCCCTGGCGACCTCATATGGCTTAAGGCGGTGTCAGACCTTCCTCGGGTGTCTGACCCGGGTCAGGGCTTGATACTGGACCTGCCAATGCTAAGACGCGCCTGAAGTATCTCCTGGAGGATGGAGAGTCCTGGCCTCCCGAGGGAAGTATTCAGTGTAGTGCTATCTTACAGTTAGATCCATATTGTAGAAGAGAGGGTAAATGGTCAGAAGTTCCTTATGTTGCACGTCTTCTTTGCCTTAAAGGAGCCAAGAAAGGCAAGTACTCGCAGACTCACCCCCTGAGGCCTCTCCTCAGGAAAAGCCACTTGTTAGACCCTCATGACCTCCTTATCCAGGATTGCCAGGGATAAAAAATTCTCCCCCTAAAATCAAGGCATGTTCAATGCATCTATTGACTACAATGCGTTATGGTGGATTTGGCCCCGTAAAGGTTCCATTTCCCTTGCAAGATTCTAAGCAAATAAAAAGCACCTGGGCAAATTTTCAGACAACCCTTATCAATATATAGAAGTGTTCCAACACCTAACCCAGGTTGCTAAAAAAACAAAACAAAACAAAACAAAACACAGGCCATCCCTAACAAAGGAGACAGACACTCTCTCTCACTATTTCTCCTCTTACATTCCCATAACTCTAACCGTAGGTGGGGGCTTCTCCCTCATTCATTTCCTGGGTCAATGACTATGATAATTAGAGCCAACTGACTCTCGTTAGTCTACCTCAGGATGGAGACATTAAGGAATATTCCCAAGCAGCTGCCAAAACTCCTTTTGTTTCGGGGAAATTCCCTGTCTTCTCTAGATCTATGTGGACTGCCTAATTCCCCTTGGTGGTGGAAAAAATCTGCATCTGCTTTTCTGTCTGAGCTGACAGGCTTTAGGACCAGGAGACCTCTTTCTCTGCCCTCTGGCCTTTTATCTGCCTCCAGGCCTCTTGGTGGCACCTACCTCCTCTGCCTTCCTCTCCCCATCCTGTTTCTGCACCACCTTGGGCTCAACTTCTATATCTGGCTCCTAGACCATCTGGGTGCCTCCCTCCCTTGCTGTCAAAGAGCAAAGAACATCCCCTTAGACTTACACCACCCACCTCAGATTTCCTCACTGGTACCCTAAGTATAAATTGACAATGGTGGACTTTTAAGTAAACACAGGTGAAACAAGATACCTCTGTTACAATTTGTCAACCAAAAAAAACCATGGCTTAAATTGATGGTTCATTTTGTCTGGCTCAAAGTTTTCATGGGTAATTATTAAGATAACTTTCAGGGTCTTTGGTAACCTAAAGCCTTAAAGGTTTGCTTATATAATAAACTAAATTAAATCCATTGGACATTTAGGCCTTTTCCAAATCGAATGGAATGCTAAAGCTTATGGCCAAAAAAAAAAAAAATTCTGATGTAACAGTTCACAACTGGTTACTACTTAGTTTTCACTGGAGACTAAGGTTTCTAAGAGTTAAAATTCTGCTAAATGTAATTAAGACTGAGAAAAATAAGAAAAGTAACTCCGTATGTAGAAAAGTAGGAGATATGTAAGAAAGGTATAAGAAATGGGAACACATTTTTGTTGAAGGTAAAAGAAAGTAATTTTGTCCTAAATGAGACTGGTTGTTTGGAGAAAAAGGGCTTAGGTCAAAATCTGAAAGCAAAGAAGAGTTGTAGAAGGTTTGTGAAGGGAATTCTTTGGAAAGAAATTTTATATGTGGTCAGGATGGACTAAGGTTAAAATAAATGGATTTTAAAAGTACGCTGGTATAAGATGAAAATTCTGCTTTACTCTTTGTTATAAAAAGGCAAAGTTTTCTTAGATGGTTGGTATGCTTTTAATAAAAAAAAAAAGAGGTAAACAAAGTTTTCCCTTTTTGTCTGCCCAAAAAGATGGAAAAAAAATATGATTTTTAACCAGAAGGGCAGGACAGCATGCCCTTTTGAGTTGTTTTATTCAAGGCTTGATTGAAATTGCCCCTCCTTTGATCCAAAGGCTGGGGAGAAGGTGACGGCGTCCTTGCTGCCAGCCTCCAAATGCTCCACATTTGTGTTGTTTCTGTCTAGCAAAGAAAGGGATGCCTGTGCCATATAAGAGATAGATGACTATAATATATAAAGGGCTTTTACTGGAATACATAGGAGCCATTTTGCTACATTTAGCCCAGGGTGTGCCAATTTGTAACCCTAGATACTCTAAAGTGGATATCCATGTGGCTAGAACATATTTATGTGGGCGCTGCTGACAAAGGCAAGGAAATAGACCTCGACTTTGGCCCTTTTAGCCCCCTTGATGACCAATTTTATCCTTACAAAAATGGTTTTCCCCAGCCTTTTAAAATGTATTTGTACATTGTTAAAAATGTATTTGTATTTGTAAAGAGGATTACTGTTGGGTCAAAATAAAATTAGTGCGTCCTCTACAACCAGGGAAGTCTTGCTTGGCCACAGACGATATCCCCAAATTCCCGCAGGCAGAAAACAAAGGGATAGGAGAAAGACGAGGTCAATTCTCGGAGGTAGGGTCAAGCCTGGATAAGAGCGACTGCTCCCAGCACCTCGTGAGACTGACAAAGCTTTTGGCTGCCAGTCGAATAGCCAGCCAAAATGCAGGGCCAGGAGATGAGGCTTCTCCTGGCCAACTATGAAAATTAAGGGATGCCTCTTCCTCCTTTTTCCTATAGATGGGCAATTCCCCAACCAAAGCCAATACTCCTTTGGGATGCATTCTGAAAAATTGGGATGATTTTGATACATAAACTCTAAGAAAACAAAAACAAGCAAACACAAACAAACAATAAAAAAACAACTCATTAATCATCATGGGACTGGAGGTACTATAGGGAACTTGCAGTTTTCCACCAGGGCCCGGGTAGTTCCATCCCAAGATTCTAACTGGGACTATGACCATCCCATTAAGAAATGATATTGCTACCACTTCCAAACTTGTGCTGTAGAGAAATTAAGGAGGTCTAAGGTTAAGCCCTTAAATTATGCTAAATTAGCCACTATTTTACACAGAATGAGAGCCCAATGGCCTTCCTGGAGAGGTTGAGGGAGGCTCTCATTAAATATATGGCTATTCCCCTGACACCCTTAAGGCTGAGATGATTTTAAAGGACAAATTTGTCACTCAATCAACCCTAGATAGAGAAAATGCAAAAATTGGCTGTTGGCCTTGAAGGGACCATGGAGGAGCTTTTACAAGTGGGTTATTACAACTGAGATCAAAACAAACAAACAAACAACAACAACAACAACAAAAAAAAAAACAGGAAAAGGGCTTAAGAAAAATCTGAGACCTTAATTGTGGCCTTATGCATTATGCATTAAGACCAGACTTCCCGAGGTCTGGGGACCAAACGCCGCTTACGTGGCCAGTCAGGGCACTGGAAACTGAGGCTGCCCTCTGAAGGGACCACAGAAGTCAAAGCCCTCCTAGCCATACCCCTTATCTGGAGACAGTCACTGGAAGTCTAAATGCCCTCACGACCTCTCTCTGTAAGGGCTCAGATAACCAGTGTCCCTGAAAAGGACTGATGGGGCCTGGGGCTCTTTGAGGCGGCTCCTGGGAACCAACAGTTTTTTGGAAGCCCCGGGAGCCTCGGAGCCTGGGGGAACTCTGGAAAACTCAGGTGACTAAAAGGCTGGTTCATTTCCTTCTAGATACCGGAGCCACCTTTTCTGCCCTCCTTTCCACTCCGGGGCAACTATCCAAATGTAGGATAATGATCAGAGGCGTCTCCGGAAAACTTTTAACTAAATTTTTCTTTCAGCCCCTGGGATGCATACAGGGAAAACTAATTTTTTCTGCTTCTTTCTTGATACTACCAGAGAGCGTTACTAAGAAGGGACATTATAACAAAATCAGAGACTATAGTGATCCAGGACCGATCAACAATTGTGTGAGTTTCTGGGAATTACTGGATTTGGTAGGCTGTGGATCCTGAGTTCAGAAAATAGCTTGCCTGCTGTATCAATTTTTTTTTAAATTTTTTTTCAATGTTTTTTATTTATTTTTGAGACAGAGAGAGACAGAGCATGAACGGGGGAGGGGCAGAGAGAGAGGGAGACACAGAATCGGAAACAGGCTCCAGGCTCCGAGCCATCAGCCCAGAGCCTGACGCGGGGCTCGAACTCACGGACCGCGAGATCGTGACCTGGCTGAAGTCGGACGCTTAACCGACTGCGCCACCCAGGCGCCCAAAGTATCAATTTTTAAAGGGAACTCAATCCCACCTACTCTCCCAAGGAAATAAACTGGGGTCTGACTCATGCACCCTGTCTCTAGCCCTCGGGATGGTTACAAACAGAGCAGGGGCAATAACTCTTAATGAGCTCACAGAGCTAAAAGATCATTAAAGCACTGCATCAGGCCTTTCATTTAGGGAGGAATCAAACTTATCACATGGCCCAAAGGATGTTTACCGGGAAAAATTTGTCAAGGACAGTTCAGCAAGTAGTATCAGCCTGTGAAGTATGTCTTAGAAACGATCCTCTCGACTACAAACTGGCTCTCCCAGGCCATCAAGGAACTGGAGGCTTAGGGAAGACTGACAATTAGGTTTCACTCATATGCCAAGGTCGAAGGAATGCCAACATCTGTTGGGATGGGTTGATGCTTTTACTAATTGGGTAGAGGCCTTCCCCTAAAAAACAAAACAAAACGAAACAAAAAAACTGAAAAGGCACAAGAGGTAATAAAAGCTTTGCTTTATGAAATAATACCCGGGTTCAGCTTACCTAAATGTTTGTGAATTAGTAATGGTAAATGGCTACCTTGACTCTTTCTCTGGTAGGACTCCCAGCTCTTGAAAAAGTCTTATACCTCAAAATAAAGCAAACTATCTGCTTATACTCAGCAAAACTCTAAATAACACCTCACAAGCTTTAGATGCTTTAAATAAAAAAAATTAAATCAAGCTAGGGCCCCACTCTTGGAGAATAGAGCCACCGTTAAGTACTGCTTCTCCATCACCTGGGTTATGAGAGATTCCCTGACATGTGTTGTTTCAATATAACTGATAATTCTCACATAGTCTTAGAACTGATAGATGACATTTGGCCATAATTGGTCAAAGTCAGGGTCTCTCCCGGATTCTTTGACTGATTTGGGAATTGGGGACAGTATCTTAAGATGCCGTCTTGTTGGTCAGTATAATCTTTACTTTGTGTTTTTCTCTTTGTGTCCGCCAATGTTTGTGCCGCCTCGTGCCTGTCAGCCTTTCTGCAGAACCCTACGATGGGCCACTTGACAGACCCTTGGGTAGGCTCTAACTGCTGTACCCTGACACAGTCCCTTATCAGCTTGAAGAAGCCAGAACGGTCATCATCCCTGTTCCCTAAAGGCAGTTCGGGGCCCTATTCCAGGGGGAGGAATGAGTAGGGGAAGGGTTAACATTAGGCAGGGAGAGATAAGTGACCTTCAGGAGGCAGACTATAGCTGCAAGTGAAAGGCTGCAGAAGCAGATGGGGTTCTCCACTTACAAAATCCTTTATGGGTGCCCTCCCCATTATCAAGGGCATAAGGGGGGGATCTAAACGAGATAGGCAATCTAACCCTGAGGCAACAGATGCGGGCCCTTGTCTTCACCTTAACCACCTTACACCACTGGGTTAGGGAGCGATTATATATGTGTCTGACCACAGACGCTCACCCCTTTATTTTTTCTTATTTTTATTTTTTTAAAAATTTTTTTAACCTTTATTTATTTTTGAGACAGAGACAGACAGAGCATGAATGGGGGAGGGTCAGAGAGAGAGGGAGACACAGAATCTGAAACAGGCTCCAGGGTCTGAGCTGTTAGCACAGAGCCCGATGCGGGGCTTGAACTCACGGACTGCTAGATCATGACCTGAGCCGAAGTCGGACGCTTAACCGACTGAGCCACCCAGGCGCCCCTAGATGCTCACCCCTTTAAACCAGGAGATGCTGTGTGGGTAAAGGAATGGAATGTCCAACCCCTAAAGCCCCTCTGGAGAGACCCATTCATTGTCCCCTTGTCCAGCCTTACTACAGTAAAGGCAGCAGAGGTGCGTTCCTGATTCATCAACGCCGCGCAAGCTGACCATACGAAAGAAGCAATCTGCAACTCCAGGGGCTCGGGGAGACTGCAGCCCTGCTTTAGTCACTCTGGAAGCTGACCACGCACGGCAGAAGCTTGAGGAGTCCACAGTCTGGTGGAACAAATAGACCGTCCTTATCTTCTATATGTTTCCTTACTGTGATGCGCTGTCACCCCTTGTGTCTCGCTGTTACTGGGATCCTTGCTCCACTTTTCACCATAGGATTGGCAGAAGCCAGCCAGACCAGCTGGGAGTGTGGTGAGAGGTTTCTATTAGCACTCACCTTCCTTTTGTGGATAGGATGCTTCGTTGGTACTGTTGCTTCTAATCTGGACCCCTTCTGTAGACCTAGATTCCTCATCGTGTGACCCACGTATCTGCATAACCAGGTCAGGCCAAGGAGTCACTTGGACCTTACTATACCATACCCACTTCTCATGCCAGGGAAAGATCCTGGGGACCTGCAAACGCGATAAGACCACCTATTCTATCTACCAACGGGAGAGTCAATACACTTGTTTTGACCCACAGTGCTCCCCAAAGGAGGAATGGCTAGAGGTCTGGAGTCACCCCAAGACAGGCACCACCAGTGTGGGCTGACTAATTAACAAAGCTCAAATTCCCAATCCAAGCCAGCCGGTGTCTATATGCTTTGACGCGTGCATAGCCTAGGTGACATATTGCCATGTGGTGTGCCACGTGGAGGTCTGGCATGGGATTGAAACTACCAGTGCAATGACGAGCACATGTGTGAGGAGTCTGGTTTATGTGGTCACTGACCCCATCCACCTCAGTCTTTCTGTCCTTATGGAAGCTGTGTCACCTGGGCCACCTGGCAGACTGAAGACAAAACAGCCCTCCAGAAGTGTGTGGCTGAGTCAAACTGCTAGTCAGGATCCTGTAACCCGTTAATTTTGCCATCCTTAACCCAGGAGACTCAAAATGGAAGACGGCCGTACGTGTGATGATGTTATGGAAATAGAAACCTCTAAACCAAGATGATGCTCTTTGACCCAAAATGTGAGGTCTGAGCATCAAAGGGGGGAATGTGGTAGAGCTCCTCCCTAAGGAACGTGATGGAGGCTTTCTCAGAACAAAGGAAGGCAACCTGCCACGTGGCCCAATCAACTCCTATACACGTAAGCATAACCCTGACACGACTCTGTAAGTTGGACTGTGTCCAATCAGACTATATGTGTCACCAGAAACAGGAGACAAAGAAGCAGAAATTGCATAAAAGGCTACACCCCCTTGCACTCGGGGCTCAGCCTTTTTGGGGTCTTAGCCGGCTGAGCCCATGCTGCCATGGATAAAGCTGCTTTCTGGAAAGAAGAGCCTCAGTGTCCCGTCTCTCTGTGTGAGAATCTTGCTACAATTTGGCTAGCGATACAAATTCAAAAACAACCACAAAAGTTGATGTCTGGTTGCCTGAGGATTAACCTTGGCCTACAGATAATTTTTAGACAAAAAGTTTTAAATAGAATGCTTTTATTGGTGCCTCTACAATCCACATTTTCACAGTTCCTAACACTCTCTTTTAGCTTGCTTCACTCATTTACATAACTGGTGAGACTCCCTCCAGGCAGGAACCCCTGGTTTACAGGAAGCAGAAACCAGAGGGAGATATCCTTTGGGTGCCAAACTTGCCTACTGTGAATTTAGTGTTCCAAATTGGTTTAACCAAGCTTTCAGAACCATTGGGTACTGTTTCTTTATCTAATTTATCTGAAGAGCTTTTTTGATGGCGGTAACTTGTGGGAACTTAGAAAAGAAGGGCTTGCTATGAGTAATTTCCAGAGGATCTCACAGATATGCATCTTTCCAGTCAAGAAGTGCTTACTGTGTGAGCTCTGTGTAGCAGCCTGGGTGCATAGGTGTAAGGCAACTCATTGAATTTGCATGGCCGTGGGATACTCCCGGAGAAAGGACTTGCTCAAGGTCACACAAGCATCACTATGGCTGAGGAAGATTCACTGTTGGCCAATCCATTCCACAGGTCCCTGAGGCAGCACATGATTTTCCGTCACACTGGGCACTGACAAGGATAGGAATTTCATAATCCAGAAATCATCAGCATCAAGAGAGGTCTGTGTAAGGTCTTAAACTAAAGACAGCTAACATTTATTGAGTGCCTACTATGTGCTGACACTGTGTGTAGGTGCTTACATGTATTATTTAATTCATACATCGACCCTAGAAGGCATTCTTCTCAGTTTACAGATGAAGAGAGTGAGGTACAAAGAAGTTAAATAACTTGTTTGCCCAAGAGCACAATTAGTGAGTGGCTGAGTCAGGATTTGAACCCAGGCTGTCAGGCTCCAAAGTTCACATACGCACAATAAACTATGTTGTAGCTATTTGCCTTTTATCTAAGGTGGGGTAAGGGTGGTTGGATGTAGCAAATTCAGCACTAGCCTGCATTCAAAATCTAACAAAATATTCATAGGATAAAGACGAGAACATGATCTTTATTGATATTTTGATTGACATTCAATGCTTTATTACTATGACACCCCATGATACGAATGTACAATTTCTTTGGAGAGTTCTAGAACAAGATAATATTTTTGAAGCTAATTAGACGGAGACATTTAAAATAATATCCTTGTTTTCCTAAGTATTTATAATTTCCTGTTAGATTAGGAAAACAAGGGGGAAAAAACGTGTTGAGCAGCTCTGGGCTGTCAAAGGGCCACAGCTCTCCTTCTGCACCGTCATCATCTGTTTCTACTCTGCCACTGTGAGTCCAGATGTCCTCCTAGCACAGTCTTTATAGTGAATGCTTTCCAACGAGAACTTCTTGTTCAAGAAGATCAAGGCAGAGCAATGTTTTATGTAGGTTGGACTTTGACTGTTTTGAGCCACTTGTTATTAGGAGACCGTTCTATTGCTTCTGTGTTGTGTTGTCAGTCAGTAACTTGTCACCCTTATTCATTAGATTAAACTTTGGTTATTGCGAGTCAGGAAAAAGATTTAAATTTCAAGTCTGACATTTTACAGGAAAAATTCGTTCCGAAATACAAGAGGTAGCAGAACTTGCTATGGGTTCCTTGATCACAGTTGGAAAATGTAACATTATGAAAAGGAAGTTTGCTTGACCTAACTGTAAAGACCAATTGATTCTGAGGCTCCGTGAGGCGATATTCAAAAGTAATAAATAATAATTGTTTGAAAGTTATTTGAGTCAAAAGAGGAAATTTGTTAATGAGGAATTTTAACTTAATTTCCATATGTTTCAAATCTAGTTTAAGACTAAAGGCACTTTTGAAGAAGAAAAGGGCTGTCACAGATCCGTAACACCACTTTTCATTTTTCAACGTTCATTTCCAGCCTATGACATTGGTGAGTAATCTATAGATACATATAACGCAGGATGTACTGATAGTGTTAGCAAAACCTATCCAAAGTCCTACTACTTAGTTTAAAATTTATGACCCACTCAATAAGACTCAACGCAAGTGAAAGAAGGTTTTTTTTCATTTAAGAACAATTTTAAAATACAAAGTTTGCTTTCAGGGAATTTGTTTTCTAGCGTTCAAGAGGGTGTGGTGACTATAAAAATCAACAGCTGTTTGTTGTCTCTGTGTTGAAGTAATAGAGGCTTTGGCAAAGCAAAATGTCAGGAAGCATTAAAGAAGCCAATCTTTGGTAAGAAACAGCAGCAGCAAAACTGGGGAATGATTGCGTTTTGGACGGGCTGGAAGCCATGCTGAGGCAGAGTCTGGAGTTGGCAGTGATGGGCCAAAGGCAGGAGATGAGAGTGGAACACAAGAGGGAGGGGCTGGATCCAGTTGGAATAAGCTAGGTCCTGAAATTAACATGTGGAATCCCACATCTATGGAGAAGTAGCTGTGAGGCCATATATTATTTATACTTATTATAGTGTTCTAGAATGTTAAAGAAATAACTCGTCAATGTTTCTATGGGAAATAGGGACCACTGTTTGGATTTCCAAATACTAGAGCTAAATGTGTGTGATGTGGGCATTAAAAGGTTAAGTAAGTCCAAAGAGTAACTGGTCTGCTTGGCATTTGCTGTGAGGGCACCGGTGCATGTAATCCCAGCTAATATCTGTGGAGAGTTTGCTATGTGTGAGGCACAGGTCAAGGCACTTGACATGTATTAAATAATTTAATTTTATGCCAATTTTGTGAGCTACATGTCTCCAGACAAGGACACTGAGACCCGGTGAGGTTAAAGAGCTTGTGCAAGGTCACATTAAGAAAATGTGGAGTTGGGGCGCCTGGGTGGCTCAGCCGGTTAAGCGGCCAACTTAGGTTCAGGTCATGATTTCGCGGTCCGTGAGTTTGAGCCCCTCGTGGGGCTCTGTGCTGACAGCCTGTTTCAGATTCTGTGTCTCCTTCTCTCTGACCCTCCCCCGTTCATGCTCTGTCTCTCTCTGTCTCAAAAATAAATAAACGTTAAAAAAAATTTTTTTAAAAAGAAAAAAAAAAGAAAATGTGGAGTCAAGCTCATACCCCTGGCAATTTCCTCCACGGTTCACACTCTTAGCCACTGTGTTATACCTGCCTCCCTGATGTGTGACTTCTGGAGTGGTGTCTAAGGAGTCTTGCCCCCGGAAGGGCTCACAATATTCCCTTCTAAAAGACTCACATCTAACCGTAGTGTGGTGGATGATAGGATTCATTCACTGAGCTGTCCTCTTCCACCTGACTTTATGTGGGCATACAGTTTGACTTTTACCTGCTCAGTTTTTAGGCTTTGTTTCCTGGCTCCCTGGGATGTTCCAGCCACCAGGATCAGCACAAACGTTAGCCTTTCCTTTGGATTTGTTTTCTAGTACTTTCTGGTCCTCTTACTAGTTGTTTTATTTTTATCCCAATGTAGCGTTTAAAAATATGCCTTTTGCGGTAGCATATTTAGTGGTTTTTTTTTTTTTTTTTTTGCAGTAGCATTTTTTAGATATTCTATGCTGGGAAAAGTGATTCTAAATGTTTGCTTCTGTCAATAGTTCTCTTCATTTATCTGAGATGCTCTTCTCCAATATTACTGTGTAAGAGTTTGGACTCATCAAGACCTACCTATATCCCACTCATCCAACAGCAAAAGGGATTCAGGCTAGTACGGAATGGTGGCTGTTACTGCTTTGGGGAAGCATAGAGCAGTACTTCTCAAAATGTCTGGGAATCATAATCTTCTTGGGAATTAGCTTAAAATGCAAATCCCCATCCCTAGCCTCCTTGAGACTGAGATTCAATAGGTCTAGGGTAGAACCCGGGAATGCACGCTTAATAACCCCCAACTGCCTCTGATACAAGTGAACAGCTGACTGACTTTGAAAAATGCTTAACCATCGGAAGATTGGGAAACGCTTATTAATATGGGGAGAGGGCTTTTTCATTTAGCTTTTCTCTTTAGTCTCATTTCTTTTAGCTGTCCTGGAAATACCTTTTAATGACTCACAGAAAATAAGCCCATACCAAAAAGGTGATAAATTTAAGATTTCAAAAGTAGTCCTTGGAAATCTGTTTAACTTTATTCTATTTTTTACTTGGAAATTCATTGGGTGGGTGCCATGAGCTCAAATTCTACCTCCAAATTATGTCTCACATATGCCCATATTTCTCCATCTATAGCTAACGAAGGCCATGCCCATCTCCCCAGAACTTTACTGCTGGAAATCTGTCTTCTTTTCCCTTTACACTTCCATCTCCTCCATGGAGAACAATGGACCATATTACTTGGCTTCCTAAAATCATTGGTTGGACGCACTTAAGATACAATCCAGCATGCTTAAATGCAGACTGCTAAACTGCATGATCTAACCCAAGTCATTCCTCATCAGCTTCATCTACCACTGTTCCTTCCAACGTTAGGTCCCAGCCACATGCCCTTCAGTCAGATCCTCAAGTACATCAGATAGTTTCCTCCCTGGGGCCCTCACGTGTGCTGTTCCTTTTACCCACCTGCTCATTTCTCCACTCTTTTCTCTAGAACTGTAGTTATGTTTCACTTGTTTTCTCTGTAGGTTAATTCTAAAACTTAAAAGCCAAGCAATAACATTTAAGGGATGAACATGTATATATATATAAACACAAAAATAAGTGGTAAGATTGGGCCTATTAAAAAAAGTCCACTCAATCTGGAGACACTTAACAGAAGTCCATGGGGGAAGGGAAGAGGGAAAATTAGTGACAGAGAGGGAGGGAGGCAAACCACAAGAGACTCTTAAATACAGAGAACAGACTGAGGGTGAATGGGGGAGTGGGGGAGAGGGGAAAAATGGGTGATGGGCACTGAGGAGGGCACTTGTTGGGATGAGCGCTGGGTGTTGTATGGAAGCCAATTTAACAATAAATTGTGTTGGGGAAAAAAAACACAACCCCCCCCCCTCAAGCAGCAACAACAAAAACAAACCCTCCACTCTTAAGTATTTACCCAAGACAAATAGAAACATAAGCCTTCAAAAACACTTATACTTAAATATTCATAAGGCTTTACTTATTAGAACGCCAAATTAGAATTCCAAATTCCATCAACAGAAGAATGGACAAATTGTACTATATCTGTGCAATGGATTACTATTCAACAATAAAAACAAATGAACCACGACTATATGCAACAAATTGAACCTCCAAAACATTGTAATGAACTAAAGAAGCCAGATATAGAAAAGTATATGTTGTATGATTCCATTCACAAGAAGTTCAAGGGTAGGCAAATGAATCTATAGCAATAGAAATCAGAACACCTGCTGCCTCTGTGTGTGTGTGTGTGTGTGTGTGTGTGTGTGTGTGTGTGTGCGCTGACAGGAAGAGGGACATTGGCTTGAAAGGATACAAGGGAGCTTCCAGGGTGACCAAAATGCTCTACATCTTGCTTTGAGTAATGGGGTCACATGGGTATATTCATGTGTCGAATACTTACAGAAGTATACACTGAAGATCTATGCATTTTATTGTATATGAAATATACCTCACTGAAAGAATGTTAAAATCTCTTATTTTTGTAGGCCATTCAAAGGAGCCTTTTTCAATAATCAAGTCCAGTGCATCATTTTAGTTTCTTTCTAGCTTCCTTCACTTCTTCTGAATCATACTCAAAGCTCATGTATGTTAATAACGTAAAAGGTTATGTCTCCCTCTGGCTCTATAGACTTATTTTATATGCAACATTATGATCCCAGATATTTCCTTCTTAAGCTTACACCAGATTAGAAGTAGCTGAAAAGTACATAGGCCGGCACATTGGTAACAATGAGTAGGCTAACACCTTGACAGTTAAGGAGAAAAAGAAAAATGAAAAACATAACCTAGAAATTCAAAAGAGTGTGGGCTTGGAATAATTGAAACAAAACCAGATATGCTATACATGTCCCATTAAAATAGGGCTCATCCAGAAATATTAACTTATATGCCGTATACTCTATTATTTTTAAAAAATTTTTAATGTTTGTTTATTTTTGAGAGAGAGAGAGAGAGGGAAAGACAGAGTGCAAGCTGGGGAGGGGCAGAGAGAGAGGGAGACACAGAATCCGAAGCAGGCTCCAGGCTCTGAGCTGTCTGCACAGAGCCCGACGCGGGGCTTGAACTCACGAACTGTGAGGTCATGACCTGAGCCCAAGTCGAATACTTAACCAGCTGAGCCACCCAGGTGCCCCAGTATACTCTAAGTGCAAGGATGGGTAAATACATGAACATTCTATAGAGAATACTTTAATATTTTTGTTTTGGTGCTTGAAAGGATAAATCTTTCAGATATGTGGACTAACCCGGTCAGGGATTAAAGCCACTCCCTGGTAGAGCCAGGACTGGTGGCAGAGGAGCCACCTTTGAGTAGATGACTACTGTGAAATAGGTGAGTGGAGTTCTACACGAAAAGGGGTCATGTAATCCCAACAAGTACTGACTTAACACGATTACCACCAACATGTAATTTCATTACTGCTGTAACAATGCTGAGTAATTCTGAAAACATGTGCTTTCCTTGGGGCATATGGTTGTGAGCACTCCATAGGGTAAGGCCCATGAAAAGTCTTGCTAGTTTTTCTGAAAGTGAATCATTCTAAATGGGCTTCTAGTGAGTTTTCTGGGTGATTTCTACTCTCCTGAGATTTGACTGCAAAAATCTTCCAGGAAATTTTAAAAACAAACTCAACTTCCTATGACAGTTAGAAACTGTACCACGTGGGGTGGAGTATTAAAATCGCTTGTTGGGGGCACCTGGCTGTCTCGGTCAGTAGAGCACGCAACTCTTGATCTTGGGGTTGTAAGTTCCAGCCTCATGTTGAGTGTAGAGACTATTTAAAATAAAATCTTAAACAAACAACAATAACAACAACAACAAAATACTTGTTTGTTGCATTGAAGGAGAAACTTGATGAGTGGAACTTTGAAATGAGAGCAAAAAGTGGATAAATAAAGAGGATGAAAATTTCTGATTATCAGCAGCTAAAGAAAACTTCGCCGAACTTGGAAATCACCATGAAAAGGCGATCTCTTCTAGTTCGAGGCATTGTATCCTTGAGCTCAGATTCATGCCTGAATTAGAAGCTGTGTATCTGCAGGGATAAAGGGCCCACAGGAGAATGAGAACAGGGAGGCGGATACTGTTGGAAAAAGAGCATGGAATGTCCGTAGTGGTCAAGAGAAATGCATCTGTGGGTGTGTGGGAGGGTGTCGAGGGAAATGAACTCTGCCAAGCTGATTTATTTTTTAACTGCCAAAGCATTCCTGGGACATTCTCCCTAGATGCTAGGATTAGAGAGGTGGCGAGTTTCAACAATATGCTTCTCCATTACAAGTACAAGCATTTTTTTTCCCAGATGTATTGTTAATTCTAAAAAGACAATGATGACATTAAAGAAACTTTGAAACAAAATGACTCCTCATGATTCCACTATTCTTTAATAACTGAAAACAAAACAAAACAAAACAAACCTCTAACTAGTTTATGTTTTCTTCTAGACCAGAATTCTCTTTCTTAGTAATTCTTTCGGGCCAGTAAGTTACCTCTTGGCATAACTGGGAAAGCAGCTCCTTACCCCTAACAAGCTGGGAACAATTCTCCAGTGCTGTATAATTTTGCCTTAAATTGGAAGCTTGAACTGAAGAGATAGATGACCTACAATGATCATTTCATGACTGTTTTCAGGATTCTTCCTTTCAGCAACTGATCATCAATGGTCATTTGGTCTGCAGAAGGAAGGGAAGGCAGATTGCAACTCTATAGTTCTCTAGAATGGGCTTGGGGACCATCCATCCTAAGTTCCTGTTTAGTAAGGAAAACGAGGCCCAGGAAGGTCATGGAACTAATAAAGGTTTGGAGCAGATATTTGAACTAAGCTCTTAAAAATTAGAACTTCTAATTTTAAATAACTTTAGGTTTATAGAAAAGTTTTAAAAGTAGTACCTGGGGTTCAAGTATACCCTTCATCCAGCTTCCCTTAATGGTAACAATTATACAACCACAGTTTGATTATCGAAACCAGAAAAGTAGCATTGTTATAGTACTATTAATTAAACTCAAACCTTATTTGAATTTGATCAGTTTTCCCTCTGGTGTCTTTTTGTCTCCCATTCTGGGATTGAATCCAGAATCTCATATACATTTAGTTGTTATGTCTCCTCAGTCTCTTCCAATCTGGGAGAGTTTCTCGGTCTCTGCCTTCCATGACCTTGACACTTTTGGAGAGTACTGGTCAAGTATTTTGTAGAATACCCCTCATTGGGGTCTGTCTGATGTTTTCCTACAATTAGACTGAGGCTATATGTTTTTGGTAAGACTACCACAGAGTTGAAATGTCCTTCTCAGTGCATCTTTTCAGAAAGCACACACTGTTGTTATGTCTTCTTACTTGTGATGTTAACCTTGGTCACTTGGTCGAGGCGGTGTCTCCACTGTCGACTTATAATTTTTTCCCTTTGTAATTGATAAATAACCTGGAGGAGATGCATGGAGACTATGCTCATATCTTGTTTTTCCTCAGACTTCCACTCACAGATTTTAGTGTATCTATCGGTGGATAGATCTCGCCTGCAACAAATATTCTTGTGATGTCCACCTACTAGTAACTTTGTAGAGTAGTTATATTGGTATGTATGAACTTGTGGATATTTATTTTATTCTGTAGGTTATACTGTCATTATTTTGTTGCCCAAATCGCTCCACCTTTGGCCATTGGAAACTCCTTTAGATTGGCTCCTGCATCCTTTATCATGCCTTATCCTCGTGGGGTTGCTGTTTTCAGGCTTTCCTTATTTTCAGACACAAGGTTTTCCAGGCTCAATTAGATTTCTCCCACCCCAGCCCTAGAATCAGGCACTCCTCCAAGGACACCCATGAACCAAGACCTTTTGATATAAACCTCTTAGGTTACGTCTATTTTAAAGCGTTTATTTACCTAGGGGCGCCTGGGTGGCTCAGTCGGTTAAACGTCCGACTTTGGCTCAGGTCATGATCTCACGGCTCATGAGTTCGAGTCCCATATCGGGCTCTGTGCTGACAGCTCAGAGCCTGCTCCAGATCCTCTGTCTCCCTCTCTCTCTGTCCCTCCCCAGCTTGGGTTCTCCCTCTCAAAAGTAAATAAGCATTTTTTAAAAAACAGTGTAGTATTGGTTTCAGGAGTAGAACCCAGTGATTCATCACTTGCATGTAACACCCAGGGCTCCTCCCAGCAAGTGCCTTCTTAAACAATGCGACTTGAGCCCTTTATAAGCATTCCTGGAAATATAGTGTAAAGGTAGGTGGAGTGTGTCCTTGCTGAGCTTGTCCTAGTCAGCCTGCATTGCCTGCGGTGAGTCCCAATCTTTCTTTGTCCGCTCTACTCATACTGCTGGGATGAGGCAGCAGGCAGATGAGAAGATACAGGAGCGGATTTGAGTGTGAATAAGGGTACAGCTGTAGGCAGAGATGCTGTGGATACAGACGAAGATATGGAGAAGGAGGCTGGGAGAATCTCAATAGGACTCAAATATACACATCTAAATTCTTTCTGCTTACCACTATGAAAATTAAAAATCACACAAGTTTCATAAGTGAGTCAGAATTTAGAAAGTTTCATTTTTATCAGGCCTTTGATCCACTATGTCCGTAGGGAAGGTGCTCCTCGTGAGTTCAGCTCTCCTCCCTTTCTCTCCCTCTCAAGGTGCCCCCAGCAGATGTCTGAGCTGATTTATGGGGTCATGGCAATCTGCTTCTCGCAGTCACACCCTCACTGCGTATGTATCATTATCCTCTGTGTTAGGGGTGGATGCAGTTAAACATATGGATGTGAAATGAAAACAGAGCTGGGTTCACAGTGGAAATTAAAAGACTGAAAACAGAAACTACTGAAAACAGAAATTCCAGATTTCTAATCTTTTGTATAAAATAATAGAACTGAAAAAAACACTTAGAAAATCATTCCAAACGGGTCAGTATGCATCAAGATTTAAATACCTGCAGGAAAGCTCACCTTCTATTCCAGGATGGAAGAACACTTAAGGGTAACAAGCAGAATTTCTTGGGGTTTGTTATCTGTGCAAGATGGCTCTTCTGCTGTAGGAACAATCATTTCGTGTGTTTTTGTAATTTTCTACAAATGACATTATACTTTTTCTATGTACATGTCCCTGTGTCTCTGTGGGTTTGAATGTGTATGGTGTATGTGGGGTGTGTGTGTGTGTGTGTGTGTGTGTGTGTGTGTGTGAAAGAGAGAGATGTGACATACTAGTTTCTTACTTTTACAGGAAAGTTAATACATGTCAGCACAACTCTGAGACTGACTCACTTGGCAGGAAGAATAGGTTCACACGCCAGAGCAAACAGAACAGAGATCTCAAGGAGAGGGAAAGGGTGGGGGGAGGCAGCTTACAATTTAAGATATGAGTAAAGGTGCTCTATTAAAATTATTTTCCATTTCTCACACTCATGTTGAATTTTTATCCTGACCTCCGGAGCACTTGTCTTCAACTGTCCAGGAAACTCCTCCCCCCCTCCCCCCCCCCCCCCCCTGCTCTGAGCCTCACAATCATCTAGGCATGAAGTCCAACCTCTTCTGCCTCCTCCAGATTTATCCATTTTTCTCCTCCTTTATCCCCATGGGTACCCATGTGATTCAGGCCTTCACCAAGTTTTGTCTGGACTATGGCTTTCATCTTCTTTTCATCTTCCATTGTCTCTGAATCATTTGTTCCTTAGCACACATCCCAGGCCTCTCTTCTGAGGCAGTAAGAGCCATTTGTTCTTTATGCCACCTCTGAAACTCGTGTTAACCCAGTGAATCCGCCCCAGGTGTATTCTATTTGGTAGTTTGTATACTTAATCTGCCCTACTTGACCAAGCCTGTGAACTCCATGCGGGCTGGGATGGTCTCCTTGTGTCTATATCCTCCATGCCTAGGAATGTTGGGCACAATAGATGCTTGGTAAGTGCTTGGCCAGTGAATGAAAGTCATGAACAAATGGATGGGTGAATAAACGAAGGAGTCTACTCAGTTCCCTGATGAGCTATTATTAACCAGTAAACTATTCATTGTCAAATCCCAGCAAATGTTTCTCTTTGGGGCTGATAATTCATTCTATAGAAGATTAAACCCTTTAAGATGACACCTTTATAAGTGATAGCTTCTCGTCTACAGATATTTTCTTGGGGAGCCTGGGTGGCTCAGTCGGTTGGGCGGCTGACTACAGCTCAGGTCATGATCTCGTGGTCTGTGAGTTCAAGCCCTGCATTGGGCTCTGTGCTGACAGCTCAGAGCCTGGAGCCTGCTTCCAATTCTGTGCCTCCCTCTCTCTGCCCCTTTCTTGCTTGGTCTCTCTCTCTCTCTCTCTCAAAAATAATAAACATTAAAAACATTTACAAATATTGATATCAGGAGTTATTTTTCCTCTCTGAAGTGTTTGTAATATGCCTCATACCTCCATCTAGTGAAGCAAATTGGTAATACAGCAATTAAAATGTCTCAGTGTAAGAACCACAGCTATGAAAAATCATTTATGGAATATTATCCTTCCTTCTCCAGGTTCAAAAACCTCCCATTGTGACTCCTTTGTATTTTCCAGAGTTCAGCAAGTTTTTCTTGCCCAAATGACCTATTTCTAAATATCTGGACGGCGTTAATGCCGCTGAAAAATAATGTGGATGTATGAAAAACATTTACAATTAGCCTTTCACCATCTTTATTTTTTTATGTTTGTTTGTTTGTTTGTTTATTTATTTAGAGAGGGAGAGAGAGAGTGTCTGATCAGGGGAGGGGCAGAGAGAGAGGGAGGGAGAGAGAGAATCCCAAGCAGGCTCTGCACCATCAGCACGGAATCTTACATGGGGCTCAAACTCACGAAACATGAGATCACAACCTGAGCCAAATCAAGAGCTGGCCGCTTAACAGACTAAGCCACCCAGGCACCTATTTTTCACCATTTTTAAATCAAAGAGCCATTGCTATTTATTAACATGGATTGTTATTTAGATATTTTACAGAATAACATTTGTATAAATTGTGCAAACGGTTAACGGTTAAGTCAACTAATATTTATTGTGTGTTTTTGAGTAATCAAGATGTGCTTCAAGGTAAATATTATTTCATAATGACTCCCATTTTTATAAAGCTAAAATTAAATGTAACAAAATAATCTTTGTCACCTAGCTATCTTTCTATCTATCTAGACTATAAAGAAAAGCAAGGGGGTTATGAACATAATGGTCAGATAGGTGGTACCCTCTATAAAAAGGCAAGAGGAATGGATCAAGGAGGAACCTCCAGTAGCTTCCCCAGGATGAATGTTTTCATTCTGTGTGAAGTCCTGGGTTTATGGATGTTTATTTTATTGTTTTGTTTCCTGACTTAAATGAATGTATTCATTGATCTAGTAATACTACTTTTGAGAATACCCCCTATGGAAATGAAACGCCAACATATAAGGATACGCATTAAAAAGGGAGAAAGAAGAAAGAAAAGCTAAGGGGCACCCGGGTAGCTCAGTCGGTTAAGCGTCTGACTTCAGCTCGTGTCATGATCTCACAGTTTGTGAGTTCGAGCCCCACGTTGGGCTTGTGCGCTGACAGCTCAGAGCCCGGAGCCTGCTTTGGATTCTGTGTCTTCCGCGCTCTCTCTCTGCCGCTCCCCTACTTGTGCGTGTGCACACGTGCTCTCTCTCAAAAATAAATAAATGAAAAACATTTAAAAACAAAGAAAAAAATAACAAAGAAATGAATACAGTTACTACATAAGGTCTGTATATACTCTACTTCTGTACTCTTATCTAAGTGTGATACTTAATGGTTTTTCATAAAGGCAAAATTTAATGATAACTATTAAGAGCATTATCATACAATACACTTCAATAAAAATCATGTTTAAAAATTTTTTAACTTCAAGCAATGGTATAACTTAAACATTGTTTGATATGAATAGATACGTATACATAAATATAATGTGTGTTATATTGCTAAAAGAATCTTAAATATGACAGAGTGGAGAAAGTCTGGTAGCAAACAAAAGAGGTAAATGAATTACAATGCTTTTATATGGGGATTCAAGAAACTTAAAGTTTAATATCATCCTTGCTCTATATTTTAAAAATGCAATGTCCTATAGTATTTCCTTCAGCTTATCACTTTAGTATGAACTGGTAACTGTTCCCCCCAACAACATTTTATATAAAGAATGAATGTCCCAAATCAAATGTGAGTATTTCTATTCTTCAGTTTTTTGGGTTTGGTTTCTATTAATAGTGACACAAATAAATAATGGTATTATGGTCATGAATCTAATATTTGCAGCTGGATGAATAATTACATGACTCATTAAATTATAAAGGAAAAACAGTTGTATTTCTATATGCTAGCAAGAAACCATTGAGGGGTGTCCGGCTGATTCAGTCGAGGGAACCATGTGATTTTTGATCCTGGGGTTGTGGGTTCGAGCCCCATGTTGGGTGTAGAGATTACTTAAAATAAAATCTTTAAAAACAGAACTATTGAGAAATGAAATAAAAATTACCACTTGCAATATCATCAAATACATAAACTTGTTTAAGACACAAACCTATATAAATGGAGATGTATGTCATGTCGATGGGGTGGAAGATTCAAGTTTGTTAGTCTCTCCAAATTGGTCTCTGGATTGAACACAATTGCAATAATATCCAAGTGGCACTTTTTGTAGAAAATCATAAGCTGGTTCTAAAATTAATATGGAAATGCAAAGCACTAAGATTAGCCAAAACAATCTCAAAAAAGAAGAAAAGAGCTAGAAGATTATACTATTTAAGACTTCCTATAATCAAGACAGTGTGGTATTGGCATATTAATAGACAAAGAAGCCAATGGAACAGAATAGAGTCCAGAAAGAGACCCATATATATAGATATAGATAGATAATTTTTGCCAATGGTGCTAAAGCAATTTAATGGGGGAAAAAAGTCTTTAAAACAAATGGTGCTATTGCAAGTGGATAAATGTATGTAAAAGGAAAAAAATGAAACTTGAGGCCTACCTTACACTGTACACAAAAATAAATTTGGGGCGCCTGGGTGGCTCAGTAGGTTGAGCATCTGACTTCAGCTCAGGTCATGATCTTACAGTTTGTGAGTTCAAGCCCCATGTCGGGCTCTGTGCTGACAGCTCAGAGCCTGGACCCTCCTTCGGATTCTTTATCTCCCTCTCTCTCTGCCCCTCCCCTGCTCATGCTCTGTCTCTCTCTGTCTCAAAAATAAATAAAAATATTTAAAAAAAAATCAAAATAAATAAATTTGAGATGGTACATGTATCTAAGCCAATGTTTCTCAACCTTTTTTCATTATTACCTCATCCCCTTAGAAGGCTTTTAAAACATATTTCTTCCCTAATTATTCCCCACAGTGGCCAAAATGAAAAAGAATAGACTATTTTAGGGGTGCCTGGGGGGCTCAGTTGGTTAAGCATCAGACTTTGGCTCAGCTCATGATCTCATGGTTCGTGGGTTCAAGCCCTGCATCAGGCTCTGTGCTGACAGCTCAGTGCCTGGAGCCTCTTCGGATTCTGTGTCTCCCTCTCTCTCTCTGCCCCTCCTTCACTCACACTCTGTCTCTCTCTGTCTCTAAAAAATGAATAAATGTTAAAAAAAATTTTTTTAAAAAGACTATTTTAGTTTAGATTCTCACAGAAGTGAGCCCTGGAACAGGATTTAAAACACCAGTTGGGGAGTGGGAAAAGGAGAGGAGGAAGGCAAAGCAGGGCAACAGATAAAGGATCTATTATCAAGCAAGTTGTCACTCTTGCCAACTGGGGCTTAACCCTACTGGGGAACTCCAAGGCAAGTGTAGAAGAAGGAAAGGGGCCTTGAAGCATGATACTATTGGGTGTCTTCTTATAGGAAATGCAGGTATGGAGCCAGATTTAATTTTCGTTTGGAAAAAAATTAATGGGATGATTTTTGCATCTCAATGTTGTGGAGCAAATGTATGTTTTTTAAAGAAAATTATCATCCAGGGGTGCCCAGGTGGCTCAGCCAGTTGGGCGTCTGGCTTCGGCTTGGGTCATGATCTCACAGTTCGTGGGTTTGAGCCCCACGTCGGGCTCTGTGCTGACAGCTCAGAGCCTGGAGCCTGCTTTGGATCCCATGTCTCCTGTCTCTCTGCTTCTCCCCCACTCACGCTCTGTCTCTCTCAAAAATAAATAAACATTAAAAAAATTTAAAAAAAATTTATCATCCATTTAATCTTACAACTCTATGTATTGTTCATCCCCTTTGACAGAAAAAGAAACTGAGGTACAGAAAAGTTAATATTCATTTAGCAAGTTAGTTCAGAAGCAGGAGCCAGGGATGGAGAACCTTCTGGTATTATGAGGAATAATCTGGGTGTAAGAGATTTAAATACAATTCAGTGGCCTCTATACAAAAGAGAATATATTGACTTGTGTCACTGAATAGTCTGGATAAGGACTGGCTTTACACAGCAGGGTTGTTAAGCTTGTCAGGATCTTCAATTTATCAACCTTTCCACTGACACCTTTGATCATCAGCAACTTCTTGTCTTAATTTTCTCTGTCTGTGGTGGATTTCAAGGTTTATCACTTACCAGACGTCACCTCCATCATGTCCCTTTCATCATTCCCACCTGGCAAAATTCCAACTCTGATTCTTCCAGATCTGCCCTCTAAGAAGTGGTTCAGCTCTATTTGATAAAAGCACACCCGCCAGGATACTGGTGCTACCATAAGCTCATGGTCACAACCAGTAACCTGTGCCAACACCACGTGAAAATCATTCACCCACTACCTCATTTACTACATTGATGTTAACTACCTTCAAGGTGCTAGGCACTGTTTTTAGCCCCTGTGAACCCAGCACAAAGCTTCCTGCCTCTGGAGCTCACATCATCCTCTCCTTAGTCACTTCCTCCTCCATCCTACTCAAGACCATTTCAAATATTCTCCACTTTCCTCAAATTTTTGTTCCCCGAGTAGATGGGCTGGAGCACCCACTTCACAGAAGAATCATAAACCATCAGATGGGAGCTTTTCATCAACAAACCATCAATGAGACTCACATGCCAGCCCTTTCCTCTTTACTTCCTTATATTGTGAAACTGGTGGCCCTCTGGGAGAGCTTTCTTGTCCCTTCCTTTTTCCATCACACTGTTGTAACTTTCAGCTTGGTTCTCTGTCTTGCCCACTCACTTCCTGCCCCCTGCACCTGGCGCTCCACACGTGCCGTGCCTGGCCCTCAATGACCGGAGAGTTTGTAAACCACAGGAGGGATCTCTGGAAGGAGGGCCTCGCCCAGCACGGCCTGGGGCGGGGCCAATGCCAGGATCCCTGCCTTATGGGCGCCCTCCTCTAGCTTCATGGTGGAGGTTTTCACAGACTTCCCTTGAGTGTACTGGTCAGCACCACTGTCACTTCCACGACACAAGAATTGGGCACATAACCTCCCAGATCAGAGTCAGGCAGGCTTTCTGGATGCCTGAGGGTCCTATCAGCCTTCACCATCTGGAGGTGTTTGTTGTCACTGGAGCCCTTGGGGGCTCTTGCTCTTCCCGGCCTCAGCAGGTGCTCCAAAGCCTGCCCAGCGGCGGGAGCCCCTGGGTGTGGACCCCCAACGCTGGAATCCCAGGGACTAGGGAAATAAGGTAATAATAATATTGACTACTGTTTTTAGAACCCTCCTGGGCTTGGGTGAGCTGGGAACCTAAGGCCAAGATTTCGTCTGTCGGTTAATACAAATGTGGTGAGACAGAGAACAAACCGGAGAGGGGCTTTAGACAGTACCAGAGTGGAGGGCTTGGCCTGTGGCCTTGCTGCTGTTGCCACATGGTGTTGGGGAACAGCCTCCTCCCACCCTGAGGGAAGTCAGGACTGGTCAGAAGGAAGCTGGGACCTCAGCCTTTGCCCCAGCCCCCCTTTGAGGGGTCCTATCCCGAACTTTCTTTGCAGGATGCATAACCAGAATGTGGAGAATCCATGTCAGGGCACAGTCCTGCTGGGGCTTGCTTCCAGGAAAGCTGATCTTCCATGAATCTCCCTGGTGCCCAGTGAGGCCCCAGGTTTAAGACCAGAGACAAGGCTATGAACCCTGCAGACTTCAGGACAATGTCTCCTGTGGCTATGGTGACATTGGCAGCAGACAGGACTGGGGGTTGGGGAACCAACCGTGTATGAAGGCAGGAAATCAGAGGCCAGCGCCCTCAGTCTTCATTGGATGCATTCCGCACTTATGGAGGGCCTACCATGCATCAGACATGGTATTGGGTAGGATGTGTTGCTGTGTCTGTCTCTCCCGGGGGTAGATGGAAATGACGTGTTTTTTTGTTTTTAGAAGCTTTTATTGAGATAGAACTCATACCCTATGATCCACCCTTTTAAAGAATGCAGTTCAATGGATTTTAGTATAGAGTTCCACATCATCATCACTCCAGAAACACCATGACTATTACTTATCTTCCCTAATCCTCCTCCCCTCTCTCCACCTCAGACCTAGGCAACCTCTAATCTACTTTCTGTCTCTATTGGAGCACCTGGGTGGCTCAGTGGGTTGAACGTCTGACTTCGGCTCAGGTCATCATCTCGGTTCGTTGAGTTCGAGCCCCGCGTCGGGCTCTGTGCTGACGGCTCAGAGCCTGGAGCCTGCTTCAGATTCTGTGTCTCACTCTTTCTCTGCCCCTATCCTGCTCACGCTCTCTCTCTCTCTCTCTCTCTCTCAAAAATAAACATTGAAAAAAAATTAAATACTTTCTGTCTCTATAGACCTGCCTATTCTGGGCGCTTCCTATACGTGGAATCTGACAACTTGTCTTTTATGTATGGTTTCCTTCATGTAGCATGATGTTTTCAAGGTTCACCCAACTTGTAGCACATGTCAGTCCTTCATTCCCTTTTATTGCTGAATAATATTACATTGTTTGGATATCCCATATTTTAAATAATCATTCATCAGTTGATCAACATTTGGACTGTTTCTACTTTTTGGCTATTAGGATTTTGCTATGAACATTCACATACAAGTCTTTGTGTGGATATATGTTTTCATTTCTTCTGGGTATATACCTAAGAATTGCTGGGTCATATGGTGGCTCTCTGTTTAACCTTTTGAGAAATGACCGAACTGTTTTCCAAGGTGGCTGCACCATTTTGCATTCCCACCAGCAACCTATGAGGGTTCCAGTTTACTTTTGTCCTTATCAACACTTGTTAGTCTGTCTATCTTTATGATAGCCATCCAGCTGTGCGGGGTGTTTTCTCCTCGTGGAAAAATGTGTTTTTAAGAGTTGTTTTCCCATTATAAGAATTTTACAGGGAGAACTTTGAATAATTTGAAAAAATTACTTTTTTTGGAAAAATTACTATTTGTGTCTTTCCAGACTTTACTATACATCTTGTTACATTATTTATATAATACATAGTTTTTGAAGTATGATTAAATGTTACTTTTTTTTTTTTTTTTTTTTTTTTTTTACCTTTAAACACATTTATGTGAACTCTTCCTACACATTACTTAAAAGAACTGATATTTCAGCTCGGAGCCTGGAGCCTGTTTCAGATTCTGTGTCTCCCTCTCTCTGACCCTCCCCCGTTCATGCTCTGTCTCTCTCTGTCTCAAAAATAAATAAACGTTAAAAAAAAATAAAAAAATAAAAAAGAACTGATATTCTCGGAGGTGAATATATCATATTAACCATTCTAGTTTTCTTTGACATTTAGGTAGTTTTTAATATTTTGATATTATGAGAATTGCTTTACATTTTTTTGACCTAATTGTGTCTGCTTAAAAACTGTCTTATTCTAAAAAGAATCCAGCTTTTCCTGCGTTTCAGGAAAACCCAAGGTACAACCCATAGATGCTGCTTTCTTTTTCTTCCGAGAGTCTCCTTAGGTGAGTTATCCACTCAAGCTGTTGGCTGTCAGTGTTGACTTCTCTGAACTTCAAGCTTCAGTTGCTTGCTAAACATTCCCACCCTTGGTTTCCCACAAGTACCCCAAGCCTAAAACCTTCACAGCTGAACCCATTATCTTTCTCTACCAACTTGTTCTCCTTTCTTATTTCCAGTATCAGTAAGGAGCACCCAGTCATCTAAGGAGGAAGCTGGGGAGCCATTTCCCCCTTCATCTTCCACATAACTAGTCATTCACAAGTTTTACAGAGTTTTTGGCTGTTATTTCTCCAGTCTGTGTCTCCTCTCAATTCTTACTGCTACTCTGGGTTTTTCAGCATTCATCATCTCTCACCTAAGCTGTCGTTCCTCTTAAATTCTTTCCCTCACTATTGCTAGACAGCCTACCTAAAACAAAATGATCATGAAATGCCCTTGCTTAAAATCCTTCAGCTGACCCTGGATTGCCTACTAAAGTCTTTACTTTTTTGTTTGCTTTTATTTAAATTCCCATTACTTGAGAGTTTTATATTAGTTCCAGGTGTACAATACAGTGATTCAACACTTCATACAACACCTGGTGCTCATCTCGACAAGTGCACTCCTTAATCCCCATCACCTATTTAACCCATCCACCACCCACCTCCCTTCTGGTAACCATCAGTTTGTTCTCTACAGTAAGAGTCTTTTTCTCAGTTTGCCCCTTTCTCTTTTTTTTTCCCCTTTCGCTCATTTGCTTTGTTTCTTAAATTACCATATGAGTGAAATCATATGGTATTTGTCTTTCTCGGACTTATTTCACCTAGCATAATACTCTCTAGCTCCATCCATGTCATGGCAAAGGGCAAGATTGCATTCTTTTTTATGGCCGAGTAATAGGCTATTGTGGCGAGATATCTCTATATCTATATATATATCTATAGCACATCTTCTTTATTTGTTCATCAATCAGTGGGCACTTGGGCTATTTCCATAATTTGGCTATTGTAGATAATGCTGCTATAAACATCGGGGTGCATGTATCCTTTTGAATTGGTGTTTTTGTATTCTTTGAGTAAATACCTAGTAGTGCAATTGCTGGATTGTATGATAGTTATATTTTTAACATTTTGAGGATCTCCATACTGTTATCCAGAGTGACTGCACCAGTTTGCATTCCCACTAATAACGCCAGGGGCTTCCCCTTTCTCCACATCCTCGCCAACACCTGTTATGGCCTGAGTTGGTAATTGTAGACATTCTGACAGGTGTGAGGTGACAGCTCATTGTAGTTTTGATTTGCATTTTCCTGATAAGTGATGTTGAGCATCTTTTCATGTGTCTGTTGGCCCTCTGTAGGTGGTCTTTGGAAAAATGTCTACTCATGACTTCTTCCTATTTTTAATTGTATTATTCATTTTTTTGGATGTTGAGTTGTGTCAGTTCTTTACACATTTTGGATACTAATCCTTTATCACATATGTAATTTGCAAATATCTTTTCCCATTCCGTAGGTTGCATTTTAGTTTTGTTGATTGTTTCCTTTGCTGTGCAGAAGGTTTTTATTTTGATGTAGCCCAATAGTTTATTTTTGCTTTTGTTTCCCTTGCCTCAGGAAATCTATCTAGAAAGAAGTTGCTATGGCCTATGTCAAAGAATGTACCTTTTTTTTAATTGAAGTATAGCTGACATACAATGTTACCTTAGTTTCAGGTGTACAACATATGATTGAACAAACCTATCCCTTGTGC
This sequence comes from Panthera tigris, assembly GCF_018350195.1. Classification (NCBI taxonomy): domain Eukaryota; kingdom Metazoa; phylum Chordata; class Mammalia; order Carnivora; family Felidae; genus Panthera; species Panthera tigris. Next base: position 18,967,832 of record NC_056660.1, on the reverse strand, counting down.
TAGTCTCCAAAATGTAGCTATACCATCTGTCCTCATACAACAATATTACAATACCATCGACTATATTCCCTATGTTGTACCTTTTATCCCCATGACTTATTCATTCCATAACTGGAAGCCTGTCCCTCCCACTCCCCTTCAGTCATTTTGCCCATCCCCCCACTCCCCTCCCATCTGGTAACCATCAATTCGTTCTCTGTATTTATGGGTCTGTTTCTAAGATTTGTTTCTAAGATTCCACGTGTAAGTGAAATCATGCGGTATTTGTCTATTTGTGTCTGACTTATTTCACTTAGCATAATACTCTCTGGGTTCATCCATGTTGTTATAAATGACAAGATTTCATCCTTTTTTATGCATATGTATATTATTAGCATTATTTACCATGGCCCAAATATGGAAGCAATCTAAATGTCCATCAACAGATGAATGCATGAAGAAGAGGTGGTATATATATATATATTTGTGTGTGTGTGTATATACATGTATACATATATATACACACACACATACATACATATGTTTATATGTTGCTATGGCTGGTGTCAAAGAAATTACTGCCTGTGTTTTCTTCTAGGAGTTTTATGGTTTCAGGTCTCACATTTAGGTCTTTAGTCCATTTTGAGTTTATTTTTGTGTATGGTGTAACAAAGTGGCCTAGTTTCATTCTTTTGCATGTTGCTGTCCAGTTTTGCCAACACCATTTGTTGAGGAGACTGTCTTTTCTCCAGTGTATATTCTTGCTTCCTTTGTCCTAGTTTAATTGACCCTTTAAGTGTTGGCTTATTTCTGGTCTCTCTATTCTGTTCCACTGATCTGTGTTCTATTTTTGTGCCAGTACCATACTGTTTTGATTACTACAGCTTTGTAGTATATCTCAAAACCTGAGATTGTGGTAACTCCAGCTTTGTTGCTGTTTCTCAAGATTCTCTTGCTATTCAAGGTCTTTTGGGTTCTAAACACATTTTAGAATTCTTTGTTCCAGTTCTGTGAAAAATGCTGTTTTTTTTTTTTTTAATTTTTTTTTAATGTTTATTTCTGAGACAGAGAGAGACAGAGCATGAGGTGGGGAGGGCAGAGAAAGAGGGAGACAGAATCCGAAGCAGGCTCCAGGCTCTGAGCCGTCAGCACAGAGCCTGACGCGGGGCTCGAACTCACGGACTGTGAGATCGTGACCTGAGCCAAAGTCGGAGGCTCAACTGACTGAGCCACCCAGGCGCCCCTGCTGTTGGTATTTTAAGAGGGATTGCATTGAATCTATTGATTGCTTTGGGCAGTATGGACATTTTAACAAGATTAATTTTTTCAATCAGTGAGCATAGAATATCTTTCCATTTATTTATATCATCAGTTTTTTTAATCAATGTTTTATAGTTTTCAGAGTACATGTTTTCCGTCTCCTTGGTGAAGTTTTTTACTATCTATTTATTGTTTTGGTGCAATTGTAAATGGAATTGTTAATTTTCCTCGTACTTCATTATTGTACAGAAGTACAACCAATTTCTATGTATTTATTTTTGTATCCTAGTACTTTACTGTTCCTTTATTCAAATAGTTCTTTGGCGGAGTCTAGGATTTTTTATGTATAGTATTTCTGTCATCTGCAAATAGTGACAGTTTAATGTCTTCCTTACCTATTTGGATGCCTATGAATAAAAGTGGTAAGAATGAACATCCTTCTCTTGTTCTTGATCTTAGAGGAAAAGCTGTTTTTCACATCTGAGTATGATTTTAGCTGTCGTTTTTCATATATGGCCTTCATTTTTTTATTTAAAAAAAATTTAATATTTATTTTTGAGAGAGAGAGAGAGAGAGAGAGAGAGATACAGAGTGTGAGTGGATGAAGGGAAGAGAGAGGGAGATACAGAATCCGAAGCAGGCTCCAGGCTCTGAGCTGTCAGTGCAGAGCCCAGCGAGGGGTTCAAACTCATGAACTGCGAGATCATGACCTGAGCTGAAGTCAGACACTTAACTGATTGAGCCACCCACATACCCCTCATATATGGCCTTTATAATATTGAGGTATGTTTCCTCTAAACCCACTTTGTTGAGTTTTTATCATGAACAGAAGTTGGTACAGAAAAAGCATTTGACAAAATTCTATTGAGAAGACATGATTTTTATCCTTTGTTGATGTATATCCTATTGATTTGTGAATATTGAACTATCCTTGCATTCCCAGAATAAATCCCACCTAATGGTGATGAATGATCTTTTTAATGTATTGCTGAATGCGGTTTGCTAATATTTTGTTGGGGATTATTGTATCTCTATCAGAGATATTGGCCTGCAGTTTACTTTTTTATACTGTCTTAGTATGGTTTTGATATCTGGAGAATGCTCATAGACTACTTTTGGATACTTTCCTTCTTTCTATTTCCCTTTGGATATCTTGAGAATAGGTATTAACTCTTGTTTAAATGTTTGGTAGAATTCACCTGTGAATTCATCTGGTCCTAGACTTTTATTAGCTGTGAATTTTTGGATTATTGACTCAATTCCATTGCTAGTAATTGGCCTGTTCAGATTTTATATTTCTTCCTGATTTAGTTTACAAGATTGTATGTGTCTAGGAATTTATCCATTTCTTCTAGGTTGTCTAATTTGTTGGTGTATAAAGTCTGTGCTTCTTAATATGGTGTATGGGACTATTTTTAAAATGTCTGCTCTTCCCTGCTCTGCATGTTATGGGAGTAATAATGTTTAGAGTTTTCCCTAAAGTCTGCATGCTGTTCAATGCTTCCATGTAATTGTTTTTTTTATGATTTTCCTGTCTGGAGTTTTCTCACCACTTTCTTTCCTCCTGGCTTATTATTTATTGTCCTTCAAGTCCAAGAATCCTCTCCTTCAAAAAATCAGCTTGAAGTTCCAAAGCAGGTCAACAGCCCTTCTTCCTGTTCCAGGTAGTGTTGATGTCTTTCACTTCAAACACACTTTTAAACGTACTTCCTGAGCATAAAGTTTCTTACTTTAATACCTATAGTCTTTTGATTTTTTTCTTATAATTTCTATTGACTTCTGTTCATGAGGGTGTGATTCCTCACATGTTTGCTAGATTATGTTAAGAGTTCCTATTTGACTATGGGGTGCCTGTGTGGCTCAGTCGGTTAAGCGTCCTACTTCGGCTCAGGTCACGATCCCATGGTTCGTGAGTTTGAGCCCTATGTCCGGCTCTTTGCTGACAACTCAGAGCCTGGAGTCTGCTTTGGATTCTGTTTCCCTCTCTCTCTGCCTCTACCTTGCTCACGTTCTTTCTGTATCTCTCAAAAATACATAAACATTAAAAAAAATGTTTTTAAAGAGCTCCTATTTGACTAAACTTTAGCTTTGGGAATCCTAAATTTAGGTACCTAAACTGAGATGATTCGCCTTGGTTTGTGCTGAGTGCTAGGGATCACTACCAATCAAGAACCATTTCAATTTAATTGATTGGATTGAGGTGGTAGACTGTGGTATAAATGCAAATTCCTGGAAGAGAGTAGAGCTGGTTACAAAACATTAAGACTATTAAATTAAAATTATTAATATTTTTAAACCCAATGCCAATAGAGACAAACTGATTTGCTTGTTGGTCACTCTGTCAGCATATAGATTTTTTCCAAGTTTTTCTTCTCAACTAAATATATAGCCAGTTGGGATGCCTGGATTTGTGTGCAGATCTTAGATTCAGTTTACCACTTTGTCAAAGTCAAATCCCATTACTTAGCTAAACAATAAAACTCTAGATTCCCAGGATTATGTTAGAGTTTTTCAAAGTCCTTTCTTCACATGTCATTTTATAACTTTCTCCCTTTCTCTCCCTTTCTCTCTCCCTTTCTCTCTCCCTTTCTCTCTCCCTTTCTCTCTCCCTTTCTCCCTCCCTTTCTCCCTCCCTTTCTCCCTCCCTTTCTCCCTCCCTTTCTCCCTCCCTTTCTCCCTCCCTTTCTCCCTCCCTTTCTCCCTCCCTTTCTCCCTCCCTTTCTCCCTCCCTTTCTCCCTCCCTTTCTCCCTCCCTTTCTCCCTCCCTTTCTCCCTCCCTTTCTCCCTCCCTTTCTCTCCCTCCCTTTCTCCCTCCCTTTCTCCCTCCCTTTCTCCCTCCCTTTCTCCCTCCCTTTCTCCCTCCCTTTCTCCCTCCCTTTCTCCCTCCCTTTCTCCCTCCCTTTCTCCCTCCCTTTCTCCCTCCCTCCCTCTCTCCCTCCCTCTCTCCCTCCCTCTCTCCCTCCCTCTCTCCCTCCCTCTCTCCCTCCCTCTCTCCCTCCCTCTCTCCCTCCCTCTCTCTCCCCCTCTCTCTCCCCCTCTCTCTCCCCCCCTCTCTCTCCCCCTCTCTCTCCCCCTCTCTCCCCCCCTCTCTCTCCCCCTCTCTCTCCCCCTTTCTCTCTCTCTCACCCCCTCTTTCTCTAACCCCCCTCACTTTCTCTAACCCCCCTCTCTTTCATTCACACCCCCTCTCTTTCATTCACACACCCCCTCTCTTTCATTCACACCCCCTCTCTTTCATTCACACCCCCTCTCTTTCATTCACACCCCCTCTCTTTCATTCACACCCCCTCTCTTTCATTCACACCCCCTCTCTTTCATTCACACCCCCTCTCTTTCATTCACACCCCCTCTCTCCCTCTCACACCCCCTCTCTCCCTCTCACACCCCCTCTCTCCCTCTCACACCCCCTCTCTCCCTCTCACACCCCCTCTCTCCCTCTCACACCCCCTCTCTCCCTCTCACACCCCCTCTCTCCCTCTCACACCCCCTCTCTCTCCCTCTCACACCCCCTCTCTCCCTCTCACACCCCCTCTCTCCCTCTCACACCCCCTCTCTCCCTCTCACACCCCCTCTCTCCCTCTCACACCCCCTCTCTCCCTCTCACACCCCCTCTCTCCCTCTCACACCCCCTCTCTCCCTCTCACACCCCCTCTCTCTCCCTCTCACACCCCCTCTCTCCCTCTCACACCCCCTCTCTCCCTCTCACACCCCCTCTCTCCCTCTCACACCCCCTCTCTCCCTCTCACACCCCCCTCTCTCCCTCTCACACCCCCTCTCTCCCTCTCACACCCCCTCTCTCCCTCTCACACCCCCTCTCTCCCTCTCACACCCCCTCTCTCCCTCTCACACCCCCTCTCTCCCTCTCACACCCCCTCTCTCCCTCTCACACCCCCTCTCTCCCTCTCACACCCCCTCTCTCCCTCTCACACCCCCTCTCTCCCTCTCACACCCCCTCTCTCCCTCTCACACCCCCCTCTCTCCCCTCTCACACCCCCTCTCTCCCTCTCACACCCCCTCTCTCCCTCTCACCCCCCCCTCTCACACCCCCTCTCACACCCCCTCTCTCCCTCTCACACCCCCTCTCTCCCTCTCACACCCCCTCTCTCCCTCTCACACCCCCTCTCTCCCTCTCACACCCCCTCTCTCCCTCTCACACCCCCTCTCTCCCTCTCACACCTCTCCCCCCTCTCTCCCTCTCACACCCCCTCTCTCCCTCTCACACCGCCTCTCTCCCTCTCACACCCCCTCTCTCCCTCTCACACCCACCCTCACACCCCCTCTCTCCCTCTCACACCCCCTCTCTCCCTCTCACACCCCCTCTCTCCCTCTCACACACCCCTCTCTCCCTCTCACACCCCCTCTCTCCCTCTCACACCCCTCTCTCCCTCTCACACCCCTCTCTCCCTCTCACACCCCTCTCTCCCTCTCACACCCCTCTCTCCCTCTCACACCCCTCTCTCCCTCTCACACCCCTCTCTCCCTCTCACACCCCCTCTCTCCCTCTCACACCCCCTCTCCCCCTCTCACACCCCTCTCCCCCTCTCACACCCCCTCTCTCCCTCTCACACCCCCTCTCCCCCTCACACCCCCTCTCCCCCTCACACCCCCTCTCCCCCTCACCCCCCCTCTCCCCCTCACCCCCCTCTCCCCCTCACCCCCCCCTCTCCCCCTCACCCCCCTCTCCCCCTCACCCCCCTCTCCCCCTCACACCCCCCTCTCCCCCTCACACCCCCCTCTCCCGCTCACACCCCTCTCCCCCCTCACCACACCCTCTCCCTCACCACACCCTCTCCCCTCACCACACCCTCCCCCTCACCACCCCCCTCCCCCTCACCACCCCCTCCCCCTCACCACCCCTCCCCCTCACCACCCCTCTCCCCCTCACCACCCCTCTCCCCCTCACCACCCCTCTCCCCCTCACCACCCCTCTCCCCCTCACCACCCCTCTCCCCCTCACCACCCCTCTCCCCCTCACCACCCCTCTCCCCCTCACCACCCCTCTCCCCCTCACCCCACCCTCCCCCTCACCCCACCCCTCTCCCCCTCACCCCCCCCCCCCCCCCACCCCCACCCCTCCCCCTCACCCCACCCCTCCCCCTCACCCCCCCCCTCCCCCTCACCCCCCCCTCCCCCTCACCCCCCTCTCCCCCTCACCCCCCCCTCTCCCCCTCACCCCCCCTCTCCCCCTCACCCCCCCTCTCCCCCTCACCCCCCCTCACCCCCCCTCTCCCCCCCCCCCCCCCTCTCCCCCTCACCCCCCCTCTCCCCCTCACCCCCCCTCTCCCCCCCCCCCCCCCTCTCCCCCTCACCCCCCCCTCTCCCCCTCACCCCCCCCTCCCCCTCACCCCCCCCTCTCCCCCTCACCCCCCCCCCCCCTCCCCCCCCCCCCCCCCCCCCCCCCCCCCCCCCCCCCCCCCCCTCACCCCCCCCCCCCCCCCCCCCCCTCCCCCTCCCCCCCCCCTCCCCCTCACCCCCCCCCCCCCTCACCCCCCCCTCTCCCCCTCACCCCCCCTCTCCCCCCCTCCCCCTTACCCCCCTCTCCCCCTCACCCCCTCACCCCCCCTCTCCCCCTCACCCCCTCACCCCCCCTCTCCCCCTCACCCCCTCACCCCCCCTCTCCCTCTCACCCCCTCACCCTCCCTCTCCCTCACACATCCCCCACCCCGTCTCTCTCCCTCCTTCGTCCTACCCCCATTTTGGTTAGGGTACCATTTGCCCCACATCCTATTTGCCACTTCAGGCAGCCACAATGTTAACCAACAAAACTCTAGATTTTCTTTTGCTTGGCATACTTCCAGAGCATTCCAAGCTTCTGTCATTTACCACTTTACTTTCAGTAGCAGAGTGTGTATGTATGCATGTATGTATGTGTATGTTTATGTGCCTGTGATCACTTAGTAATTCCCTTGCTTTTGAATTTAGCAATGTATTTAAAAATAAGTACATTTAAAAATGTATTTAAAAGTAAGTTTAGAAATAATGCCAGTGAAAATGCCAAAATAGGGATCTCCAAAAATTCTTCCTTTATAAAATTACCAAGAATGCTGGCAAAAATGATCAGAATCACCTTTTTCAGAACTCTAGAAATTAATCAAATTTATTAATCTGGGGAGCATTTATTTAAGAACATAGGCTGTATTTTGGTAAGAATCATGAACTTTGTGGTATTCTAACTTGCACCATTCCCATCACACTCTCCTCAGCTCTGTGGCAGCCTTGAAGACCAACATCCTGCAATCATGGAATAAACCAGCTACCTGAGGGCCAATGGAGGGGACAGAATGGGGTTAGAACTCCTTCAAAGGTCTATTCCCAGATAAATGTCCTTATTTGATCTATCTAGTGGGTCCCGGCAAGACCCCACTCACAAGACTGTCTTCATTTTGCTTGACTTGGAGCTCCCCCAGCCTTTGCCCTGGGGACATTTGTTGAAGATAGTCAGTCAAAGACAACTGTTGAACATCATGGCTGCCTGAGGTACAGATAATAGTTGAGGCAAAAGAAAAAGTTGTGTTATGAGCTATCCATAGGGAGCTTTGAAAAGTTGAAACCTATTCCTGGGACTCTAGAAGACCACCTGCATATCTAAGGCTGTACACGTGTCTAGGATTTTGCAAACTTAAGAAAGACCTGGAAAGACCTAAAGCTCTCGTCTCAGACCAGACTTGAGGCTCTGCACATAGAAGGAAATGTAAGTTATGGTGGAGTTGTAATCTGCCTGGCTGTGTGAAAAACATGCTCAAGCATGTACATGAATCTCCTTTGTCTCTACTAAGAGACTTACTGGTTCCAGGCATCTGAGGGAATCTCTGTCCTTTTATTAGCTGATCATTATGCTAATCAAGCTGACTGCACAGAATAGAGTGCAGAGAATTCCACACTCTGCAAAGAATGGAGACTTTTCACACTTTCCAAAGAATCGAAAAATTTCCACACTCTGCAAAGAATAGAGCCTTTATGGAATTTTGAATTAGAAATTCCTAATTAGAATTCAGAAAAGTCACCAAAAAAAACAACAATAAACCCCGGGGAAAGGGAAAAATCTGATTTGCAGTTGTTATATTATTTTAAAAGCCCAATCTTCAATAAAATACTAAGACATGAAAAGAAACAAGGACTGTGACCTTCAGAAGAGTTTTTGTCTCTTTTCCATCCTCCTATGTGAGACAGGAAGGCTAGAAGGGGCTAAGGTTGTCTTCTTGCCCTTTCCTTAGATCAGACAAGGCTCTGGTATTTTCTCTTTAGGCTGGGTCTTTCTCACAGAGAACAGAATGCTCTGGGCATATTTCAAACTGGTCTGGCCTTGAGGTCATCGATGTGACATTGAAGTCAGTGACCATGTTTTATTCATTTTTGTATCTTGCAAACTACTTATAGAAATATTAAATAAATACAACCTTAATCTCATTTCAATGACTTCTGTGACTATTTATTCAGCATCAGAACATGTACCAACACAAACTGTCAAACAGATCTTTCTTAATTATTTTTGTGGTAATTTTTATATTATAATTTTCATATAGAAAATTCTAATGTTTCATCTAGCTTTTTAAAAAAATTTTAATGTTTATTTTTGAGAGACAGAGAGCAAGTGGGGGAGGGCAGAGAGAGAGAGACAGAGACAGAGAGAGACACAGAATCTGAAGCAGGCTCCAGGCTCTGAGCTGTCAGCACAGAGCATGATGCGGGGCTCGAACTCACGAACCATGAGATCATGACCTGAGCCAAAGTCGGCTGTTTAACCGACTGAGCCACCCAGGCTCTCCTCATCTAGAGTTTTAAAACTTTCTATATTTGTTTTTGTTTTTTGGCATTTGTTTCCACCTTCTCAGATTTACTCTACCAGGAAAATGGGTGTATTTTAAATTCACAAATAATATTTGATTGTTTCTTCTCAATCCCATGAAATGATAGTTTGTGGAAATAATTTTTGTCCTGGGTCCTGTGTCAACCTTGCATATTTTAGTCAAATTTTATATTAGAAAACATTTAGCTCTTTGATCATTCTTTTTCTTGCAAAATAAAAAGTATAAGGTGAGACAATCTTCTCTGAGATTATTATCCTGGGATCTTTGATCTTGGTACCCCCATCTTTAAGGAGAACAGCATCTGTTTTTAAGACCCTATAGCCTAGAACCAAGTTCACTGTATTCCCCACCGTACTACTACAATCTCAGAACTACCTGGAATCAGTGTGGAACCAAGTTCATTGTATTCCCCACTCTTCTACACTCTCAGGACCACCTGGAATCTGTTGTTTGGGGTTGCCATGGACACGGAGTTCTTATTCCAGTACTAGCTTGTTACCAGCACCAGGTAAAGACCTAAGGGTGGGAGGGTGTCTCTGGACAAAGGCATCCCATCCTCTGCCTTCTATGTTGGCTAATGTTGTCCTTCATCCTCAAAGACAGAAGAATGTCTTAGAGGGAGGGCTGAAGGTGGGGGGAAAGGGGCAGGTGGGGGTCTTTGTGGCCATAGATGGCAAGTTTTGCCTTGTGCTCAGCAGTGGGCGATTAATAAATGTTCACTTCTTCCCAGTGACCTTCCAGAAAGAACCTCCTCATCCCCAGGGAACCAGAGGTGGAGGGGATGTGAGATGGTGATGTGTGGGCAGGGATGGGGGTGTTCTAGGCCAATATAGGACCAAAAAGCAGTAACCTTGTTGCTGGCCAGGAATTGGGACAAGATTTGACTTAACGGGCTTGGTTTGGGGAAATTAAAAATTTTTTGAAAGAAAAAAGTTAAAGGCAGTATCCAGGAAAGAATACTGATAATAGGATCTTGAGTAATATTTGCTTCCACTTAGGAAAAGTTGTATTCAAGTCCCAAGATCTGAGTTCTTCTGTGCTCCACCTCCCTTCTGCTGTGGCCCCTTGAAAGCAGCCCTACCTGTAGGTAAGCAGATCTGAGGTTTGCAGGGACAGAGGATCCTTAGACACGTGGCTCTGTCTTGGTCCACATTGGTTTTCCTGGCCACCTCTGGAAAAGAACTTTGGGATCCCTACTCCCACTGTCCATGAGGTGATACCTCTTGAAGATACAGCATTTACAGGTGGCTTGCTCTCAAGCCCAAAACTCAAAATAAAAATTTATGCCCCAATTGATTTATTTATGAAAAAAGTACTTTTCAGTTTTCATTTTTTTGCTCTTTGCCAAGAATTTAGGGCCTTGTGGCACATTTCAGTCTGCCTATTTGGTAACTTGGCAATGTAATTGGCAATGTCTTATTCTCCAGTGACTTCCAGTTCCCTTGCATGCCACAAATCTGCTATGTGAAATGTTGAAGGACATATCTTTGCTTTACCACTCCTTTGATTTATGCTATGGAATGTTTCAAGATGGAAATATCATAAATCACTATGATGATGTAAATTTGGTTTGAAATTCATTTTATTTCACTTGCTGGGTCCTATGTAGCAAGCAAGCAGTCTTTAAAATGTTCTGTCTTTGAACTAAACTTAAACTTTATTGAATATTCAAAAAACTTTTTCTTCCATTCCTTGAACTAAAATAAAATACAGAATACATATTTCAGAGGAATGATAAAATTTTACAGTGTTGTAGATCTTATAAGTTGTAGATTCAAGACTTTAGAAAGGCCAATGCATACCTGGTAGGTTCTATGTGTGACTTTCTTCCTAACAGGGCAAGTATCCTATGTATTTTAAAAATCCTGAGAATAAAAGTCATATGTGGTTTTCTTTTCTTTTTTTTTTTTTTTCAGATTAATTGTAGATTGTGGTTGTCCACAAGACAATACCATGCAGAGATTAAAGAGGAACCCTTTATATCTCTGGTTCATGCATCAAAGAAATAATAAGTAAGTAATAAGATGCAAATGTTACCAAATTTTAAGCACAATTCAAGGTTAATTGAATAGGGAATATATATACACCTTCTTTCATAATGAGTGTAAACTATACATAAATGAAATTCAGCAAACTCACAACTTAAAGACACTGTTTTATGCTTACAATTTCCTATACTACTACTGCTTAGACAGTATGCCATTAACAATATGCATATGCCAGTTACAGTCACTTTAAGCTTTCCCTCTAGGACAGCTGGATGCCCTTATGGGGGATGCTCTGTCCATGGCTGGTGGGGGATGACCATTTTGATATGGTCATTGCAAGGGCTTCCATTGTCCCATTTCAATCAATACCTGAAACACTGTAAATTACCACAGGGAAGGTCACAAATTTTTATTAGCAATGAGTGGCTTATAAATCAGTATGGTGGATATTAGAAACATGACTATTCAAGATCTGTGAATTGGTTAAAATAAATAATAATTGTAACTATCTTGAAGGTTGAGGACCAACTGAAATATTTGTGAAGCATGAGGACAATACCTGGCACTTAGTAAATACCATTTAAATGTTTGTTAGATGAAACATCACTTTGTGATATTTTCTTTAATTTTCGGAAATTTATTTAAAAAAAAAAATATATATATATATTTTGTTATCTAGAGTCCAGGTGTTAGAGATCTGTTTTTATCCTTTATATCAACTGGTTTTTCTTTTGTGGTCTCTTCTGTTTTCTGGGGATTTCTCAACCTCTTCTTCCAACTCTGGATTAACTTGCTTTCGACATGTATCCAAATTACTGTTTATGCCATGAAGTGATTCTTTATTTCAACAATTTGACTTTTACATTTAAGATATCCTCTTGGGTTTTTCAATACGATTTCTTATTCTTATTTCATTTTACTAACATCTTCCCTTGTATCTTTAAGTGTATTTCTCATGTTGACTTAAAAATCTTGTTCATGAGAAAGAATGATATATGGCCTTTTGTAGCAATGTGGATGGAACTGGAGAGTGTTATGCTAAGTGAAATAAGTCACACAGAGAAAGACAGATATACCATATGTTTTCACTCTTATGTGGATCCTGAGAAACTTAACAGAAGACCATGGGGGAGGGGAAGGAAAAAAAGTTAGAGAGGGAGGGAAAACCATAAAAGACTCTTAAAAACTGAGAACAATCTGAGGGTTGATGGGGGGGTGGGAGGGAGGTGAGGGTGGGTGATGGGTATTGAGGAGGGCACTTGTTGGGATGAACACTGGGTGTTGTATGGAAACCAACTTGACAATAAATTTCATGTTAAAAGAAAATCTTGTTCAGTATATTCCAATAGTTCTGTTTCAGATGGTATATGTTGTTCAGTTTGTTGTGTCTCTTTTTCAGTCGTACTCATCAGGTATCTAACTATTTTGATTTGTGAGCTCATATTCCTTGTGGCCATTGAGCCTTCTGACTGGTAAATTGTATTAGGGAAGGACTGAAGATTTTCTTGGGAAAATCTCAATCTGTGGCTGTTGTCTCAGCAAAATTATTAATAACATATCCTTTTCACTTTCAAAAGTATCCTGGGTTGGGTGATGTTTTATATAGTAACTGTTGTTGAAAGCTAGGACCTAAGGTATGTTTTTCTCAGTAAATTTAACATGAAGGGAGGTGATAGCCTAGGGACAGAGACTCTGCATAATGGTGAAACACTGTGATCCAGGTAATTTCTCTTGTCAAGATATGCTACCTTTAAGGTCTTGGACAAAAGCAGCATTGGAGAAGGCAGACTTCTTGGTTGTTCACCTGGGACTTTTGGAGGTAAAAGGGTGGAAGAGTGAAGGCCCAAGGATTGCTCTTTAGCCCTTCCCTGTTTTCATCAGCTAACCTAATGCCAATGAAAAATTTTTTTTATCTTAGAGTGAGAGAAAGCATGTGAGTGGGGGAGAGGGATGGGGGGAGGGAGAGAGAGAGACAGAGAGAGAGAAAATCTTAAGCAGTTTCCATGCTCAGTGCAGAGCCCAACAAAGGGCTTGATCCCACAAACCTGGGATCATGACCTGAACAAAATCAAGAAATAGATGCTCAACTGACTGAACTACCCAGGTGCCATAATGCTACCCAAATTTTATCCTAACTACATCTGGGTAGTGGCTTCTGGTTTCTACTGAGAATGGCAGTTATTGTCTCCAAGCAACTCAGAGGAAAAGCAAGAAAAGAACTTAAAAGTTTCCCTCCCGCTAAGCCCCTCAAGACTGCCTGTATCAGACTTTTTCCTCCGTCTGTCCACCACAGGAGACAGCTCTGTCTTCTGGCTTCTCCCAGGGTTTCTGTTATTGTTAGTTTTTTAAATCCATACTTCAGTTTGACTTCTATAGTTTTGGGAGGAAGACTCTCCTATGGATAGGAATCCAAGATTTCCTAGGAAATTATGGAAATTTAGTACTTTGAGAATCTTGAAGTGTTTTTGAAATTTATGATTTTTTTCCATGTTGTTTGTCACATTGGTATTTTTGGTATAACATTTGGTGAAGAGGGCAGGCTGCCTAAAAACCAGTAATGTTTGTGATATGATGAACATACAGCATGATTTTATGACCTGGACAAATGTAAAGTGCATTTTCAATGTGTCTTATTTTACAGATGAGAAAATTAAATTGTAGAGAAATTAAGTTATCCAAGCCAGTGGTTTGGTGGTGAGGAGTCTTGACTTTGGATAATTTAACCAGATACCTTTTCGTAAAATGAATTGAGAGAAAAAGAAACCATTTTGAATACCTGTTTGTTTGTTTGTTTGTTTGTTTGTTTGTTTTGAGTGAGAGAGAGAGAAAGAGCATGGGGGAAAGGGGGAGAGAGAGAGGGGGAGAGAGAGAGAATCCCAAGCAGGCCCTGCACTGTCAGCACAGATCCCAATGAAGGCTCAATCTCATGGACCATGAGATTATGACCTGAGTTGAAATCAGGAGTCACTTAACCAACTAAGCCACCCAGGTGCCCCATTATTTAGGCAATTCTTGACCTACCTACTAGTTTCTTCTCTACCAAATGGTGATCAGGGACTAGTCCTTGAAACTGGAATATTTATTGTTGTGGCATTTTCTTTATCTCTGTATCCTTTCATTAGTTATTATCTGGATCTCCCTCCCCATCCTTTTGCTCAGATCATTCCTATTTCCCAAACAGATTCCAGAATATGTGAATGGTTGACAAAATGGAGAAGAAAGGAGGTTTAATCACAAAAATTATACCTCCCTTAATTCTTTCCTTCTCTTTCCAGTGGGCAGACACACACACAGCCAAGAGGCTATCTCAGAGGCCTCATTGCTGTACCCTGACAATGTTTCTGTCATTTTGTCATGTTTCCTCATGATTTTACTTTTCATGTCATAAAATTCTGTCAGGAAGAAGAAACTGATTGCTTTCCAGAATGTCTGAATTTATTTTTTGTATGTTTTTACCCTTTAGCAGAATTATGGATTCCTCTGACAACAGTGATGACCATGGGTGAGTTGACTTGACTGAACTGAGTGCCGAAAGGTATTAGCATTGGTGGCAATAAGAGGTTTCCATACGAGACTGTAAGCTTCTGTAAATAACTGTCTTTCTTTCGGGGTCTAAGTTGGGGGGATAAAAGGAAGAACATGTCAGAAGAGGGAGACTTCCTGCTCATAGTTTATGACCCTTAGTAACCAGAAGCCAGAGTTTCTTAGGATACTCTCATAATATATGTGTGTGAGACTCTGCTAGAGTAGATCAGGTAAAGAGAGGATCCTATTATTTGAGCGAGAGGTGGCAGTGGACAGGTAACTGTGGAGCTCTCAGCAGAAAAGGATGGAGCTCATAGACCTTGGTCTGTCCCCTTTCCCTCCAGAGGTTTACAATCATCTAAAGCTGGTGTTTCAGATATAAACCCATCATTATATTTGAGGAAGCCCCTGACTCAAGCTTGCAGTTATTTGAACCAAACTCAGGAACAGAAGAGACTTACATGACACACGAAGAGTAAGGATACAGTGAAGAAACTTGATAATCAGGAAATAAGCTGAAAGGCTGTATACCTACAAAATGAAGCTATATTTTGAAGTAAATTCAACCTCAGTGCAGTTTCAGGAGAACTGAATTTAGCAGTAAAGAATTGTACTTGCCTTGATATGTTAGGCTTTTTTGATTTGTTAAGCCAGAGATTTTCATTACTACTATTTAAAAAAAAACCCATTTCTAAGGAAAATGGAAATGCCAATTTCCAAATAACTAATTTACAAATAGTTACAGGGAGTCTTCAATTTGTAAGCTGGTTGAATTCTAAAAAACAAACAACAACAACAACAACAACAACAAAGCTAAGTTAAAACAGAAGTTTGGCTATGAAGCCACTGGGGTCTGATCATACACATTTTTAATTCTTTAGAGATGATCTAGATGAATTCATATCAGGAATCTCTAATGAAGCCACCAATGAAAGGTAAGGTATAATATATTGGGGGATGGTGAGAAATTCAGTCTCAGGGGTATCCATGGCAACATAGAATTTTCTGGACAGTGATCTAAAATAAAATCCGTTCTAAAAAGTTAGGGCTTTCTGTGAGTTAGGTCATGTTGACTATAAATTTTAGATTCAAGGGGTTTTTGTTGTTCAGATAAATTGATCACCTCACTGCTGCATGTAGGAAGTCTCTAATGATATTTTTTCATTCGTTGGTGTTTAAAGTAAGCTAGACCAACTTTCTAGGCACAATGATGGTGATGAAGACATTGATTTACATCAATTTCAGATGAATTAGGAAAATCAGATTGAAGTCTTGGGGGAGGGGAGCTATTGATGAATCTCTTATTTGGGGGGAGATATGGCTTGTTCTGAGCTAGGAAGAAAATGGAGAACTATGGAAAGGTATCAAAATGTGTGGGAGGGAAAGGCATACAATAATTCATATAGAAAAGTACCATGTTTAAAATTTTTTTTTCTATTTACCACACTTAAATGTTCTAGGTTGAAAATGTGAATATATCTTTTGAAATTTTATCAGTCTTTTAAAATAGAGAAATGAGGGCCACTGGTTAATCTTCAGTTATATTTCTGTCTCATTTTTGCTGGATGTATTATGATTCCCCATTTTGTGGATTTTTATCTATGAGTAATGAGACTAATAGATGTGAACATGTTTTGCAGATTAAATTTTTGCTCATTGGAATTAGTTTTGACTTGTTTCTAAGTAATCTGACTGAGAATACTTGCTATTGCTGTGATCTGAAGGCATTTTTACTGTGTACTCGAGCCAAGGAAAGAAGACATATTTAAAACCACATATGTCTGAACTGCACAAAGAGTCATGGGAGTTTTCTGGCCATGTTATTCAACCATTTAATATTGTGTCAATGTTGAAGAATGAGGAGTGCTGAAGAGGAAATTAACTGGTCACTGTTGGAATTGTTTTACTGTCTAGACAAAGATTACATGGAACATAAAGGGCCAACTAATGACTACAAATACTTGAGATTATCCACAATTTTCCCTCTAAATTCTTTTAATTCCAGTGTAAACATACAGTTACTAGTTTCAGGTATACAATATAGTGATTCAATAACTCTATCATTACTTAATGCCCATCCCGATAAGTGTACTCTTTAATCCCTTTCACCTATTTCACCTGACCCCCTCTTCCTGCCACAGGTAACCATGATTTTATTCTCTATTTAAGGGTTTCTTTTTTGGTTTGTCTCTTTTTTACTTTGTTCACTTGTTTTGCATCTTAAATCCCCCACATGAATGAAATCCTAGGGTATTTATCTTTCTCTGACTATTTCACTTTGCATTATACCCTCTAGATCAATCCATATTGTTACAAATGACAAGATTTCATCCTTTTACATGGCTGAATAATATTCCAGTGGTGGGAGGAGAAGGGAAGGGGGAGAGAGAAAAGCAGGGCTTGAGCTCTCAAACCCTGAGATCACGACCTGAGTTGAAGTCCGATGCAGTTTTCTGCCCCATTTTTAATTTGATTTTTTGTTTGGGCATGTTGAATTGTATACATTATTTACACATTTTGGATATTAACCCCCTATCGGATATATCCTAGATTGCCTTTTTGGTTTGTTGATGGTTTTTTTTGCTGTACAAAAGTTTTCTTAATTTTTATTTTATTTTTTTATTGTAGTGTAATTCCAGTAGTTTATTTTTTTCTTTTGTTTCTCTTGCCTGAGGACACATATTTCGAAAAATGTTGCTATGGCCAATGTCACAGAAATTAGTGTCTGTGTTCTCCTCTAGAACTTTGATGCTTTGATCCCTTGTGAATTTATTTTTGTGAATGGTATAAGAAAGTGGCCCAGTTTCATTCTTTTGCATGTAGCTGTCCAGTTTTCCCATCACCATTTGTTGAAGAGACTGTCTTTTCCCCATTGTATATTCTTTCCCCTTTGTCAAAGATTAATTGACTATATAATTGTGGGTTTATTTTTGGCCTCTCTGTTCTGTTGATCTGTGTGTCCATTTTTGTCTGTTGATCTATGTGTCTATATAGCTTTGCAATATAACCTGAAATCTGGAGTTGTGATATCTCAAGTTTTGTTTTTCAGGATTGCTTTGACTATTGGGGGTTATTTGTAGTTCCATACAAATTTTAGGTTTGTTTGTTCTAGTTCTGTGAAAAATGTTATTGATATTTTAATAAAGATTGCATTAAATCTGTAAATTGCTTTGGATAATATAGACATTTTTAAAAGTTTATTAAAAAATATATAGACATTTTTAACAATATGTTTTTCCTCCAAACCATGAGCGTAGAATATCTTTCATTTGTTTGTGTCCTTTTCAATTTGTTTTATCAGTGTTTTATAGTTTTCAGAGTACAGACCTTTCATCTCTTAAGTTTATTCCTAGGTATCTTATGATTTTTGGTGCAATTGTAAATGGGACTATTCTCTTAATTTCTTTCTGCTGCTTCATTAATAGTATATAGATATGAAACAGATTTCTATATATTGATTTGTATCCTGTGACTTTACTGAATTTATAAGTTCTAGTATTTTCTTGTTGGAATCTTCAGGGTTTTCTCTATATAGTATCATGTCATCTGCAAATAGGGTTTTACCTCTTCCTTACCAGTTTGGATGCCGTTTATTTCTTTTTGTTGTCTGATGGGTGTGGGTAGGACTTGCAACACTGTGTTGAATAAAAGTGGTGAGAGTGGACATCCTTGTCTTATTCTTAACCTCAGGGGAAAAAGTCTGTTTTTTACCATTGAGTATGATGTTTGCTGTGGGTTTTCATATATGGCCTTTATGATGTTGAGGTATGTTGCCTCTAAACCTACTTTGTTGAGGGTTTTTAATCATGAACAGATGCTGTACTTTGTCAAATGCTTTTTCTGCACCTATGGAAATGATCATATTGTTGTTATCCTTTCTTTTACTAATGTGATGTTTCACGTTGATCGGTTTGCAAATATTGAACCACCCTTTCATTGTGGGAATAAATCCCACTTGATTGTTGAATGATTTTTTCATGTATTGTTGGATTTGATTTGCTAGTATTTTGTTAAGGATTTTTGCATCTATGTTCATCAGAGATATTGACCTGTGGTTCTCATTTTTTGTGGTGTCTTTATCTGATTTTTGGTATCAGGGTAATGATACTGGCCTCATAGAATGAATTTGGAAGTTTTTCTTTATTTTCAGTTTTTTGGAATAGTTTGAGAAGAAGGGGTATTCAGTCTGCTTTAACTGGTAGAATTCTCCTGTGAAGCTCTCTGGTCCTGGACTTCGGTTTGTTGGGAGTTTTTTGATTGCTGATTCAATTTCATTGTTGGTAATCAGTCTGTTCAAGTTTCTATTTTTTCCTGCTTCAGTTTTGGTAGGTTATATGTTTCTAGAAATTTATCCATCTTTTGGGGGTTATCCAGTTTGTCAGCATATAATTTTTCATAATAATCTCTGACAATTGTTTGTGTTTCTATGGTGGTTATTTCTCCTCTTTCATTTGTGATTTTGTTTATTTGCGCTTCCTCTTTTTTTTTCTTTTGATTAGTCTGGCTAGAGGTTTATCAGTTTTGTTGATCTTTTCAAAGAACCAGCTCCTGGTTTCATTGATCTGTTCAATTTTTAGTTTCTATATCATTTATTTCCTCTTTTATCTTTATTATTTTCTTCTGGTTTGGGGTTTTATTTGCTCTTTTTTCTCCTAGCTCCTTTAGGTGTAATGTTAAATTGTTTGAGATTTTTCTTGCTTCTTGAGGTAGAACCATATTGCTATAAATATCCCTCTAACAATTGCTTTTGTTGCATCCGAAAATTTTGACTCATTGTATTTTCACTTCCATTGGTCTTCATGTATTTTTTTAATTTGATTTCCTCTTTGACTTCTTGGTTGACCCATTCATTATTTAGTGGCATGTTATTTAACCTCCGTGAATTTGTGCTCTTCCTAATTTTTTTCTTGTGGTTGACTTCTAGTTTCATAGTGTTGTGGTCAGAAAAGATGCATGCCATGACTTCGGTATTTTCTAATTTGTTGACTAGTTTTGTGGCCTAATATGTGGTTTATCCTGGAGAATGTTTCATGTGCACCTGAAAAGAATATGTATTCTGCTGTTTTAGGATGGGATATTCTGAATATATCTGTTAAATCCATCTGGTACAGTATGTCGTTCAAAGCCACTGTTTCCTCATTAATTTTTTTGATTGGATGATTTGTCCATTGATATAAGTGGGTGTTAAAGTCCCTTACTATTGTTATATTAGTATCAATTGGTTCCTCTTTGTTCGCTATTAACTATTTTATATATTTGGATGCTTTCATGTTTGGCACATAAATATTTACAATTGTTATATTTTCTCTTTAGACTGTTCCTGTTATGATTATGTAGTGTCCTTCTTTGTCTCTTGTTACAGTCTGTGTTTTAAAGTCTATTTCTTCCAAGACTGTCTCTTCAACAAATGGTGTTGGGAAAATTCGACAGCATCATGCAAAAGAATGAAAATGGACCACTTTCTTACACCATTCACAAAAAATAAATTCAAAATGGATTAAGGACCTAGATGTGAGACCTGAAACATATAAAAGTCCTAGAAGAGAATACAGGTAGTAACTTAATTAACATTAGCCATAGCAACATTTTTCTAGATATGTCTCCTGAGGCAAGGGAAACAAAAACAAAAATTCACTGTGGGAATATATCAAAATAGAAAGCTTCTGCACAGCAAAGGAAACAATCAACAAAACTAAAAGGCAGCCTATGGAATGGAAGAAGATATTTGCAAATGATATATGTGATAAAGGGTTAGTCTCCAAAATATATAAATAACTGATACAACTCAACACCCAAAAAACAATCCAATTGAAAAATGGTCAGGAGTGCCTGAGTGGCTCAGTATGTTAAGCATCCAACTCTTGATTTTGGCTCAGGTCATGATCTCCTGGTTTGTGAGATTGAGCTCTGTGTTGGGCTCTGTGCTGATGGTGGAGTCTGCTTGGGATTCTCTCTGCCTCTCCCCTGCTTGCTCTTGCCTTTTGTCCCTCTCTCAAAATAAATAAACATTTAAAAAAACAAAAAGGTAGAAGACAGGAATCGTAATTTTCCAAAAAAGACCTATAGATGGCCAGCAGACATATGAAAAGATGCTCAACATTATTCAGCAGGAAAATGCAAATCAGCACCATGATGAGATACCACCTCACACCTATCAGAGTGGCTAAAATCAACAACACAAGAAACAATCAGGTGTTGGTAAGGATGTAGAGAAAGGGGAACTTTCTTGCATGGTAGATGGGAATGCATACTAGTGCAGCCACTCTGGAAAACAGTATGGAGGTTCTGCAAAAGGTATAACTACCATATGATCCAGCAATTGCACTACTGGGTATTTACCCAAAGAATACAAAAATACTAATTGAAAGAGATACATGCATCCTGATATTTATAGCAACATTATTTATAATAGCCAAGATATGGAAGCAGCCCAGCTATCCATAAATTGATGAATGGATAAAGAGTGTGTGTGTGTGTGTGTGTGTGTGTGTGTGTGTGTGTGTGTGGTGTTGGAATATTACTTGGCCATCAAAAAGAATGCAATCTTGCCATTTGTAACAACATGGAAGGAGCTAGAGAGTATTATGCTAAGTGAGATAAGTCAGTTAGAGAAAGATAAATACCATATGATCTCACTCATATATGGAATTTAAGAAACAAAACAAACGAGCAAAGGGGGGAAAAAGAGAAGCAAGCCAAGAAACAGACTCTTCACAGAACAAACTGATGGTTACCAGATGGGAGGTGGGGGTGGGTGGGTTAAATAGGTAGTGGGGATTAAGGAGTGCATTTTTAAACAAAAATTTTTTGTTTATTTTTTTTGAGAGACAGAGCATAAGCAGGGTAGGGGCAGAGAGAGAGGGAGACACAGACGCTGAAGCAGGCTCCAGGCTCTGAGCTGTCAGCACAGATGCCGGTGTGGGGCTCAAACTCATGAATCTTGAGATCATGACCTGAGCCAGAGTCGGCCACTTAACCAACAGAGCCACCCAGGCATCCCAGGGTGCAATCGTTTTGATAAACAGCAGGTGATGTATGGGCTGAATCACTATATTGGACTCCTGAGTCTAGTATTATACTGCATGTTAACTAACGAATTTAAATAAAAACTTATATAGGAAAAAATACTTTTTTTAAGTATTGCTACCCCTTTCTTTTGACATCCATTTACATGATAAATGTTTCTCCCCACTCACATTCAATCTGCAGATGTCTTTAGGTCTGAAATGGTGTCTGACAGGCAGATGGGTCTTGTTTTAATCTACTCTGTCACCCTATCTCTTTTGGAGTGTTTGGCCATTTACTTTCCAAGTAATTATTGATATGTATTTATTGCCATTTTCTTACTTGTTTTGTGGTTGTTTTTGTGATTTTTTTTTTAAAAAAATCTTTTCTTCCCCTGCTCTCTTTCCTGCTTTTGTGTCTTTCTTTAGTGATATACTCAGACTACTTTCTCTTTATTCTTTGCATAGCTATAACTGGTTTTTAAATGTTTTAATTTTTTAACTTATTTAAATTCAAGTTAGTTAACATAGTGCAATATTGGTTTCAGGAGTAGAATTTAGTGATTCATCACTTCCATATAACACCCAGTGTTCATCCCAACAAGTGCCCTCCTTAATGCCCATCACCCATTTAGCCCATCCTCCCACCTACCTCCCCTCTAGCAACCCTCAGTTCTCTGTATTTAAGAGTCTCTTATGGCTGGTTTACCTCTGTTTTTATCTTCTTTTTCCTTCCCTTCCCCTATGTTCATCTGTTTTGTTTCTTAAATTCCACATATGAGTGAAATCATGATACTTGTGTTCTCTCTGACTTATTTCACTTAGCATAATACACTCTAGTTCCAGCCACATTGTTGCAAATGGCAAGACTGCATTCTATTTGATCACTGAGTAGTATTCCATTATATACACACGCACACCATGTCTTCTTCATCAGTTGATGGACATTTGGGCTCTTTCCATAATTTGGCTGTTGTTGATAGTGCTGCTATAAACATGGGGATGCACATGCCCCTTGGAATCAGCATTTGTATGTGTGTTTATCATTAGGTTTCTATATATCCTCTTCTGCAATATTGTAATCTATTTTAAGTTGATGGTTGCTCAAGTTTGAACCCGTTCTTTATTCCTCCCCTAGCCCCCCACCATTTTAGGAATATGGTGTCATATTTTACATTCTATTTTGTGAATCCCTCGCCTGGTTTTTACAGATATGCTCATATTTACTGCTTTTGTGTTTCCTACTTTTTATACTTTCACTTACAGTCTTTCCTTTGCTTTCAAAGTGTCTCCTTTAATATTTCTTGTAGAGGTACTTTAGTTTTTGTCTGAGAAAATCTTTATCTGTTCTTCTATCCTGAATGATAGCCTTGCTGGATAAAGAATTCTTGGCTGCACATTTTTCCCTTTCAGGACTTTGAATATATCATGCCAATCTCTTCTGGTCTGCAAAGTTTCTGCTAAAAAATCAGCTGATAGCCTTATGGAATTTTCCTTGTATGTAACTGTCTTCTTTTGCTGCGTTTAAACTTCTCTCTTTATCACTACTTTTTGCCATGAAATGACTATGTGTCTTGGTGTGTAGCTCCTTGGGTTGATTTTGTTGGGGCTCTCTGTGTCGTCTTTATCTGGATTTCTGTTTCCTTTCCCAGGTTAGGGAAGTATTCAGCTATTTACTCAAATTTTCTCCCTCTTTCTTTTTCCTTCTGGGATCCCTATAATGTGGATGTTGTTATGCTTGATGGTGTTTCTGGGTTCTCTTAATATATTCTCGTTTCTTATTATTGTTTTTTTTTTTTTCCTCTCTCATGTTCAGCTTGACTATTTTCTATTACTTTGTCCTCCAGGTTGCTGATGGATTCTTCTCCTTCCTCTAATCTATTTATTCCCTCTAGGGTATTTTTAATATCAGTTGAGTTCTTTAACCCTGATTGGTTCTGTTTTATGTTTTCTATCCCTTTATTGAGGGTCTCACTGAGGTCTTTCACTCCTTTCTCAAGTCCAGTGAATATCTTCATGACCATGACTTTAAATTCTCTATCAGGCATGTTACTTATCTCTTTTTCATTTATCTCTCTGGCTGTGATTTTGTCTTCTTCTTTGTTTGGGGACCTATTCCTTTGTCTCCTCATTTTGTCTGTCTGTGTCTGTTTCTATGTGCTTGGCAATTGAGCTGTGTCCCCTGCTCTTGAAAGTAGTGGCCCTATGAAGAGGTCCTTTAGTGCCCTGAAATGCAATGTCCCCTTTTCATCAGAATCTGTTGTTTCAGGGGTGCCTCCTAGGTGTGTTGTGTATACTCTACTATTGTGACTTCAGTCCAGATGTCTGCAGTGACTCTTTGCCTTTTGCGGGCAGGGTTTGTTGCCTATGTTCTTAGTGGGCCAGTCTGGGGCCACCTTAGGCTTGAGTTCAGTCATACCAGGCATTTGCCAGAGATGCAGTAGCACCAAGTTGCAGGATGCTCTCCCAGTGTTATTCCCTGAGCTGCTTTCTTGGGGGGGCAGAGCTTGAAGTCAGACCAGATGTCTGCCTGCAGCCTAACGCTGTGACCGCAGTCTGACGGTATGTGTGTTTGGTTTTCTTCCCCTTTATTCAGGGCAGTAGTTGCTTTGGGAAGGTGCTGGCCCCTGCTGGGGCTGCTTTCTCACTCTCCCATCCTCTTTGGATGGACGCCTGCCCAGGGCATGCTGGATGAAGTGTGTCTGCAGGAAAACATAGGGACGTGTTATATAGTGCCAGCAAAGTATGTGGTTTTCACCTGTGGTAGGGGAACTTCTGGAAAACTCTTGGTGAGGCTAGGGTGGAGGGGGCAGGTCCACAAGAGTGTGGTGTAGAGTGCACAGCTGGGTATAGAGTGTTTGCACTGTGCTGGTTTCTGCAGCTGTCCATATATCCATATAGCTAGGTTGGGGAGTAGGGGATGATACGGTACCTGCCAATTCTTTTGTTCTCCTAAAGATCCCCACCCCCTCCAACACAAGCTCTGATATTAGCAAACAAATGTCCTTCCTGTATTCCTTAGGTGTTTTTCAAACTGCTGCTTCTATGCTGTACCTCAGTCAGGCTGTTTGTTACACTGTCTCTTTAAGGGTGAGGATTCAGGTTCCTATAGCCTTCCACCTCTCTCAGAGCTAAGCCTGCTGGTTTTTAAAGTTTCAGGTGTTAAGCCCCACTGATTATAAAAATTCAAAAGTTAGTCTCCTCTGGTTTTCAAAGCCAAATGTTATGGGGATTGGTCTTCCCAGTGCAGGTCCCCCATGCCTTGGGTGCCTGGTATGAGGTCTGCTCCTCTCCCTTCGTGACCATGATGTCCTTCCCTCCTAGGGACAGTCTTGTAGGTCACTTTGACTTCCAACCACGTTTCTGCCCTTTTCTATATGGCCTCTTCTCTCCATTTAGCTGTGAAGAGTTTGTTCTTCCAGTCTTCAGGTTGTTTTCTGGGTTATGTATACTGATGTGGGTGTTATTTAGGTTTATCTGTGAGACATGGTGAGCCTAGAATCCCCCTACTCCACCATCTTCCTTGGAAATCCATGATTTTTCATTTTCATGACTTCTTTCATCATGGGTCTTCAATGGAGAGTTTACTCTGCCACTTAAGGGTCCTGGAGTATGTCACATGAATTTTATGGACTGGGGTAGTGACAGAAATGAGCATTTATTGAATATGTACTCTATGTCAGGCAGTTTGCCTAGCCAGCTCTATTTATTTAGATATTTGATATGTCCCTGGAACAAAGTCTCTTGCTAGGTAGTATCTATAAACCTGTTCTCCTTATGCAGAAACTGGATTTCTAAGAAAATATTAGTAAGTATTCTAAACCAATTTTTAATATAGCCAAAATTGTACTTAATGAAAATATTTAGGAAAATGATGCCAAAAATAAAAGTATAGCTCATCACATAGTGATACACTGGTACATACTTTAAATAAATCAAGGAAGGAAGGAAGCCAGTAACCACAGCACACAGTGGGATTACAAGAACACAGGAAGTATTCTGGTGTATTGTAAGAGGTACAGAGCTAAACTGATGCAACTGTGTCTGATTGAAACCGGTAAGGATGTGGAATTCAGTTTGAATTTTTCTTCATCTAGTTTCCCATGGGCAGAATCTCAGTCTTGGGAATCTCTCCTTAGTTGGCCTAGTTGCTCCCTCCCTTAGGGACATCTGAATAGTTTGGCCAACAAGAAGCCTACAGATGACCTGGTCTCAGTTCAGATTCCTCATTATAGGACCCTGGGTGGTACGTAGGTCTCCGTATCATGGTTAGTTTCCATCTGTTTCCTTAATCACCAAATTATCCGTTTTCTCCAAAACGTATTTCCAGAAAATAACTTGGCATTCCTTTTTTTGATGATATGAGAATAGGCAGTGGATGTGTTACATGTCTACATATTAGCTACACTTATTCTGCAATGGGATTGAAAATTCAGATAGATTGAGCAAGGCAAGCATTTTCTGCTTCTCACCCAACTCCAAATAAAATAGATTTGGGGGTGGTTTTCTTTGTGTTTTTTTAATATTACAAAAGTTTACTATATAGGGAAAGGAGGTATTTGCAGTACTCCCTGTGAGAAACACTGATGATTTTGACTTAAGGGATGGTCTTGGATTTGTAATAAGAGCTGGTATTGATGCTTGGAAAGTCCCTAAACCTCTTCAAACTTGTTTCTTCATCTGTAAACTGGTGGTAATTCTATTGGAGGTTTCTATCTAACTGAGATTTGTATAATAAAAAATTAACGGTAAAAGTGGAAAAAATGTTGGTGAGAGTGCTTCGAAAACTCTGAAGCACCGTAATTAAGTTTTATGCTAATATTCAAAAAGTGGGGGGTAAGGATAAATAGGAGAAGCACACAGGATTTTGAGGGCAGTGAAAATACTCT
Source organism: Panthera tigris (assembly GCF_018350195.1). Taxonomy (NCBI): domain Eukaryota; kingdom Metazoa; phylum Chordata; class Mammalia; order Carnivora; family Felidae; genus Panthera; species Panthera tigris. Next base: position 18,941,379 of record NC_056660.1, on the reverse strand, counting down.
GTATGATATTATAATGATGGATCCATGTCATTATACATTTGTCCATACCTATAGGATGTACAGCCTCAAAAGTGAACCAGAAATTATGGACATTGATTATAATATGTCGGTGGATAACAAATGTACTATTCTGGTGGACGATGTTGCTAATAGAGTAGGCAATGCACATGTGGGGATGGGGCATATGGGAAATCTCTGTATCATCCTCTTAATTTTGCTGTTAAGATAAACATGTTTTAAAAGTAAGTCTTTAAAAACTAACAAAACACAACTATCTCCTAATGTGGGTGCCACCTGCATCCTGAACTGGGATCACAGGGGTTGTTTCTTCTTTGCTCTGGCAGATCTGGAGCCATGAAGCACTCAGAAAACTGTCGAATGAATGTGCTATAAAGCACTACAACTTTGTATTTTAAAATTGCCAGGCAACATTATCTTCTAAGATCCCTCTGAAAGGAGAACCAGGCAATACCATATCTATCAGAAGCTACTTTTTGCCTGTTTTAGATAAGTGCAATGGTGCTCTTAAAAATAAAACAACCAAAAGAACACAAGTTCATTATAGCAAAATCAGAAAATATAAGCAATAAGTCCATCCACAGATAGTCATTCTTAATCTGATACATACCCTTCTAGTTTTTTAGGTATATGCATTTTTTGTTTCTAGGTACTAAATCACACATTCTTTTAAAATATTTTTAACATTTTATTTATTTTTGAGAGCGGGGGGTGGAGGAGTAGAGGGAATGGAGATACAGGCTCCAGGCTCTGAGCTGTCAGCACAGAGCCCAACACAGGGCTCAAACCCACCAGCAGTGAGATTATGACCTGAGCCCAATTCGGACTCTCACCTGAGTCACCCAGGTGCCCCAATCACACATTTTTTAAAAAATAACTTTATTACTTAATGACATATCATGAATATATTTCCTAGTTAATAAAACTACATATGCATTTAAAACCTTTTTCCACCTTTATGAAGGTATAATTGACAAAAATATAAGATATTTAAAATGTACAAAATGATGATCTGCTATACATTGTGAAAGGATTATTCCTAGCCATCACCTCACATATTTACTTTATGTGTGAGATCATTTAACTTCTACTGTTAGCAAATTTTGATTATACAATATAGTGTTATCAACTATAGTCACCAATTATACATTAGGTCCTCACACCCTAATTCATCTTACTTGCAAACGTGATGGGTGTGCACAAAGAGACAATGAATCTGTGAACATTAACTCATGGGCAGGAGGGAAGGGGGTGTTGAAGAGAGACGGTGTTAGGGGTTTGGGTCAATATAAACCAAAATCCTGGCCCCGCCGGGCAGTTGGATGATAACTGCAAACAGGAGGCTCCAGGTTTGTTTATCTTAGCCAGCCCAGGGGATAAGACAGAGAACATGCTGCCTCAGGGTTAACAAGGCACCTTTCTTTTGCTAATTACCTCTCTCTGGGCAGCTGTCTATAGCCCTATTTACCTGTTTCCCTAATTTGGTCCTTCCTTCCAGTGAAAGCAGCTTTCTGCTACAGTACTAAATTGCCAGACATTCTTGCCCTGAATACCTAATACCTTTGCACAGGGGCCTTTGCCCCTCCCTGTCTATCCTGGGGGACTTGGCCCTGCCCCCTCTATACTTATTTACCTGATCTCGTTTACTCAAACTTGGGTGTGAGCATCCTATGTCTTTGTAATTCTTTTTGCCTCGTTACTCCGGGTTCATCCATGTCATTACAAATGGTGAAAATTCCTTTAAGGTTGAGTATTGCCCCATTTTTATTTATGTATATACCACATTTTCTTTGTCCATTGTGTATCAGTGAAGAGTTAAGCTTTCATATCTTGGCTATTTTGAATAATGTTTCAATGAACATGGAAGTACGTATAATTGTGTGAGATAATAATTTCATTTCCTTTGGAGGTATATCCAGAAGTGAGATTACTGGATCATATTGTAGTTTTATTTTTATTTTTTTGAGGAACCCCCATACTGCTTTCCATAGTGGTTGTACCAGTTTACATTCCACCAACAGTAAAAAGGTTTCTTCTTCTCTGTATCCTCACCAGCATTTGTTATCTCTAGTCTTCTTGATAAACAGGTATGATGTGATCTCATTGTGGTTTTGATTTGCATTTCCTTTATGATGATTAATTATGCTGAACACCTTTTTATGTACCTGTTGTCCATTTGTAGGTCTTTGAATAAATGTTTATTTCAGTCTTTTGCCTATTTAAAATTTTTTTTTAATATTTATTTTTGAGAGAAAGACAGAATGTGAGCGGGGGAGGGGCAGAGGGAGAGGGAGACACAGAATCTGAAGCAGGCTCCAGGCACAGAGCCTGACGCGGGGCTCGAACCCATGAACTACAAGATCATGACCTGAGCCGAAGTCAGATGCTTAACCGACTGAGCCACCCAGGCACCCCTTGCCTATTTTTTAATTAGGTTATTTGGGTTTTTCCTATTGAGTTGAATGAGTCCCTTGAATGTTTTGGATATAAACCTTTTATGTGTTATGTGGTTTGCAAGTATTTTCTTCTATTGCATGGGTTGCATTTTCATTTTCTTGATGGTTTTCTTTGCTGCACAGAAGTTTTTTAGTTTGATGTAGTTCCACTTGTTTGGTTTTGCTTTTGTTGTCTTTGTTTTTAGTGTCATCTAAAAACTTACTGCCAGGACCAATGTCAAGGTGCTTACTTCCTATGTTTTCTTCTAGGAGTTTTATGGTTTCAGGTATTCAAGTCTTTAATCTATTTTGAGTTGAGTTATGTGTATAGCATAAGATAGGGGGTCCAGTTTCATTCATTTACACGTGGCTATAGTTTTCTCAACACAAGTTTTTGTGGCTCCTTTCCTGAAATTTGACTATATATAAAAAGTTTATCTTTGGGCTCTCTATTCTGTTCCATTGATCTATGTGTTTTTTATGCCAACACCATACTGTTTTGATTACCCTAGCTTTGTAAAATTGTTTGAAATCAGGAATGACTTCTTCAACTTTGTTCTTTTCCCCTCAAGATTGTTTTGGCTGTTTGGAGTCTTTAGTTCTGTGCAAATTTTTGGATTTTTTTTTTCTATTTCTGTGAAAAATGCTGTCAGAATTTTGACAGATTGAATTGAATCTGTAGATTGCTTTGAGTAGTGTAGACTTTTTAACAGTGTTAATCATTCCAATCCATGGACATGGGATATCTTTTTTTTTAATAAAAATTTTTTAATATATATAATTTATTGTCAAGTTAGCTAACGGTGTATACCGTGTGCTCTTGGTTTGGGGGTATATTCCCATGATTCATCACTTACATACAATGCCCAGTGCTCATCCCAACAAGTGCACTCCTCAATGCCTATCACCCATTCCCTCCCCGCCACCATCAACCTTCAGTTTGTTCTCTGTATTTAAAAGTCTCCTATGGTTTGTCTCCCTCTCTGTTTGAAACTATTTTTTCCCCTTTCTTTCCCCCGTGGTCTTCTGTTAAGTTTCTCAAGTTCCACTTATGAGTGAAAAGATATGATATCTGTCTTTCTCTGACTGACTTATTTCATTTAGCATAACACCCTCCAGTTCCATCTATGTTGCTACAAGTGACAGGATTTCATTCTTTCTCATTGCTAAGTAGTATTTCATTGTATATATAAACCATATCTTCTTTATCCATTCATCAGTTGATAGACATTTGGGCTTTTTCCATAAATTGGCTATTGTTGAAAGCACTGCTATAAACATGGGGGTACATGTATGCCTGTGAATCAGCACTCCTGTATCCTTTGGATAAGTTCCTGTAGAGTTATTGCTGGGTCATAAGGTAGTTCTATTTTTAATTTTTTGAAGAACCTCCACACTGCTTTCCAGAGTGGCTGCACCAGTTTGCATTCCCACCAAAAGTGCAAGAGGGTTCCCATTTTCTTCACATCCTTGCCAACATCTGTTGTTTCCTGAATTGTTAATTTTAGCCACTCTTACTGGTGTGAGGTGGTATCTCAGTGTGGTTTTGATTTGTATTTCCCTGATGATGACTGGTGTTGAACATCTTTTCATGTGTCTGTTGGCCATCTGGTGATCTTATTTGGAAAAGTGTCTATTCGTATCTTCTGCCCATTTCTTCACTGGGTTGTTTGCTTTTTGGGTGTTGAGTTTGGTAAGTTTTTTAAAGATTTTGGATACTAACTTTTATCTGATATGTCATTTACAAATATCTGTTCCCATTCTGTTGGTTGCCTTTTAGTTTTGTTGATTGTTTCCTTTGCAGTGCAGAAGATTTTTATCTTGATGAGGTCCCAATAGTTTATTTTTGCTTTTATTTCCCTTGCCTTTAGAGACGTGTTGAGCAAGAAATTATTGTGGCTGAGGTCAAAGAGGTTGTTGCCTGTTTTCTCTTCTAAGTTTTTGATGGCTTCGTCTCACATTTAGGTCTTGCATCCATTTTGAGTTATTTTGTGTGTGGTGTAAGAAAGCGGTCTAGTTTCATTCTTCTGCATGTTGCTATCCAGTTCTCCCAGCATGATTTGCTAAAAAGACTCTTTTTGGGCGCCTGGGTGGCTCAGTTGGCTGAGCATCCAACTTTAGCTCAGGTCATGATCTCACAGTCTGTGAGTTCAAGCCCTGCATCGGGCTCTGTGCTGACAGCTCAGAGCCTGGAGCCTGCTTCGGATTCTGGGTCTCCCTCTCTCTCTGCCCCTCCCCCGCTCATGCTCTGTCTCTCTCTGTTTCTCAAAAATGAATAAACATTAAAAAAAAACACCTCTTCTTTCCATTGTATACTCTTCCCTGCTTTGTCAAAGATTAGTTGGTCATACATTTGTGGATCCAATTCTGAGTTCTCTATTCTATTCCATTGGCCGGTGTCTGTTCTTGTGCCAGTACTATACTGTCCTGATGAGCCTTGTAGAGAGGCTAAAGTCCAGGACTGTGATGCCTCCCACTTTGGTTTTCTTTTTCAACATAACTTTGGCTATTCAGGGTCTTTTGTGGTTCCCTATAAATTTTAGGATTGTTTGTTCTAGCTTTGAGAAGAAAGCCAATGCAATTTTGATTGGGATTGCATTGAATATGTAGATTGCTTTGGGTAGCATTGACATTTTAACAGTATTTGTTCTTCCAATCCATGAGCATGGAATTTGTTTCCATTTCTTTGTGTCTTCTTCAATTTCCTTCATAAGTTTTCTATAGTTTTCAGCATGTAGATCCTTTACATCTTTGGTTAGGTTTATTCCTAGGTATTTTATGGTTCTTGGTGCGATTGTAAATATGATTAATTTCTTGATTTCTCTTTCTGTTGTTTTATTATTGGTATATAGAAATGCAACTGATTTCTGTACATTGACTTTGTATCCTGTGACTTTGCTGAATTCATATGTATCAGTTCTAGTAGCTTTTTGGTGGAGTCTTTTGATTTTCCATCTAGAGTATTATGTCATCTGTGAAAAGTGAAAGTTGACTTCTTCTTTGCCAATTGGAATGCCTTTTATTTCATTTGTTGTCTGATTGCTGATGCTAGGACTTCCAACACTACGTTAAACAACAGTGGTGAGAGTGGACATCCCAGCTGTATTCCTGATCTCAGACAGAAAGCTCTCAGTTTTTCCCCATTGAGGATGATATTAGCTGTGGGCTTTTCATATACGGCTTTTATGATGTTGAGGTATGTTCCTTCTATCCAAACTTTCTTGAGGGTCTTTGTTAAGAAAGGATGCTATATTTTGTCAAATACTTTCTCTGTATCTATTGACGGGATCATATGGTTCTTACCCTTTCTTCCATTCATGTGATGTATCACATTGATTGATTTGCGAATATTGAACCAGCCCTGCAGCCCAGGAATGAATCCCACTTGATCGTGGTGAATAATCTTTTGATATACTGTTGAATTTGATTTGCTAGTATCTTGTTGAGAATTTTTGCATCCATATTCATCAGGAATATTGGTCTGTTATTCTGCTTCTTAGTGGGGTCTCTGTCTGGTGTGGGAATCAAGGTAATGCTGGCTTCATAGAATGAGTCCGGAAGCTTTCCTTCCATTTTTATTTTATAGAACAGCTTGAGAAAGATAGATATTAACTCTGCTTTAAATATCTGGTAGAATTTCTCTGGAAGCCATCTTGCCAAGGACTCTTATTTCTTGGGGGATTATTGATAACGGTTTCCATTTTTTGGCTTGGTATGGGTCTGTTAAAATTTTCTATTTCTTTCTGTTTGAGTTTTGGTAGTGTGTGGGTGTCTAGGAATTTGTCCATTTCCTCCAAGTTGTCCAGTTTGTTAGCATATAATTTTTCATAGTATTCTCTGATAATTGTTTGTATTTTTGTGGTGTTGGTTGTGATCTGTCTCCTTTCACTCATGATTTTATCTATTTGGGTCCTCTCTCTTTTTGAGAAGTCTGGCTAGGGGTTTATCAATTTTATTTTTTCAAAAAGTCAGCTCTTAGACTCATCTGTTCAACTGTTTTTTCGGATTCTATATTGTTTATTTCTGCTCTACTCTATTATTTCTCTTCTGCTGACTTTGGGGTTTCTTTGCTGTTCTGCATCTAGTTACTTTAAGTGTGCTGTTAGATTTTGTATTTGGGATTTTTCTTGTTTCTTGAGATAGGCCTGGATTGCAATGTATTTTCCTCTTAGGACTGCCTTTGCTGCATCCTAAAGGGTTTAGACTGTTGTGTTTTCATTTTGATTTGCTTCCATATATTTTTTAATTTCTTCTTTAATTGCCTGGTTGACCCATTCATTCTTTAGTTGGATGTTCTTTAACCTCCATGCATTTGGAGGCATTCCAGACTTTTTCTTGTGGTTGATTTCAAGTTTCATAGTGCTGTGATCAGAAAATATGCATGGTATGCTCTCGATTCTTTTATATTAATTGAGGGCTCTTTTTGTGACTCAGCATGTGATCTATCTTGGAGAATGTTCCATATGCACTTGAGAAGAATGTGTATTCTGCTGCTTTTGGATGAAAAATCCTGAATACCTGTCAAGTCCATCTGGTCCAGTGTATCATTCAAGGCCATTGTTTCTTTATTGATTTTTGCCTAGATGATCTGTCCATTGTTGTAAGTGGAGTATTAAAGTTCCCTGCAATTAATTTATTCTTATCAATAAGATTGCTTATATTTGTGATTAATTGACTTATGTATTTGGGTGCCTCCAAGTTGGGAGCATAAAATTTACAATTATTAGCTCTTCTTGATGGATTGATACCATAATTATGATATAATTCCCTTCTTCATCTCTTGTTCCAGCCTTTAGTTTAAAATCTAGTTTGTCTGATATAAGTATGGCTACACCAGCTTTATTTTGATTTCCAGTAGCATAATAGAGGGTTCTCCACCCCCTCACTCTAAATCTGAAGGTGTCCTCAGGTCTAAAATGGGTCTCTTGTTGACAGCATATAGATGGATCTGGTTTTTTATCCATTCTGATAACCTAGGTCTTTTGCTTAGGGCATTTAGTCCATTTACATTCAGAGTTATTACTGAAATATATGGATTTAGTGTCATTGTGTTATCTGTAGGTTTCATGCTTGTGGTGATGTTTCTGGTCCTCTGTAATCTTTGCAGCATTCCACTTACAGAGTTCCCCTTAGCATCTCTTTGTAGGGCTGGGTTAGTGGTCATGAACTCCTTCAGTTTTTGTTTGTCTGGGAAAGCCTTTATCTCTCCTTCTATTCTGAATGATAGCCTTACTGGATAAAGGATTCTTGGCTGCGTATTTTTCCTATTCAGCACGTCGAATATTTTCTGCCACTGCCTTCTGGCCTGCTAAGTTTCAGTGGATAGGTCTGCCACTACCCTTATGTGTCTACCTTTGTAAGTTAAGGCCCACTTGTCCCTACCTGCTTTCAGATTTCTCTCTTTATCTGTATTTTGCCAGTGTCACTATCGTATCCCATGGAGAAGATCTATTCCTGTTAAATCTGAAGGGAGTTCTCTGTGCCTCCTGGATTTGGATATCCATTTCCTTCTCCAGGTTAGGGAAGTTCTCAGCTATAATTTGTTCAAGTAGACCTTCTGCCCCTTTCTGTCTCTCTTCTTCTGGAACTCCTGTGATACGGGTATTATTACATTTCATTAATCACTTAGTTCTTTAATTCTCCCCTCGTGTTCTAGTATTTACTTATCTCTTTCTCGGCTTCATCATTTTCCATAAGTTTATCTTCTATTTCACTTAATCTCCCCTCTGCCTCCTCCATCCTACTGTCGCTGCATCTAGTTTATCTTGCACCTCATTTACAACATTTCTTAATTTGTCATGACGATTTCTTAGGTCCTTGATCTCTGCAGTAATAGATTCTCTGCTATCATCTGTGCTTTTTTCAAGCCCATCTATTAATCTTATGACTATTATTCTAAATTCTCACTCAGTTATATTTTTTATATCTGTTTTGAGCAATTCTCTAGCTGTCATTTATTCCTGGAATTTCTTTTGAGAATTCTTCCATTTCATCATATTGGCTAGTTTTCTGTCCCTTATGTGTTTTAATAGCTTGTTATGAGTCCTGCACCTGTGATCACTACTATATTAAAAAGGGATCATACGCTGTTCAGGGCTTGGCTCTTTAGGAGGTGTTTTTGGAGTGTGTTTCATGCTCTCTGTTGTTATGACTCTGGTTGCTTTATCTCCCTACTTGTAGTGGTGGTTTGAACCTTCCACCAGGTGTGCTTTGATTTGTTCATTGAAGTATATCTGGAAAAGTTTAAATAAGATGGGGGAGGTGATGGAAAAGGCCTTATCCCATATAAAGAGAGAAATGACAGAGGCAGGGAAAAGGAAAAGAAAAAAAATTGAGCAGGCAGAAAATCAGAGAAACTATATAGCTTAGTCGGAGAGAGAGAGAGAGAGAGAGAGAGAGAGAGGAAAATAAAGAAGGAGATACAGAAGAGGTGTAAAAAGAATAGATTAAAAAAGTCTGCTTAAACAAACCAAAAACCAGAACAACCAGACTAGAGAAGGGAAGAAATAAGAGGAAGAAAAGGAAGAAAAAAAAAATGTGTGTGTGTGTGTGTGTGTGTGTGTGTGTACACATAAGTATATATGTATATACACACATGAAACAAGAATTGACCAAGAATCAAATCAGAGAATGCAAAACCACTGGGCTGATATCTGATGGTGACTTGGAACTGGTGGCTGTGCTGGTCTGGAGGAGGGGCTGTCTGGTTCTGTCAGTGTCAATCTTGCCTGTTAGATATGCAGTTACCAGGCACAGAGGGGCATGGTTTGGGGTAGGCGGTCCCACCTCCACTGTGGGCCCATTGTCCATTCCCTGAAACCCCACCTTGTTGGTGATGGGTAAAAAAAAATGGCGACACCCCTGTCTCTCCTCCCCACGCTGGGTGTCCCAAACCACTCTGTTCAGGCCATTTTCACAGTGGCCTGAGTGGGCCAGTTCTGTTCCACTCCATAGTCTCCCATGCCTCCCAGGTGCTTTGCTGGGATTCAAATCCTGATGCCTTAAAAGATCCTGCTCCGTGCACCCTGGTTCCAGGGTACTGTCATTCTGCCAGCCAGCTGACTAAGGGCCTCTGGCTGGCGGGTGCCTGCAGGGTCTTTTGTCCTTGGAATGGTTATTTGCCTTCTTCTCACAGCACTCATGGGAGAGGATTGCTCTCTTCTACTGCTCCTGGGAGCTAGCCACCATGCTGGGGCTGGCTCCCCTCCTTTCCAGGCACACGAACAGGGCTGAAAAAGCCTCACAATGAGAAATTAGCTCTTTCTCCATTTCCCAGTCTGTGGTTTTTCTCTTGTCCAAATGTAATCCTACACTTCCACAGCCTCTCCTTCTCTTTCTGTTGTCTCCACAGGAGATCCCTCCCCTCCATTCCTATGCTGCCCATTTTATCTCTCCCGGTTTTCAATCATGCACCTAGGGCCCATCACATTGTCCCCGTGGGCCCCTGGAGATGTTTCTGTCAGTCTGTAGCCAGGATTCCTAGATTTCCAAGTCTTCTCACCTCAATACTGCTGTGTTTGAGGGACGAGGGAGCTTCTCCACCATGTTCAGCATATCTTTCCATTTAATTATGTCTTCTTGAACACCTTTCATCAGTGTCTTGTAGTTTTCAATGTGCAGATCTTTCACCTCATTGGTTATACTTATTCTTAAGTATCTAATTCCTTTTAACCCTTGTGTAAATAAGATTGTTTCTTGATTTCTACTCCCCATAGTTTGTTGTTGGTATTATAGAAACACAACTGATTTTTATATGTTAATTTTGTATCCTACAACTTTGATTCAAACAATAAAATTGGTCATTAGTTCTAACAGTTTTTTGGTGGACTCTTCAGCGTTTTCTGTACATAAGATAATATCATCTGCAAATACATACTGTTGGACTTCTTCCTTTCCAGTTTGGATGCCTCTTATTTCTTTTTCTTACTTGATTTCTCTGACTGGGACTTTTGGTGAAATGTAGAATAAAAGTGGGGACAGTGGGCACCCTTTTCCTGTTTCTGATCTTAGAAAAAAAAAGCTTTCATAATTTCACTGTTGAGTGTGATGTTAGCTGTGTGTTAATGGACTTTATTATGTTGAGATACATTCCCTTTACATCCAGTTTGTTGAGAGTTTTTATCATGGAAAGGGTATTGGGTTTTGTGAAATGCTTTATCTACATCTTTTGAGATGATCATGTTTTTTATCCTTCATTTTATTAATGTAATGTATTACATTTATTGATTTGCCGATAGTGAACCATATTTGCATCCCTGGAATAAATCCCATTTAGACACAACGTATGATCTTTTTAATATATTGGTTTATTCAGTTTGCAAATGTTTTACTGAGGAAATTTGCATCCACATTCATCAAGAATATTGGCCTGTGGAGTTCTTTTCTTATGATGTCCTTATCTGGCTTTGGTATCAGGATAATGCTGGCCTCTTAAAATAGTTTGAAAGTATTTCCTCCTATTTTTGGAAGAGTTTGAGATTGTTATTAATTATTTTTTTTTAAATTAATGTTTATTTATTTTTGAGAGACGGAGAGCACAAATGAGAGAGGGGCAGAGAGAGACACCCACAAAATCTGAAGTATCTCCAGGCTTTGAGCTGTCAGCACAGAGCCTGATACGGGGTTCAAACCTGTAAACTGTGAGATCATGACCTGAGTTGAGCTGGACACTTAACCAACTGAGCCACCTTGGCGCCCCTTTACTTTTTTATTTCAAGTGTAATTAACATACAGTGTTCGTGTCTGGTGTACAATATAACGATTCAATACTTCTATACGTTTCTCTGTGCTCATCCATATAAGTGTACTCTTACTCCCCTTTATCTGTTTCAAATTCCCACCAACCTCCCCTCTGACAACCACCAGTTCTTGTATTTGAGTCCAGGTTTTTGCTTGTTTTTTTCTTTGTGTTGTTTCTTAAATTCCACATAGAGGGAAGTTATATGGTGTTTGTTTTTCTCTGACTTAGTCCACTTATTTATACCCTCCAGGTCCTCCGTGCCGTTGCAAATGACAAGATGGCATTCTTTTTTAATGGCTGAATGATATTCTATTGTATATATACACCACATCTTCTTTATCCATGCATCTGTCAGTGGACACTTGGGTTGCTTCCATAATTTGGCTATTGTAAATAATGTTGTAGGAAACATAGGCATATGTCTATCTTTTCAAATTAGTCTTTTCATTTTCTTTGGGTAAATACTGATAGTGGAATTACTGGATCATATAGTAATTCTATTTTTAATTCTGGGGGAACTCCATACTGTTTTCCACAGTGGCTGCACCAAGTTGCATTACTACCACCAGTGCACATGGGTTCCTGTTTCTCCATGTTCTCACCAACACATGTTATTTCCTGACATTTGTATTTTAGGCATTCTGACAGGCATGAAGTGATAGCTCATTGTGGTTTTATTTTGCACTTCCCTGATGGTTAGTGACCTTGAGTGTCTTTTCCTGTGTTTTTGGCCACCTGTATGTCTTCTTTGAAGAATACCTATTCATGTCTTCTGCCCCCTTTTAAGTTGGATTATTCATTATTTTGAGTGTTGAGTTGTATCAGTTCTTTACATATTTTGGATATTAACTCCCTATCAGTCATAACATTTGTTTCTCCCATGCAACAGGTTGCCTTTTTGACTTATTGATAGTTTCCTTTGCTGTGCACAAGGCTTTTACATTAGTGCAGTTCCAATAGTTTATTTTTGCTTTTGTTTCTCTTGTCTGAGCACAAAGAAAATTGTTGCTATGGCCAGTGTCACAGAAATTATTGTCTATATTCTCTTCTAGGATATTTGTAGTTTCAGGTCTTAATTTAGGACTTTAATCCCATTGTGAGTTTATTTTTGTGAATGGTGTAAGAAAGTGGTCCAGTTTCATTCTTTTGCATGTAGCTGTCCAGTTTTCCTAGCACCATTTGTTGAAGAGACGGTCTTTTCCTTATTGCATATTATTCCTTTCTTGTAGATTAAGTGACCCTATAAGTATGGATTTATTTCTGGGATCTCTATTGTGCTACATTGGTTTATGTGTCTATTTTTGGGCCAGTACCATAGTGTCTTGATTACTACAGCTTTGTAGTATATTTTGGCTTTTTTCTTATTTATTTATTTTCTTATTTATTTACTTTAGTTATTTAATTATCTTACAGTATAATATTGGTTTCAGAAGTAGAATTCAGTGATTCATCACTTACATACAACACCCAGTGCTCATCACAAGTGTCCTCCTTAATGCCCATCACCCATCCACCTCCCTCCATGGACCCTCAGTTTGTTCTCTATCATTGAGTTTGTGGTTTAGTTTCTTTCTCTTCTCTTTTTATCACCCTTCCCATATGTCCATCTGTTTTGTTTCTTAAATTCCATATATGAGTGAAATTATATGAGATTTGTCTTTTTCTGACTGACTTCATTTGCTTAGCCTAATACACTCTAGCTCCATCCACATCATTGCACATAGAAAGATCTCATTGTTGTTGTTTTTTGATGGCTGAGTAGTATTCCATTGAATATATATATACATATACCGCATCTTCTTTTTCCATTCATCAGTTGATGGACATTTGGGCTCTTGCTGTAGTTTGGCTATTGTTGATAAAGCTGCTATAAACATTGGGGTGTATGTACTCCTTCAAATCCATTTTTGTATCCTTTGGGTAAATACCTAATAGTGCAATTTCTGGATCATAGGCTTGTTCTATTTTTTATTTTTTGAGGAACTTCCACACTGTTCCCCAGAGTGGCTGCACCATTTTGCATTCCCACCAGCAGTGCAAGAAGGTTCCCCTTTCTTTGCATCCTTGCCAACATTTGGTGTTTCCTTGAGTTATTAATTTTAGCCACTCTGACAGGTGTGAGGTGATACCTCATTGTGGTTTTGATTTGTATTTCCCTGATGATGAGTGATGTTGAACATCTTTTCATGTGTCTGTTAGCTGTCTGGATGTCATCTTTGGATTAGTGTGTATTCATGTCTTCTGCCCATTTCTTCACTGGGTTGTTTGTTTTTTGGGTGTTGAGTTTGATAAATTCTTTATAGATTTTGGATACCAGCCCTTTATCAGATATGTTCTTTGCAAATATCTTCTCTCATTCTGTAGGCTGCCTTTTAGTTTTGTTGATTGTTTCCTTCTGTAGTATATTTGGAAATCTCAGATTGTGCTGTCTTCAGCTTTGTTGTTCTTTCTCAAGATTGCTTTGGCTCTTCAGGATCATTTGTGGTTCCATACAAGTTTTAGGATTGTTTGCTCTAGTTCTGTGAAAAATGTTGTTGGTATTTTCATAGGAATTGCATTGAATCTATTGATTACTTTGGTTAGTATGGACATTAAAAAAAAATATTCATGTTTGAGAGAGAGACAGAGCATTAGCAGGGGAGGGTCAGAGAGAGAGAGAGAGAGAGGGAGACCCAGAATCCGAAGCAGGCCCCAGGCTCCGAGCTGTCAGCACAGAGCCCAACGTGGGGCTCAAACCCACGAACCACGAGATCATGACCTGAGCCAAAGTCAGACGCTCAACTGACTGAGCCACCTAGGTGCCCCAAAATTATTTTTCTATTATACTTGATGAATCGTTACCAATTTTCACAAATACTTGAAATGTGAAGTCTCAAAGCTATTGTACAACAAAGTCTCATAAAGTAGTAGGTCTTTTGATAAATTTAGAAATAATTGATACTAGATTTCAAAGTACGTGGAAGATTGTTTCCCACCAGAGATCTCCCTTCCATCCAACTATATCTGGTATTCTCTTAGCCTGAAAGTCCCTGTCTCCTTCTTCAAATTTTATCTCCCCCTCGAGAAGCCTTCCCAGACTCCCTCCACCAGAGAAGTTTTTACTTTCCTTCTGTCCTCACTAACCACTAATGCTATAATGAGTTTTTTGCATATTATTCCCCCTGCTTGACTGTGAGCATCTTGAGGTAAAAAACTCAAGGCCTGGTCCTCTCTGGACCTTCTATGTTAATGGCACACATGCCTACCAATGGCCCACTGATGCATCACCTATTTCCCATTTCTGTGCTCTTGCTCATATTTCATTCTCCAATATTCTCAATCTCCTCAGTGATCTGTGTTTCCTGCACAACTGATTGTCTTTCCCTCCGTTGCTTTCTTGTCTCTACAGTCCATTTATGCCCAGCACAGAGATTTATCTCCTTCTTGTGTCCACACACTGCTTCAAATTGCTCTCTAATTACTCCACGTGTGCATACTTCACATCCAAAGCAAGATCCTAAACAGAAACCATGGGGCCTATTTTAATTTTTTTCAAATATCCTGGTCCCAAGCATAAGTGACTTAATCATCAGTTCTGGTTAAATTAAGGAACATACCCTTTTTCCCCATCTCTCTAGATCCTCATCGTACCATCAAATATGTTATCAAATTTATAATTTTCTGACTTGTATTTAATGGATGGATTAGGGAGCACACACACAAAGACAATGACTTTCTGGGTGTTAATCTGTATCCTGAATCTTTATCGACTTCATTTATTACTTGTAATAGCTTTTTTTTTTTTTTTTTTTTGGTGGAGTCTCTATGGGTTCTATGTATAGTATTATGTCATCTGTGAATAGTGACGGTTTAAATTCTTCCTTACCTAATATGGATGTCTCTTATTTGTTTCCTTTATTTCCTTGCTTTCTTTCTTTTATCTGATTGCTGTGGCTCGGACTTCCACTATTATGTTGAGTAGAAGTGGTGAGAGTGGACATGCTTGACTTATTCCCAGTCTCTGAGGAAATGTCAATTTTTCACCTATTAAGTGTGATGTCAGCTGTGGGTTTTTCATATATGGTCTTTATTATGTTAAGGCGTATTCCCTCTAACCCGACTTTGTTGGGAGTTTTTCATATGAACGATGTTGAATTTTGTTAAATGCTTTTTCTACATCTGTTGAGATAATCAGATGGTTTTTATCCTTCATTTTGTTAAGTTGGTGTAACATATTGATTGATTTGTGAATATTGCACCGTCCTTGTATCTCTGGAATAAAGTCCACTTGATCGTGGTGAATGATCATTTTAATGTATTATTGAATGTGATTTTGCTAGCATTTTGTTTAGGACTTTTGCATCTGTGTTCCTCAGTGATATTGGCCTGTAGTTTTCTTTATTTGTGGTGTCTTTGATTTTGGTATCAGAGTAATGCTGGTCTCATAGAATGAATTTGGAAGCTTTCTGTCCTCTTCTATTTTTGGAATAATTTGAGAAGAATAGGTATTTGCTCTTCTTTAAATGTTTGATAGAATACACCTGTGAATTCATGTTGGCCTGAACTTTAATTTGGGGGAAATTTTTTGGTTACCAATTCAATTTCATTACTAGTAATAGCCTGTTCAGATTTCTATTTCTTCCCAATTCAGTTTTGGAAAATAGTATGTTTCTGGGAATTTATGCATTTCTTCTGAGTGGTCCAATTTGTTGGCATGTGATTTTTCATAGTATTTTCTTATCATTCTGTTTTTTTCAGTGGTGTCAGTTTTCCCCTTTTGTTTGATTTTAACTGAGTCTCTCTCTCTCTCTCTTTTTTTTTATCTTAATGAGGGTGGCTGAGGTTTTGTCAATTTTGTTGATCTTTTCAAAGAACCAACTCTTGGGGCGCCTGGGTGGCTCAGTCGGTTAAGCGGCCGACTTTGGCTCAGGTCATGATCTCGCGGTCCGTGAGTTCGAGCCCCGCGTCGGGCTCTGTGCTGACAGCTCAGAGCCTGGAGCCTGTTTCAGAGTCTGTGTCTCCCTCTCTCTGACTCTCCCCCATTCATGCTCTGTCTCTCTCTCTGTCTCAAAAATAAACAAACGTTAAAAAAAATTTTTTTTTAAAAATTAAAAAAAAAAACAACCAACTCTTTGGTTTTATTGATATATAAACACACAGGCACAATATATATACATGTATACACATATATACATATACATATATATTTTTTCGTCTCTATGCCATTTATTTCTTCTCTGATAGTTTTTATTTCCTACTTTCTACTCACCTTGGGCTTTTTAAAATCTTTTCCTAGTTTCTTTTAGGTGTAAGGATATATGCTTCTCTTGTTTCTTGAGGTAGATTTATATTGTTACTCCTTTCCCTCTTAGTACTGCTTTTGCTGTGCCCCTAAGATTTTTTTTATCATTGTTTTATCTTCACTCTTCTTCATTCTTTTTTTTTTCTCTCTCTCTCTGATTAGATGAATTGCACTGCCCTGTATTTGAATTCACTGATTGTTTCTTCTATTTGGGTGGTGGGGGTCCAAAGTTACAAATTTCTAGCTATAAAATAAACAGGTTATAGAGATGTACTATACAGCATGGTGACTCCAGTTAATAATACTGTATTGCATGTTTGAAAGTTGCTAGGAGAGTAAATCTTAAAAGTCTTCATCACAAGAAAAAATTCTCTAAGGTGACACATGTTAACTAGACTTACTATGGTGATCATTTTGTAATATATACAATAACAAATTATTAGTTGTGCACTTGAAACTAATATAATGTATGTCAATTACACCTTAATAAAAAAAGTTGTTAAAGGATTAACAGCAAGAAAAGTCATTCTGATGATGTGCTCCACTTTCAAGAAACGTTTGTGAACATAATTTAGGCATATTCTTGTTTCTGCCCTACCAAATAGCAACTAGGGACTGGCCTTGCCATTGAAATTCTCATTGTTTGGGCATTTCTTTCCATTAAATCTGTATCCTTTCATCAACCGTTACCTGGACCCACCTCCCCATCCATATACTCTCATGCCTGTCTGTCTCTCTTCCCAGATTTATTCAGCACTTTCCAGAATTGCAGAGAAATTGGGAAAGAAGCAAGGATATTAGTCATCATTGCTGCTTCTATTTCCAGTAAATATGTACCTGTGTACACACACACACACACACACACACACACACTGGAGGCTGGCTTATAGGTTACACTGTGGTAACTCAAAGCCGTTGCTTCAGTTTCTGTCACCTCTCTTCGGGATTTGGGATGTGTGATTTACTTTTCGTGTCTGAAATTCCTTTCAGGAAAGAGCATGATTTCCTTCCACGTCATCTGACTTTATTTTTTGTGTATTTTTTTCCCTTTGGCAGACATAACAACACTCCAGTGTCCTCTTTGGTGTCCTCTGGCCACAATATCAATGATAGGTGAGTTGATTTTCTGTCATCTGGGTGGGAAAACCACTTGGAAGCATCAGTGGCATTAGGGCTTGTTCATGATAGCTTGTCAGCTTCTGTATGTCATTTTTTTTCTGCTTTGGATCTAAATAGAAAAAGAAGGAACAGATCAAAGAGGGAGAACATTTATTATGGGTCTGTTTGTGAGCGTTGGGGATTAGCAGTCAAAACACTTGGGAAACTGGGGGACCTAGGTGGCTCAATCGGTTGAGTGTCCGACTTCGGCCCAGGTCACGAACTTGCGGTTCCTGAGTTCAAGCCCCTCGTCGGGCTCTGTGTTGACAGCTCGGAGCCTGGAGCTTCCTTCAGATTCTGTGTCTCCCTCTCCCTCTCCGCCCCTCCACTGCTTGCACTCTGTCTCTCAAAAATAAAAAAGATAAAAAAAATTTTAAAACAGTTGGGAAATTATCACAGTGTTTGTATATGACATTCTACTTGTGTGGAACAAGGGAGGAGAGACTACTACTGGGAAGCAAATAGGCAAAAGCAGTGGACAGGGAGCAGAGGCACCCTCAGCAGAAAATAAAGGAGCTAAGAGACCTAAGGTCTTTCCATCACCCTTCAGAGCTCTGCTACTTGTGAGGCTAGTTGTTCTAAACCCAAACTCACCATCATATTGGATGGAGCCCCTGCCCTGGCCTGAAGTTACTTGCCCATACTGGAAGAGCAAGAAAAACTTCATGAAGCATGAAAATATAGTTGAATTTGAAATAAATGTAAGCACAAAAGGCACATAAACACTGGGGTTCAGTTCAGTAGTAAAGAAATGTTTTTAAATCTTTATCCATGAATGATTCTTGTACAAGCTTAAGAATTTCATTTCTACCATATAAAGCTGCATTTCTGGGGGGAAATGAAATACTTCTTTCCAGATAACCAAATTACATAAGAATTTTTGAGGGTTCAACCACATTATCAAGTGTAGATAAATTGTAGCTAATTTGAATGAAAAAAAGTAAGTAAGGGATCACATGGTGTTTGATCAGATACATTTTATCCTTTAGTTCTGATTGGAATGAATTGACATCAATAACTGATAAGGAAGTCACCAGTAAAAGGTGGTGTGTGTGTGTGTGTGTGTGTGTGTGTGTGTGTGTGTGTGTACAGTATATGTATATGTAAAAATACAAGATATTCAGTGCAGAGTTTCTTGGACACTCTTTCTAAAGTGTTGGCAATATCAACTTCTGTATATAACATTTTTTTTATCTAATTGGATAGAGGAGGAACAGGCCCTCCTGTCTTGAGTTACCAGCAGCCAAAACTCTTGGGAAAGCTGTCAGATTGCTGTATATGAGATTCTACTAGATTGGGCTGTATTCATTTGCCAGGGATGCTGTAATAAAATATCATAAAACGGAATAGTTTAAACAACAGAAGTTTATTGTCTCAGTCTTAGAGGCTACAAGTTGATATCAGGATGTCAGCAGGGTTGTTTCCTTCTGAGAGCTGTGAGAAAGAATCTAGTCCATACCTCTCTCCTAGCTTCTGGTGATTGCTGTCAATCTTTGCTGTTCTGTGGTATGTAGCATCATGGCTCCAGTTACTTCCTTAATCTCTGCATGGGTGAAGTATGTGTGTCTGTGTCTAAATTTTTCCTTTGACTATCCAGTCAGACTGGATTAGGAGCCCCCCAAACCAGTTTGACTATATCTTAATAACATCTTCAGCAACCCTATTTCCAACAAAGTCACATTCTGAGTTCCAGGAGATAGGATTTCAACATTTCAGTTTTGATGGGACTGTATCCAACTTATAATATGTGACAAGTGAGGAGAGACTCCTATCTGGAGCAAGGAGAATGATGGCAGTGGACTGGAATCTGCCCCATACCCTCCAGAGCTCTGCCACTATGTGAAGTGACCCTCAAACTCAATCCCACTACTATAGTGGATACAGCCACTGCCTCAGTCCTGTAGGGCTTGACCCAGTCTGAGAAGCAGGAGAGATGACCATGATGGGTGAAAGTAAGGAGGTGATGGAAGGACTTGAGAATCAGGCATTTAGATGGAGTAAGAGGGATGTGTACTTAATAAACTGAAGTTAAAGTGAAATAAATGCCACCACAAAAGGCTGTTAGTTATTGGGATTAGGGAAAAGTAAAGACCATTACTTAAACCTTGATGCTTACTATTTTCACAGTCCTAAGATATTAGTTACCACCATACAAAGTCTCATTTCTTCTTTTCAATTTTTCAATTCCAGTATAGTGTTATATTAGTTTCAGGTATACAATATAGTGATTCAACAATTCTGTAAATTATTCAGTGCTCCTCATGATGAGTGTACTCTTAATCCCCTTTACCCCCCACCTACCTCCCCTCTGGCCTAGTTAGGAATCTGGTTTAGGAGTCTGATTATTTTTTTTGTCTCATTTTTCTTTGTTGGTTTGTTTTGTTTCTTGAATTTTTACATATGAGTGAAATCGTAGGGTATTTGTCTTTCTCTGACTTGTTTTGCTTAGCATTATGCCATCTAGATCCATCCATGTTGCAAATGGCGAGATTTCATTATTTTCTATTGCTGAGTAATATTCCATTGTGTATATATACCACACCTTCTTCATTCATTCAACTATCAATAGATACTTGGTTTTAGCCATTCTGACAGATGTGAGGTGATATCTCATTGTGGCTTTGATTTGCATTTCCCTAATGATTAATGATGTTAAGTATCTTTTCACATGTCTGTTGGCCATTTGGATATCTTCTTTGGGGAAATGTTTGTTCATGTCTTCTGCCTATATTTTAATTGGATTATTTGGTTTTTGGTGTTGAGATGTATAAGTTCTTCACATATTGGATGGAGCCCCTGCCCTAGGCCTGAAGTTACTTGACCATATTTGATACTAACCCTTTATCAGATATGTCACTTGCAAACATCTTCTCCCATTTAGTAGGTTGTCTTTTAGTTTTGTCGATTGTTTCCTTCACTGTGCAGAAGCTTTTTATTTTGGTGTGATCCCAATAGTTTATACTTCTTTTGTTTTCCTTGCCTCAGGGAAATATCTAAATAGATGGGGCTACAGCTAATACCAGAAATTACTGCCTGTGCTCTTTTCTAGGATTTTTATGGTTCCAGGTCTCACATTTAGGTTTTTAATCTATTTTAAGCTTATTTTTGTGTATGGAATAACAAAGTTATTCAGTTTCATTCTTTTGCAGGTAACTGTCAAATTTTCCAAACACCATTTCTTAAAAAGACTGTCTCTTTTCTCATTGGATATTCTTGCCTCCTTGTTGAAAATTAATTTGACTGTATTATCGTGGGCTTATTTCTGCCCTCTTGATTCTGTTCTACTGACCTATGTATCTGTCTTTATGCCAGTACCATATTTTCTTGATTACTACAGCTTTGTAGTATATCTTGAAATCTGGGATTGTGATACCTTTAGTTTTATTCTTTTTCAAGATTGCTTTGGCTACTCAGGGGTCTTTTGTGATTCCATATACATTTTAGGGTTCTTTTTTCTAGTTCTGTGAAGAATGTTGGTAATTTCATGGAGATTGCACTGGATCTGTGGGTTGCTTTGGGTAGAAATTTTAACAGTATTCTCCCAATCCATGAGCATGGAGAATTTTTCTGTTTGTTTTTGTCATCTTCAGTCTCTTTCATCAGGTGTTTCATAGTTTTCAGAGTACAGGTCTTCTATCTCCTTGGTTAAGTTCATTCCCAGGTATTTTATTTTATTATTTTTGGTGCAGTTGTAAATGGGACTGTTTTCTTAATATCTCTTCCTGCTACTTTCTTAATTTTCTTTTTTACAGGTTTTATTTATTTTTGAGAGAGGGAGAGACAGAGTGTGAGCGGGGAAGGGGCAGAAAAAGAGGGAGATACAGAATGCTCAGGCTCTGAGCTGTCAGCACAAAACTCATTGTGGGTCTTTGAACCCACAAACCTGGGGATCATGACCTGAGCTGAAGTTGGTCACTTAACTGACTGAGCCACCCAGGTGCCCCTCTTAATTTCCTTTTTGATTTTATTTTGGCTGACCTGTTTATTGTTTAGTAGCATATTATTTAACCTCCATGTATTTGTGTTCTTTCCAGTTTTCTTCTTGTGGTTGATGTGCTAGTTTCATAGTGCTGTGGTCAAAAATGCATAGTATGCATTCAGTGTTTTTTACTTTGTTGAGACTTGTTTTGTGGCCTAACCTGTGATTGATTCTGGAGACTGTTCTGTGTGTTATTGGGGAAAATGTGTATTCTGCTGTTTTAGGATGAAATGAAATGTTCTGAAAGATCTTTTAGATTCATCTGGACTAAAGCCACTGTTTCCTTATTTGATTTTCTGTTTAGATTATCTGTCCTTTGATGTAAGTGGGGTGGTGAAGTCTCCTACTTTTACTGAATTATTATCAATTAATTTATGTTTGTTATGAATTACTTTATGTATTTGGGTACTCCCATGTTGAATGCATACATATTTACAATTGTTATATCTTCTTGTTGAATTGTTCCCTTCATGATTATAGTAATGTCTTTCTTTGTCTCTTTTCAGTCTTTGTTTTAACATCTATTATGTCTAATATAAGTATTATCACCCCAGCTTTCTTTCCACTTTCATTTGTATGACAAATGCTTTCCATCCCTATACTTTGAATTTACATGTGTCTTTAGTTCTGACATGTGTCTCTTGTAGGCAACCAATAAATGAGTCTTGCTTTTTTTATCCATTCCATCACCCTATGTCTTTTGACAGGAGCATTTAGTCTGTTTACATTCAAAGTAATTATTGATACGTATGTACTTAACTACCGTTTTGTTACTTTATAGTGGTTTTATTGTTCTATTCGTTTCTTCTCTTCCTTTTCCTCTCATGGTTAGTTGGATTTCTTTAGTGATACACCTGGATTCCTTTCTCTTTATTTTTTGCATATCTATTACTGGTTTTTGTTTGTGGCTCCATTAGGTTTATATATAACATCTTATACATATAGCAGTCTATATTAAGTTGATGGCTGCTTAAATTTGAACCCATTCTAAAAGCACTAAATTTTTACTCTTCCCCCACATTGTAGATATATGGTGTCATACTTTTCATCTTTTATTTTGTGAATCCCTTGGCTGATTTTTATAGATGTACTTAATTTTACTGTGTTTGTGCTTCCTACTTGTCTTATTCCTGCTTATGATCTCTTTTTGTTTCACTCAGAGTCCCCTTTAAATTTCTTGTAGGGTTGGTTTAGTGATGTAGAATTTGTTTAACCTTTTGTTTGGGAGACTCTTGATTTCTCCTTCCATTCTGAATGATGGCCTTAATGGATAGAGTATTCTTGCTTGCAAGTTTTTTTCTTTCAGCACTAATATATCAGCCATTCCCTTCTAACCTACAAAATTTATGTTGAAAAATCAGTTAA
Organism: Panthera tigris; assembly: GCF_018350195.1. NCBI lineage: Eukaryota > Metazoa > Chordata > Mammalia > Carnivora > Felidae > Panthera > Panthera tigris. Next base: position 18,918,403 of record NC_056660.1, on the reverse strand, counting down.
TAGCCTTATGGGGTTTCTTTCGTATATAACTGTTTGATTTTTCTTTTGCTTCTTTATAAATTCTCCCTTATCACTACTTTTTGGCATTTTAATTACTATGTGTCTTGGTGTGGACCTCCTTGGGTTGATTTTGTTGGGGGTTCTCTCTGCCTCCTGGATCTGGATTTTAGTTTCCTTCTCCAGGTTAGGAAATTTTCCTACTATTATTTGTTCAAATAGATTTTCTGCCCCCTTTTGTCTCTCTTCTACTTTTGGGATTCCTATAATGCAAATGTTATTATGCTTGATGATGGCACTGTTTCCCTTAATATATTCTCCTTTTTTTATTGTTTGTTTTTCCTCTCTCATGTTCAGCTTGATTGCTTTGTATCACTCTCTCATCCAGGTTGCTGATCCACTCTTCTTCTTCTAGTACTTATTTCCTCTAGTGGTTTTTTTGGTTTTTTTTTTTTTTTTTTTTTTTTTTTTTTTTTTTTTTTTTTTTTTTAGTGAGTGTGTGAGTGGGGGAGAAAGGGAGAGAGAAAGAGAATCCCAAGCAGACTCCATGCTCAGTGTGGCGTCTAATGCAGGGCCCAATCCCATGACCTTGGGATCATGACCTGAGCTGAAATAAAGGGTCAGATGCTTAACTGACTGAGCCACTCAGGTGCCCCTCCCTCTAGTGTACTTTTAACTTCAGTTATTGAATTTTTCATTCCGATTGGTTCTTTTTTAAAATTTATTTATTTTGAGAGAAAGAGAATGAGCATGGGAGGGACAGAGAGAGAGGGAACAGAGGATCCCAAGTGGGCTCTGTGCTGACAGCAGTGAGCCCAATGCGGGGCTCAAACTCACAAACCATGACATTGTGACCTGAGCTGAAGTCAGACACTTAACCAACTGAGCCACCCAGATGCCCCCGATTGGTTCCTTTTTATGGTTTCTTTCTCTTTCTTGAAGGTCTCTCTGAAGTCCTATCTCTTTTCTCAAGTTCAATGAGTATCTTTATTACCATTACTTTAAATTCTCTTAGGCATGTGACTTATCTCTATTTTATTTAGCTCTATTGCAGTGATTTTTGTCCTTTTTTTTTTCATTTGGGACATATTCTTCTCTCTCCTCATTTGTTTCACTCTCCGAGTCTGTTTCTGTGTTGAGAAAGTAGCTACATCTCTTGCTCTTGAAAGAAGAGGTCCTGTCGTGTGCTGCAGTGGTGTCCCCTGTTCACCAGAACCTGGCACTTCAGGGGTGTCTTCTGTGTGTTACATGTGCCCTAGTGTTGTGACTGAGCTGTGTTTGCCTTCAGCCTAGTCATTTGCAATGGCTCTATTTGCCTATTGTGGGCAGGGTATATTACTTGTGTTGTTAGTAAGCCAGTCTGTGGCCACCATGGGCTTCAGGGGATCAGACCAGGCATTTGCCAGAGTTGCTGTAGCACCAAACTGCAGAGCACTCTGCCTTGTTGTTCCCTGAGAAGCTTTTGTTGGTGGGCAGGGCCTGCCCTGCCAGTGCACTTGAACTGGTGTGTGTGGTTATCTTTCCCTCTCCCCAGGGCAGGAGTCACTTTGTAGTGGTGGTCAGTGTCAGGGCTGCTTGCATACTGCTTGTGACACAGCTTTGGAGGGACTCCTGCTGAGGGTAGGTCTGCAGGAGAATGCGGGAGAGGGGTACTGGGTCCACAATGGTCCAGTGTGGGAAGGGACCTGCAGCCGCTCCTAGAAAACTCTTGTCCAGTCTGAGAGGGTGGGGGAGCATCAGCAGGAGAATGTGGGTGCATGGCACAGTTAGCAAGCTAGGTGGAGAGTGTTTGTGCTGCACTGGTTCCTGTAGGTATGCATGTAACTTGGCTGAGAGGTGGGGAAGGGAAATGGCACCTGCCAGCACTTTTGTTCCGGGAGAAGTTTCCCAAAGGTCCCTCTCCCTTGAGCACATGCTCTGAGATGAGTAAGTAAATCTTCCTGTATACCCCAAGTGTTTTACAAACTGCTATGTTTGCGCTCTATCTTGGGAAGCTGTTGGTTGTGCTGTCTCTTTAAGGGCAGGTACTTATTTCATATTGCCTTCCAGCTCTCCCAGAGCCAAGCCCACTGATTTTTAAAGTTCCAGGTGTTAAGTCCTACTGATTCTAAGAACTAGTAAGGTTGATACACCCTCCCCCCCCCCACCAGGTTTTTAAAGCCTAATGTTCTGGATTTGACTTTCCTGTATATGTTTCCCATGCCTGGGTGCATGGTGTGAAGTCTTCTCTACCTTCTATGTGCCCACAGCATCCCTCCCTCCCATGAGGAGTCCTATGGGTCCATTTAGCTCCTGACTGTGTCTCTGACCTTCTTACCCTCTTTGATGTGGCCTATTCCCTACATTTACGAATGAAGAGTCTCCTCTGTCAGTCTTGGGTTAATTTTTGGGCTATTTATACTGATATGGGTGTTATCTAGGTGTATCTATGGAATGAGGTGAGCTCAGGATCCTTGTTTTCCACCATCTTGCCCAGAAGTCTAACACCTTATTTCTAATAAAAAATTATATACCAGGTTCAATTTACTGATATCTACATGAATGTTTAAAGATCAAACAGTTCATAAAAATAGAATAATTAGTTATTTGAACAAAAAAAAAATAAGTGTAGAATTATATGTGGTATCTGATCATGTACCTTTTCAATCCTTTAGCCCAAACCCTAATGAATTGACATCAGAAACCTATGAGGAAGACAACAATGAAATGTGAGCTTAAAAGGCATAAAGATATGTGTATATATATAAGTAAATAATATATACACACAAACATATACATGCTCCTGTCAACACGAACACACAACACTCATACACCTGCACACACACAGATATATAACACAAAGAAATAGAATTTGTGAAATTCACCCTGAGGAATATCCAAAGCAATACAAAGTGTCTGACACTTTTTCTAAGTCTTCTCACATTAACATTGTAGATAACTATTATTTTCAGATTCACTTAAATAAAATAGGAGCAGGTCATGAAAGGGATGCTTCTTCCTCTAAGCATGTTTGTTAGCCTTAGTGGGTAGCAGCCAAACCCTTAGGAAATTACCAGATGGCCTGTATATGAAACTCTACTAGGGTGAGCCAAGAGAGGAGAGATTGGTATTTGGAACAAGGAAGAGTCTACAGGGGGCGGCACATTGAAGCCAGGAGGAAACAATGGAGATAATAGACTGATGTGTCCATGACTCTCAAGAGTTCTGCTACTGTATTAGGCTGAGACTCCATCCTAAACCTACTGTTATACTGGGGGGAAACCTCTACCTCAAGTCTTTAGTTACTTAGCCCTATCTGGGGGTCTGGAAAGACAGCCATGAAGCATGAAGAGTAAGCAGGGGATGGAGGAAATTGCCAATCATGCCATTAGTTGGAGACAAAGGGATATGTACTTATAAACCTATAAACTGAGGTCAAATTGAAAAATTCTACCACCAAAGGTAGTTACATATTGGGTTAGGGTAATGACTAAGAACACTTTACCTAAGTCTTGATGTGTTCACTATTCATGGGCCTAAGATAATCATTACCACCATATAAACCCTCATTTCTAATATGAAATGACACACCAAGTTCCAGATTGTTGATTTGCACTTGGACTGTTAAAACTCAACCAACTCATACTGTAGAATAATTGTAGCTATTTGAATGGAAAAAAGGAAATCTAGAATTACACATTGTGTCTGACTATGTACCTTTTTGATTCTTTAGCCATGCCCAGAATGAATTGATATTAGAAAACTATGAGGAATCCACCAATGAAATGTGAGATATGAATGCATAAATTTAAAATTGTATGTATAATCTCAACAAATACATAAAACAATAGAGAGATTAATATTTGTAAAAAACATTCTCGGGAGTATCCACAGCAATAGAGTATCTTCAATACTGCTCCTAAGTTCTCTCACTGTAGTATATGTAGGTAACTTCTTTTAAATTTAGTTAAATCTAAAAGAGGAGGGCCTAAGAGGAATGCTTCTTCCTCTGAATGGATTTGTTTCTCTTAGCAGGAGCCAAACCCTTAGATGAAAGTCAGGAGAAGAGGGAAGGGCCTCAGAATCAGGAATTTAAATGGATAAGAGGAATGGTTTCCTCCAAACTGAAGTTGAGTTTGAAATAAATTCTACTACAAAAGGCTGTTACGCACTGGGTTTAGAGTGATAGCAAAGAACTTCTTATAGATTGATGCATAAATTTTCATAGGCTTAAGGTAGTTATTAGCATCCCATATAAAGCCTCATTTCTTTCTGGGGGGGCTGTTCTCATTTCATTTTATTTTATTATTATTAATATAATTTATTGTTAAGTTAGCTAACCTACAGTGTACCCAGTGTGCTCTTAGTTTTGGGGATAGATTCCCATGATTTATTGCTTACATATAACACTCAGTGCTCATCCCAACAAGTGTCCTCCTCAATGCACATCACCCATTTCCCCCTCTTCTCTCCAGAATTGATAAAGAAGATGTGGTTTATATATACAATGGGATACTACTTAGCAATGAGAAAGAATGAAATCCTGCCATCTGCAACAACGTGGATAAAACTGGAGGGTATTACACTAAGTGAAATAAGCCAGTCAGAGAAAGACAGATATCATATGTTTTCACTCATATGTGGAACTTAAGAAACTTAACACAAGGTCATGGGGGAAGGGAAGGGGAAAAATAGTTTCAAACAGAGAGGGAGGCAAACCATAAAATTCTCTTAAATAAAGCCTCATTTCTTATCAAAAATGACCTACCAGGTTCAATTAGGTGATACATACATGAATTTTTAAGGAGTGACCAGTTCTTGAGTATAGAGCAGTTGTAGCTTTTTAAATGGAAAAAAGTCAGTCTAGTATTTATTACACATGGTGTCTGACTATGTACCTCTTTAATCTTTTAGCATAACCCCGACTGGATGGAAATCAGACAGTTATGAGGAAGTCGCCAGTAAAATGTGAGATATAAATGAGCAAAGATAAATATAGATTTATATATATATGTATATGCACCTATGTATGAATATACTTATATCAACACAGATGCACAAAGACATGTATGCAAACATAAATACAATGAATGAAAGGGATGAGGTTTCCAAATGCATTCTCAGGATCATCCATGACAATACAGTGTCTTTGAACGTTTCTGAATCTTCTCACTGTAGCACCTGTAGGTAACTTCCTGCCTTTTTTGGATCTATTTGGATCAAAGAGGAGCAGGTCATAAGAAGAATCCTTTCTCCACCTAGTAACTAGCTGCCAAAACCTTTTGGAGATTTCCAGGATGTCCATGTATGAGTCTTACAATAGGGTGAAGAAGTAACAGAATCCTACTTAAGACAAAGTAGGAGGTAGCAGTAGCCAGTGGACAGAGAAGCCCTCAGCAGGAAGAAAGGAGCTAATTGAAACTGGGTCTGTCCTGCATACTCCAGAACTCTGCTGCCATGTGAGACTAGTGCCCCAAACCCGCCACCATATTGGAGGGAGCCTCTCCCTCAGGTCTTTAGTTACTTAACCTGTCTGAGGGTCTGGAAAGACAGCCATGAAGCATGAAGAGTAAGCAGGGGATGGAGGAAATTGCCAATCATGCCATTAGTTGGAGTCAAAGGGATATGTACTTATAAACCTATAAACTGAGGTCAAATTGAAATAAATTCTACCACCAAAGGTAGTTACATATTGGGTTAGGGTAATGACTAAGAACACTTTACCTAAGTCTTGATGTGTTCACTATTCATGGGCCTAAGATAATCATTACCACCATATAAACCCTCATTTCTAATATGAAATGACACACCAAGTTCCAGATTATTGATTTGCACTTGGACTGGTAAAAACCAACTCATATTGTAGAATAATTGTAGCTATTTGAGTGGGAAAAAGGAAATCTAGAATTACACATTGTGTCTGACTATGTACCTTTTTGATTCTTTAGCCATGCCCAGAATGAATTGATATTAGAAAACTATGAGGAATCCACCAATGAAATGTGAGATATGAATGCATAAATTTAAAATTGTATGTATAATCTCAACACATACACACATAAAACAACAAAGAGAGATATGAGATTTTTAAAATTACAGGTGCATCCACGGGGTGTCTTTTTTATTTCTTTAAATTCAAGTTAGTTAATATATAGTGTAGTGTTTGTTTTAGGGGTAGAATTTAGTGCTTCATCCCTTACATATAACACCTTGCGCTCATCCCAACAAATGTCCTCCTTAATGCCTGTCACCCATTTAATCCATCCCCCCACCAGCTCCACTCCAGAAACCCTGTTTTTTTCTCTATATTTAGTTGTCTCTTAAGGTTTGCCTCTCTGTTTTTATCTTATTTTATTTTGCCTCTCCTTCCCCTATGTTCATCTGTTTTGTTTCTTAAATTCCACATATGAGTAAAATCATATGATTTTTGTCTTTCACTGACTGACTTCTTTCGCTTAGCATAGTGCACTCTAGTTCCATCCACGTCATTGCAAATGGAAGCTTTCATTCTTTTTGGTGACTAGGTAATATTCCAGTGTGTGTGTGTGTGTGTGTGTGTGTGTGTGTGTGTGTGTGTGTGTATGTATATATATACCGCATCTTCTTTAGTCATTCATCAGTTGATGGACATTTGGGCTCTTTCCATATTTTGGCTATTGTTGATAGTGCTGCTATAAACATGGGGGTGCATGTGCCCCTTCAAATGAGCATTTTTGTATCCTTGAATAAATATTGAGTAGTACAATTGTTGGGTTGTAGGGTAGTCTATTTTTAATTTTTTGGGGAACATCCATACTGTTTTCCAGAGTGGCTGCACCAGTTTACATTCCCACCGGGAGTCCAAAAGTCTTCCCCTTTCTCTGCATCCTTGCCCACATTTGTTGTTTCCTGAGTCATTAATTTTAGGCATTCTGACAGGTGCAAGGTGGTACCTCATTGTGGTTTTGATTTGTATTTCCCTGATGATGAGTGATGTTGAACATCATGTGTCTGTTAGCCATCTGGATGTCTTCTTTGGAAAAGAGTCTGCTCATGTCTTATGCCTACGTGTGAACTGGGTTATTTGTTTTTTTTCATGTTGAGTTTGATATATTCTTTATAGATTGTGAATACTAACACTTTATCAGAAGATTTACAAAAATCTTCTCCTATTCCATCAATTGCCTTATAGTTTGTTAATTGTTTCCTTCCATTGTGCAGAAGCTTTTCATCTGGATGAGGTTCTAATAGTTCATTTTGCTTTTGCTTCCATTGCCTCGGGAGACATGTCTAAGAAATTGCTGCCACTGAGGTCAAAGAGGTTGCTGCCTGCTATCTCTTCTAGGATTTTTTATGGTCTTACCTTTAGGTATTTCATCCATTTTGAGTTTATTTTTGTGTGGTGTAAGAAAGTGGTCCGTTTTCATTCTTCTGCCTGTTGCTGTCCAGTTTTCCCATTCTTCAACTATTTGTTGAAGAGACCATCTTTTTTTCCATTGGATATTCTTTCCTGCTTTGAGATTAGTTGGCCAGACATTTGAGGGTCCATTTCTGGGTTCTCTATTCTATTCCATTGATTGTTTTTGTGCCAGTATCTTGTTAGTATCTTGTTGAGAATTTTTGCATCAGTGTTCATCAGGGATATTGGTCCGTGATTCTCCTTTTTAGTGGGGTCTTTGTCTAGTTTTGGAATCAAGGTAATGCTGGCCTCGTAGAATAAGCTTGGAAGTTTTCCTTCTATTTCTATTTTTTTAAATAGTTTGAGAAGATTAGGTATTAATTCTTCTTTAATGTTTGGTAAAATTCTCCTGGGAAGCTATCTGACCCTGTTTGTTCAGAGATTTTTGATTACTGATTCAATTTCTTTTCTACTTACGGATCAATTCAAGTTTTCTATTTCTTTCTATTTCAGTTTTGATAGTTTATATGTTTCTAGGAATTTATCCATTTCTTGCTCATTGCCCAATTTGTTGGCATATCTTGCTCATAATATTCTCTTATAGTTGTTTGCATTTCTGTGGTGTTAGTTGTGATCTCTCCTCTTTAATTCTTATTTTTTATCTATTTTGTTTTTTTCTTTTTTATTCTTGAGACATCTGGCTAGGGGTTTACCAATTTTGTTAATTCTTTAAAAGAACCAGCTCCTAGTTTCACTGTTCTGGTCTACATTTTTTGTTTTTTTCCGATATCATTGAGTTCTGCTCTAATCTTCATTATTTCCTTTCTTGTGCTGATTTAGGGGTTTATTTGCTTTTGTTTTTCCAGCCCTTTTAGGTGTAATGTTAGGTTGTGTATTTGAGACATTCATTTCTTCTTTAGGAAGGCCTAGATTGCTATATACTTCCCTCTTCTGACTGCCTTTCCTGCACCACAAAGATTTTGGACTGTCGTATTTTCATTTTCATTGGCTTCCATGTACTTTTTAATTTCCTCTTTAATTTCTTAGTTAGCCCATTCATTTTTTAATAGGATGTTCTTTAATCTCCAAGTACTCATGTTGTTTCCATATTTTTTCTTGTGGTTGATTTCAAATTCTGTACCACTGTGGTCTGAAAATGTGTGGTATGGGCTTGATCTTTTTGTACTTTTTGAGAGCTGATTTGTGACCCAATACATGATATATTCTGGAGAATGTTCCATGTTTTCTTGAAAAGAATGTGTATTCTCCTGCTTTAAGTTGAAATATTCTGAATATATCTGTTAAGTCAATCTGTTCCAGTGTGTCATTCAAAGATGTGGTTTCCTTGTTGACTTTCTGCTTAGATGACCTGTCCATTGTTGTAAGTGGGGTGTTAAAGTCCCCTAATAATATTGTATTATTATCAATGAGTTTATGTTTGTTATTAATTGATTTATATATTTGGGTTCTTTCAAGTTAGGGACATAAATATTTATAATTGTTAGATCTTCCTGATGGATAGACCCCTTAATTATGATTAGGGTAGACCTATTCTTCATTTCATGTTAGCCTTTGGTTTCAAATATAGTTTGTCTGATATAAGTAGGGCTACTCCAGCTTTCTTTTGACCTCAATTAGCCTGATCTATGGTTCTCCATCCCCTCACTTTCACTTTTAAAAGGCACTTTTAGACCTAAAGGTGCCTTTAGATCTAAAATGGGTGTCTTGTAGGCAGCATAGAGATGTATCTGGTTTTGTTTTTTTTTTAATCCATTCTGATACTCAATGTCTTTTAATTGGAGCATTTAGTCCATTTACATTCAGAGTGATTATTGAAAGATATGAATTTAGTGCCATTGTGTTGCCTGTGGAGTTGGTGTCTCTGGGCATTTTTAGTCTTTGTTGCTTTTGGTGTTTTGTTTTGTTTTTCTCCACTCAAAGAGTTCCCATTCAAATTTCTTGTAGGGCTGGATTGGGGGTCATGAACTCCTTAGATTTTGTTTGTTTGGGAAACTCTTTATCTCTCCTTTTATTCTGAATGACAGCCTTGCTGGATAAAGTATTCTTGGCTGCATATTTTTCCCATTTAGCATGTTTAATGTATCCTGCCACTCTTTTCTGACCTGCCAAGTTTCTGTGGGCAGATATGCTGCAAACCTGATTTGTCTTCCCTTGTAGGTTAAGGACTTTTCTTCCTTTGCTGCTTTCATAATTCCTTCCTTGTCTGTGTATTTTGTGAATTTGACTATGGTATTCCTTGGCGATGGTTGGCTTTTGCTGAATTTAATGGGGATTCTCTGTGCTTCTTGGATTTAGATGTATGTCCTCCATATTAGGGAAGTTTTCAGCTATAATTTGCTCACATAAACCTTCTGCCCCCTTTTCTCTTTCTTCATCTCTGAGATTCCTATGATACAAATGTTATTCCTCTTTAATAAGTCACTGAGTTCTCTAAGTCTTGTATTATGATCTTTTGTCTTTGTTTCCCTCTACTTTTCAGCTTCATTATTTTCCATAATTTTATCTCCTATATCACTGATTCGCTGCTCTGCTCTATCCAGCCTCGTTATCATGGCATCCATTTGAAATTGCACCTTGGTTACAGCATTTTTAATTTGGGGCTGACAAGATTTTAGTTTAGGAATTCTCTGCTGTCTTCTATGCTTTCTTCAACCCCAGCTGGTATCCTTTTAATTGTGGTTTTAAGTTCTAGTTGAGACATCTTACTTAATATCTGCTTTGATTAAATCTCTGACCATGAGTTCTACTGCCTGTTCCTTCTTTTGGGGTGAGTTTCTCCATCTTGTCATTTTGTCCATAAAAGAAAAGAAAAAATAAAGAAAACAAACAAACAAAGAAAAAAAATTAAAAACAACAACCACCCTAGATCCTGGGTGTGCTTTGGGTGGCTTGTTAGGAGTCTAGACCCAAATTAAAACATAATATAATGAAATGAAATGAAATGAAAACAAACGATCAAATAAAAAGTAAGAGAATATGTATATATAAAAATGTATACATAAAAATGTAAAAAAAACAGTAAATTTTTTTTTAATTTTCTTTTTTTAATGTTTATTTATTTTTGAGAGAGACAGAGACAGAATGTGAGCGGGTTAGGGACAGAGAGAGAGGGAGACACAGAATCCGAAGCGGGCTCCAGGCTCTGAGCTGTCAGCACAGAGCCTGACGTGGGGCTAGAACTCACAAGCTGAGAGATCGTGACCTGAGCTGAAGTCGGAGGCTCAACCTACTGAGCCACCCAGGCACCCCAAAAAAAGTAAAAATTTTAAGATGAATTGAAAACAAATAAGAAAATGAATGAAAAAAGTAATAATAAAAACATAAAGAATAAAAGTAAAATGGAATTTAGATCCTATGTTTCCTAGATCTGTTTGCCCAGTAGACTTGGTGCAAGTGAGTTGTTGGTGCTGGTCTTCTGGAGGAGGAGCCTGCTGCACTAATTCTCAGGCTGACTTGTTTGAGCGGAAATTCGCCTCTAGGGTGCGAGGGGGAGGGGCTTGGTGTAAGTGGCTCTGACCTCCACTAGGTGGTGCTGTTTTGCTCCCTGAAGCCTTTTGGCTCTGAAGAGTGGATTGAAAATGGCAGCTCCCTGCTCTATAGCCCTGGAGCTAAATGCTTGCGCCACTTACTCTTCAGGGAAACCTCACAGAAGAGCAATTAATCACCCTTCTTGTGTCCCCGGTTTTCATCAGAACCCTGCATTCACCCTGCCTATGTCCAAGCTTTTTTATTCAGGCTTACAACTGAGTTTAAAACTCCCAAATTTTAGGGATCCCTGTGGGGGCAGACCCACAGTGTTCCTCTGGGGGAGGGTCTCGCCAGGTTTTTGCCAGCCTGTGCCAAAAAAGCAGTGGCATGAACATACCGCTGTTCAGAGCTCATGTCAGAGCAGACAGCTGGCACTCCTGTTTGCTGCCCTCTGCCAGAGCGAGTCCCCTCTCTTATGCCTGGAAACAGCACAGTATGTTGGCATGGCGTGTGTCTTTCTTGTGCCCCAAGGGATTCTCAGACCGCACTGTCACTCCTGGGATTCTGCTCCACTTCACCACTTGAGCACCTTTAAGCCGGGCACTTCTTCCATGGTAGCAGACTGCTAAAAGTTGAGATTTTGTGTTCCGCTACTTATACTACTTTGCAGTAGCCTCTCCAAGCAGGATCCCTCCCCAAGCTGTACCCAGAACAACAGCTGCCCCATTAAATTCTCCACGACTCCTACCTCCTAAAGGGTGGTCACTTTTCCACTTGTAGTCTCGCGATTTTTGTTCTCTCAAACCTCCGGTTGATTTCTTTGGTTTCAGAATGATTTGATAAATATCTAGCTGTGTTCAAGGGACTAGACAAGCTTGGGGTCTCCTTAATCATTCCCCATCTTAACTCCTCCCTGGAGTGTCTTCAATACGGCTTCTAAGTTCTCTCACTGTAGTATATGTAGGTAATTTTCTATCTTTTTTTTTTTTTTTTTTTTTTTTTTTTTAGATTCAGTTGAATAAAAGGGGAAGACATAAGAGGGGTACTTCTTACCCTGAGTGGATTTGTTTCCCTTTCTAGCAGCCAAACCCTTAGATGAAAGTCAGGAGAAGAGGGAAGGGCCTCAGAACCAGGAATTTAAATGGATAAGAGGGATGGCTGCCTCCAAACTGAAGTTGAATTTGAAATCAATTCTACTCCAAAAGGCTGTTACACAATCCGTTTAGAGTGACAGTAAAGAACTTACAGATTGATGCATTATTTATAGGCCTAAGGTAGTCATTAACATCTCATATAAAGCCTCATTTCTTTCTTTCTTTTTTAAAATCTTTTTAATGTTTATTTTTGGGAGACAGATAGAGATGAGCAGGGGAGGGGCAGAGAGAGAGGGGGAGACACAGAATCCAAAGCAGGCTTCACGCTCTGAGCTGTCAGCACAGGGCCCATTGCTGGGCTTGAACTCACGGAATCATGAGATCATGATCTGAGCCAAAGTCAGACGCTCAACCAGCTGAGTCACCCAGGGGCACCCGAAGCCTCATTTCTACTAAAAAAAATGACCTGCCAGGTTCAGTGAGGTGGTAAATACATGAATTTTTAAAGACTGACCAGTTCATAAGTATAGAGCAATTATAGTTATTTGAATGAAGGAAAGTCAGTCTAGTATTACACATGGTGTCTGATTATGTAACCTCTTTAATCCTTTAGCATGGCCCTGACTGAATCGAAATCAGATGGCTATGAGGAAGTCACCAGTGAAATGTGAGATATAAATGAATAAAGATAAATATATATTTATATGCACATATGTATGTATACATTTATATGCACACAGACACACAAAGACATGTTCAAAAACAAATACTATGAACGAAAGGGATAAGGTTTCCAAATGCATTCTCAGGATCATCCATGACAATACGGTGTCTTTGTTTCTGAATCTTCTCACTGTAGCACCTGTAGGTAACTTCCTATCTTTTTGGATCTGTTTGGATCAAAGAGGAGCAGGTCCTAAGAGAAATCCTTCCTCCTCCTAGTGTCTAGCAGCCAAAACCTTTGAAAATTTCCAGCGTGCCTATGTATGAGTCTTACTAGGCTGGATAAAGAGGGAACAGAATCCTACTAAGACCAAAGAGGAGGTGCCAGTAGCCAGGGGACAGAGGAGCCCTCAGCAGAAAGAAAGGTGCTAATTGAACCTGGATCGTTCACCCTCCAAGAGCTCTGCCACCATATGAGGCTGCTGTCCCAGATCCAAACCTACAGTCACATGGAGGGAGCCCCTGCCTCAGGCCTGCAGTTACTTGACACTATCTGAGGGCAGAGAAGGCAAGAGTGGAAAAAGGAGATGAAGGAGGGACTTGAGAAGCAGAACATTTGGGAGGGAAGAAGGCTGTATACCTGCAAATTGAGGTTGAATTAAAATAATTTCCACCATGAAAGGCTGGTACACACTGAGCCAGCATCAGTAGAAAAGATCTGTACTTAACTCTTGAATCACTCATGTTTTTGCTAGGTCTAAAATACATATTACAAACATATAAAGCTTCATTTCTGGGAAAAATGAGATATTGGGTTTCAAATAACTAATTTGCAGGCAAATTTTCTAAGTATCAACTAGTTTATAAGTTCAAGAGTAATTGTAACCAATTTGAACTAAATCAGTAAGTCTAGAAGTCATGTGGTGTCTAACTATGTCTACTTTTAATCCTTTAGAACTGCCATGAGTGAATGGACAGCAGTATCCTCCAAAGGACTCTCCAGTGCAAAGTGAGCTATGATGAATACATACATAAATATGTGTCTGTACGCACACATATTGGGACTTGGGATGGGCTTTGGGATGTTCACTCCCTGTGGGGATACACAGTTCTCTTGATATTGTTTGTAAAGTCTTCTCATGGTAAGCTTCTATATGTAATATAGAATCAAGTGTTTTTGAATCAAGGTAGAAGAAAGATGAATGGGTCATAGAAGGAGTTCTCTCACCCCCAGTCTTCACCCTCGGTTATGAGCAGCCAAACTGATAGGAAATTTTCAGATTGCCTGTGTCTGAGTCTGTACTAGGGTAGGAAAGGGAATACTAGTAAATTATAAACAGCAAACATATGGGGGGACAGGATGCAGAGCGTGCCTCAGCAGAAAATAATTGAGCCTATAGACTTGGATCTGTGTATGTTTGCCACCATTTGCAGCTGGGGGTGCCCCAAGCCCAGACCTACCATCATATTGGATAGAGCCATTGACTCAGACCTGTAGTGATCTGATATTAGCTGAGGGGCAGGAAAGACATCCATGATTCCTAAAGAGCACAGATGGGTTGGAAAGACTTGCAAATGAGGAAATTAGATTGGTCAAGAGAGGTGTATTCCTACGCTGAGGTAAATAAATAAATCCCACCCAAAAAGAATGTTACACATTGAGTCAGATTCAGTAGTAAAGAACCGTACCTAAATCTTGAGTCATTAATTTTTTGACAGGTGCAAGGTATTCATTACAAAGACAAAAAGCCTCATTTCTAGGGGGAAACGACATACCAGGTTTCAAATAACTGATTTATATGTAAATTAAAAGAGTTAACTATCTTGTAATTTGGAGAGTAATTTTAACTAACTGACTTGAAATATTTAATGTAGAATATCATGTAGTGTCTGACTCTGTCCCGTTTTTATCCCTTAGCATAAAAACAGTTCAGTTCATTCACTCAAACCCTTCAGTGAACTGACAACAGTAACTTCTGGTGAAATCATCAAGGAAATGTGAGATATAAATAGATATGTAAACAGAACTATACATGTATAAAGACACATATGGAGATGGTGGGAGGGAGAGAGACTGAGATTTGGAGGTTCATTTTCAGGAGCATTCAAGACATTACAGTGTCTTTTTTTTTTTTTCCTTCTGTGTCTTCCTTGTTTTTTTTTTAAATTTAAATCCTAGTTAACATATAGTATAATAATGATTTCAAGAGTAGAATTTAGTGATTCATCACTTACACATAACATCCGGTGCTCATTCCAACAAGTGCCCTCCTTAATGCTCATCATCCATTTAGCCCATCCCCCACCCAACACCCCACCAGCAACCCTCAGTTTGTTCTCTGCATTTAAGTCTTTAGTGGTTTGTGTCTCTCTCTCTGTTTTTATCTCATTTTTGCTTCCCTTCCCCTATGTTTATCCATTTTGTTTTTTAAATTCCACATGAGTGAAATCATATAATACGTGTCTTTCTCTGACTTATTTCAATGAGCATAATACACCCTAGTTCCATCCACGTTGTTGCAAATGGCAAGATTTCATTCTTTTTGGTCACTGAGTAATATTATATATATATATATATATATATACACACACACACACACATACCACATCTTCTTTATCCATTCATCAATCAGTGGACATTTGGGCTCTTTCCATGATTTAGCTATTGTTGATAGTGCTGCTATAAACATTAGGGTACATGTGCCCCTACGAATCAGCATGTTTGTATCCTTTGGATAAATACCTAGTAGTAGTACAACTACTGGGTTGTAGGGTAGTTCTATTTTTATTTTCTTGAGGAACCTCCATACTATTTTCCAGAAGACACTGAGAGTCTTTGACACCATTTCCAAATTACTGTGGCATACGAAAGTGACTTTGTCTCCAGTTTAGACAGAGTTGGATAAAAGAGAAACAGGTCATGAGGGGATGCATCTTATTCCTCTCCTGTTTGTCAGCCTTAGCTAGTGGCCACCCAAACCCCTAGGAAATTGTCAAAATGCCCCATGTATGAGACTCTAACGGAAGCGGAACAAAGGGGCACCTGGGTGGCTCAGTCAGTTAAGCATCTGACTCTTGATTTCTGCTCAGATCATGATCTCATGGTTCCTGGGATTAAGCCCCGTGTTGGGCTCTGCACTGACAGCATGGAGTCTGCTTGGGATTCTCTGTCTTTCTCTCTTTCTCTCTTCTCCTCCCCTGTTCATGCTCTCTCGTGCTCTCTTTATCAAAATAAATAAATAAGCTTAAAAAAATAAAGTAGAACAAGAGAGGAGATAAACCCATTTTGGAGCAAGGAGAAGATTCAGGAGTCAAGAAAATGTACACAAACTTGATTTATTAAGTTTTTGTCCACAGGAGTAAGAGTCTCATTTTAAGCATATAAAGCCTCATTTGTAGGGAAACGTTGAATGCCAGGTATCAAAGGCTGATTAAATTATTTTTAAGTCCAGTTGAGTGCAAATTGTAGCCAAATTGTACCTAATTTTCATATAAAAATTAAACAAATCTAGAGAGACACGTGAAGTCTTAAAGTGTGCATTTTTAATCCTTTAGCAATGACCCAAGTCAGGGGAAAAAAGTAACTGGTGTTGACCCTTTGATGAAAGGTGAGATATAAATACATGGAGATAGAGGAAGGGAGATACTGAGATTTGTGAAGTTCATTCAGGAAAGTGCTCATGGCAATACAGAGTTTCTTTGACACTTTATCTCAAGTCTTTGCAAGCTTCAGAATGTAACTTTCTTTTCTGGGTCTATTTGGGGCAAGGAGACCAGGTCATAAAAGGAAATAGTCTGTTACTTTTTGTAGCAGCCAAAACACTTAGGAAACTATGAAATTGCCCAGGTATGAGATGACATACCCCCTGAGTGTATGGGGCCAAGAGAGGACAGAATTGAATTTGGAGTAAGGAGGAAATCAGCAGTGGACAGGGAGCAGAGGAACCCTCAGCAGAAAAAAATGGAGCTAGTAGACCCTGGATATGCCTCTTACCCTCCAGAGTGCTGCCACCATGTGAGGGTGGTACCCCAAACCCACTATCACACTGGAGGCAGCCCCTAACTCAGGTCAGGAGTTATTTGATCCTTTCTGAGGTGCAGGAAAGACCTCTATGATTCTTGAAG
This sequence comes from Panthera tigris, assembly GCF_018350195.1. Taxonomy (NCBI): domain Eukaryota; kingdom Metazoa; phylum Chordata; class Mammalia; order Carnivora; family Felidae; genus Panthera; species Panthera tigris. The sequence goes on along the minus strand of NC_056660.1, from coordinate 18,901,678 downwards.
GGTTAATAGGTGGTGTAGGGAGTTAAGACAGAAAATTACAAGGGCAAGCAAGATTAGTATCTACAGACTGAGGTTGAATTTGAAGCAAATTTAACCACAAAATGGTATTATATTTGGGGATTAAAATATGTATACATAAACTTGATTTTATTAATTTTTTCTACAGGACTAAGATTTTCATTACAAACATGTAAAGTTAGTTTCTAAGGAAATATTAAATACCTGGTTTCAATGAACTGATTAGGATGTTATATTCTTAGGTCAGCCAGATTATAAATCTAGAGTAATTGACGCTAATTTGCATTTAAAAATAAGTCTAGAAAGACATAGAGTCTTACAATGTGCATTTTAAATCCCTTAGCTGTGACTCAAGTGAGTTGAAAAGAGTAACCTGTGTTAAAGCGCCCAAGGAAAGGTGAGATATAAATATATACAGAGAGAGGAAGGGGGATACTAAAGTTTATGAAGTCAAATTAGTTATGAAGTCCTTGTTTCTAACAATTATGTACATCCTATCCAAGTTATCCATGATATGTGAAGAGTAGAAGGTGGTGGGAGGGACTCAGATTCCAAATAACTAATTGACATATTTTTAAGAGTTCAATTAGTTTATATATTCCATAGCAAATGTATCAATTTCAACCAAAAAAAGTAAGTCTATGAACTCACTTAGCTCTATGTACATTTTTAATCCTTCACACTGACTTGAATAAAGTGCAATAGGAAGTATTTGACTACTTTGATATATTTTACCTCTCAGCGATGGTGCATTAAAGACTACTGATGTCATTTATTTGGATCAGTGATATATATATACATATACATATACATATACATATACATATACATATACATATACATATATATATATATATATATATAGAGAGAGAGAGAGAGAGAGAGCGCACACCCAAGAAAGACAGACAAAGAGGATGAAAGAGACAGAAGACAGAAAGGAGACCAAGTGGGGGGTGGGGGAGGGAAGGGGAAGGAGAGGGGTAGAGGGTAGGGATGAGGGAGAGACAGGATGGGGGAGGGGAAGAGAAAACTAGAGAGATTTGGAAGTATCCATGAGAATACAGTTTTCTGGACAATAAGTCTAAAATTCTTCCTAAAAATTTAGACCATCTAGTGAGCTAAGTCATGTTTACTATATCCTTTAGATTCAAGGAATTCTTGTTCAAATACATTTTCACATCGCTCGTCCATGTAGCAAATTTCTAATGACATGTTTTTGCATTTGTTGGTGGTTAAAGTATAAGGGAACGACTCTCCAGGTTCCATGATGATGCTGATGAAGACATTGGCTTTCTCAATTCATATGAGTAAGTCAGTTTGAAGTTTGGAGGAGGGGGGTCATCAGTGGATCTCTTATCTTTGCAAAGGTAGAGCTTGTGTTGAGGCAAAAGAGAAGAACTATGGAAAGGTATCAAAATGTTTGAGAGGGAGAGTACACAACAATGACTCAACTTCAATTTGCAGATAAGTACCATGCTTGAAAGAATTATTTTCACACATTCACAAATAAATGTTCATCTAGTTAAAAAATGTGAAAATATTCTGAATAGACGCTAATTTTATTATAAAGTTTCTTCTTAACAGAGGATTGCAGAATTCTACTTATTCCTTAGTTGTGTTCCTTTCTCATTTTTTTTTTCTGGATATATTCTGGTTCCCAGTTTTGTTAATTTTGTCTATGAGCAAATGGGACCCAGAACACAAGTGAACACACTTTTCTGATTAAAGGCCTCTTCGTGCTCACTGGAATTTTGTTAATTTTGACTTGTTTCTGAGTAATCTCCCTGAAAGTAATTACTTCCTGTTGCACTTGACCTGAAGGCATTTTTACTATGTACCCATGGCAAGGTAACAATACGTTCTTAGAATCACATGTGTTGGAACTGCAGAAATATTCATGAGATTTTTCTTCTGCTTTCCTCTTGGCCACTTATTTGACCATTTAGCAGCTTGTGCCAATATGTTGGAGAGTGAGTAGTGCTGAAGAGGAAATTAACTGGTCACTGCTGGAATTTGTTTGCTATCTAGACAAAGATTACATGGAAAATAAGGGGGAAACTAATGAATCCAAATAGTACTCCAGACTACCCATGAATTCATTTCCATTTTCTATGACTTTTTATCATGGGCCATTACTGAAGAGTAAACTGTGCTATTTAATTAAATTTTAGGTCTTGATATTAGCTATACATTTTCTGCAATAAGACTGCCCAGGACTGAGGCAAAGTTTTTTAAGTTTTTAATTCCACTGTAGTTAACATATGGTGTTATATTAGTTTCAGGTGTACAATACAATGATCCATCAATTCCATACATTTCTCTATGCTCATTATGACAAATGCACCCCTAATCCCCATCACCTATTTAATTCATCCTCCTACCCTCTGGTAACCCACCTCCCCTCAGTTAAAAGTCTGTTTGCAGCCACTGTGGAAAACAGTATGGAAGTTTCTCAAAAAGTTAAAAATAGAACTACCCTATGATCCAGCAATTGCGCTACTGGGTATTTACCCAAAGAATACAAAAACACTAATTCAAATGGATACATGCACCCTTGTGTTTATAGCAGTGTTATTTACAATAGCCAAATTATGGAAGTAACCAAAGTGTCTATTGATTGATGAATAGATAAGGAAGATGTGGAAGATACACACACACACACACACCTACATACATACACACTGGAATATTATTCAGCCATAAAAAAGAATGAAATCTTCGCATTTGAATGACATGGATGGAGCTAGAATATAATGCTAAGCAATGTAAGTCAGTTAGAGAAAGACGAATACCATACAATTTCACTCCTTTGTGGAATTTAAGAAACAAAACACGCAAAGGGGGAAAAAAGAGAGGGGCATCTGTAAACTGGTACATTTCTATCTACAGTACCTATCTACTGGGTGTTACATAATTAAAAACTAATAATAAAAGTAAATAATAGGTGTAAAAGTGTTTTTAAAACTAAAGCACCATAAATAAGTTGTATGCTAAAAGCCAAAAATAACACAACAAAAGTTCTATTAGGAAAATCAGAAAATACAGACAAGCAATAAATCTACCCATAAATAGTAATTTTTAATTTTTGAAACCTGTTATTTTAGGTTCTTTATACATGTTTTGTTTATGGATAAGGTATGCTTACATTCGTTTTTTATTAAGTTTTTTAATTTCAAAATGTACTTAACATACAGTGTTATATTTCGGGTGTACAATATAGTGATTGAACAGTTCTATATATTACTCAGTGCTCATCATGATAAGTGTATTCTTAATCCCCTTCACCTAGGTCATTCATTTTCCCACCAACCTGTCCTCTGGTAATCCAGTTAAGAGTCTGTTTTTTGGTTTGTCTCTTTGTTCCCCTTTGTTTGTTTCTTAAATTCCACATAGGAGTGAAATCATATGGTATTTGTCTTTCTGTGACTTACTTCACTTAGCATTATACTCTCTAGCTCCATCCATGTCATTGCAAAAGGGAAGATTTCATTTCTTTTTATGGCTGAATAATATTCTGTTGTATGTATATACACATCTTCTTTATCCATTCATCTATCAGTGGACCCTTGGGCTGCTTCCATATCTTGGCTATTGTAAATAATGCTGCAGTAAACATAGGGGTGCACATATCTTTTCAAATTGGTGTTCCATATTCTTTGGGCTAATACCCCATAGTGAGATTACCGGATCACAGTGTAGTTCTTTTTTTTAATATTTTGAGGAAACTCCATACTGTTTTCCAGAGTGGTTGTACAGTTTGCATTCCCATCAATAGTGCATAAGCATTCCTTTTTCTCCACATCCTCACCAACACTTGTTGTTTGTGTTATTGATTCCAGCCATTCTGACAGTGGGGAGGTATTATCTCATTGATTTTCATCTCCCTGATGCCTTGGGATGTTGAGCATGTTTTCAAGTGTCTGTTGGCCATCTGTATGTTGTCTTTTGAGAAATGTCTGTTCATATCTCCTGCCCATTTTAAATTGGATTACTTGTGTTTTTTTAGTGTTGAGTTGTAGAAGTTCTTTGCATATTTTGGATACTAACCCTTTATCAGCTATGTCACTTGCAAACATCTTCTCCCATTCCATAGGTTGCCTTTTAGTTTTGTTGATTGTTTCCTTTGCTATGCAGAGCTTTTTATTTTCATGTAGTCCCAATAGTTTATTTTTGCCATGCTTATATGTGTTTAAAAATACATTTGTTCCTTAGTGATGTATTATGAATATATTTCCAGGTTAATAAAGTACACATATACATTTGATTATATATTTTTAACATTTCAAAATTTTTACTGAGGTTCTGCCAATAGCTGAGTTGATTTACTTTAACATTTTTAACAGCTGTGTAATAAATTTGTCATGGCATAGATGTGCCATAATTTATTTAAATAGATATTGCTGGACATCGTTTACAACTTTTACTGTTGCAAAAAGTGACAAATATTTGAGACCAAATCTCTGTGTGTTATCATTTCCTTATGATAAGTTCTTAGAAGTGGAATTCTGTGTCAAAAGAAATGCTTATGAGGCTATTGATATTGATAAGCTCTCCTACACCAAGATACAGAGGTATGCATTTCCTCCCTACCCACACTAGTCATCTTTGATCTTATCAATATTAGTAAATATGTTTGTTCTAATGTACATCTCTTTGACATACTTTTTTCATAGAGTTGAATTTCTTTATTGGCAAAATACCTTTGCCCATTTAAAATTGTGTTTTGTATCTCTGTTGTTGGATTGAAAACTTAAATATATCGATCTTTATTATATCCTATATAGGGCAAGTAATTTTTCCCAGTTTCTCTAGCTTTTCACTATACAGAAACTTATAATTTTCATGCAATAGAATATATCTATACTTTATGATTCATGCCTTTAGGGTCATACTTAGAAAGTATCTACTCAAGATTTTCATATATACACCAAAATTTCTACTATATTTTGAAATTATTTTCTACATTTAAATGAAACATCTTCCCAGAATTTATTTTGCATTAAGGTATAAAGTGTAGGAATCTATTTTTCTCCCACGTGACTACTAGTTTTCCCACGTCAAAATTGCATCACCCTCCATTTTCTTTGCCCCATTTTAATTATCTTTACCGTGCTTATCACCCTATAACTTAGGATGATACTTGCTTATTTACTGTATTTATGGTCTATCTTCACAACAAGAATGCAAGCACAATAAAGGAATAAAATTTTTTCTATTTTAATTGCTATCTGTATAGTGTCTAAAGCAGTTCCATGGCACATAGTAGGCATTCAATGAGTTTGGTTGAATCAATTAACCCTTTATTGAAAAAATTTATCTTTTTCAATGATTTTTAAATCCCTTTCTATTATATTATGAATCTTTGCATACTTGTTGCTTCCAGAATCTATTTTATTCCATGATTTTACTAGCTTGTTGAAAACATTACAGTTTTCACACATTAAAGTATAATTTACAGCACACTAAGACATTTTTTTAACTTAAGATACAACTTATATGTGATGAATTTCATGCATTTTGTGGCAATTCTGTGAGTTTTGACTAATACATTCATGTAACCACCACCATAATCATGATAAGAATGATTCTAACATGCCCTTAAAATTTCTCAAGTCCCTTTGTGTTCAGCTCCTCCTACAACCCAGCCTGTGGCAATCACTGCTCTGTTTTCTGTCCTTATAGTGTTACCTTTTCCAGAATGTTATTTAATGGATTTGAACAGAATTGTAGCCTCTTACATGTAGCATAATGTATTGGAGATTTAACCATATTAATACATGTGTCAGTAGTCTGTTTCTTTTTGTTCCTGACTTGTATTCCACTCTTTGAACATAACCATATTTTCTTATCCATTCCGTCATTAATGGTCATTTGTATTATTTCCAGTTTGGGCCTGTTACGAATAATGTGGTAGGAACATTTGTGAGCAAAGCTTTGTGTAGACATAAGTTTCATTTATCTTTGGTTAGTACTGAGGAATAGAATTGCTGAATCTTGGGGCACCTGGGTGGATCAGTCAGTTAAGTATCCACAGCCACCAGTGGCCCTTCCCTTCCTTGCATGGCCAGTGTTTTTGAGGAGATCGAGGCCTGCCACCAGGACACCCTTCATTATAAGGGAGGTGCCCCAGAGCCCCTGACTTTGAACACTGAACAGCATTTTTTCTGCATATTCTGCTTGATAGGAATATGGAGGGAGGATGGGATCTCTACATTCTCAAGATAGTGATTAACAGGCATTTGGGTTATGCTTGCATGAACTAGCTATCCGGCATGTACCATATACTCCATCCCCGCACACCCTGAATGGCCTGTACATTCTTCACGTGCTCCTCTTCCGTGGTGTTCCTGGGGCCAGGTATGCTGAGGTGCACTGCAATCAAATCCCACAGCAACAGTATAAGCCACAACATCCAAATAATAGAACACAAATAGCTAAGAAACTACAAAAAACATTTTTCCAGGAAGAAGGCAAGTGCTTTGTTTAAACAAGCACTACCAAGACCAGTGTCCAGGGAATCAATGGCTTTAATATCTGTGTCTGAACTAGCCATGGCTTGAGAAATGTGGAATAGTCAGGTATATACGTGCTGCAATCTGCCTTGATGATGACATATGTCAGAAACCATCCCACTTTGCAGAACTACTTTTCTCATTTGGAAACCCTCCCCGGTAAGGAGGATGATTACCTTATGCGTGGAATTAAAGGTGGCAACCGTGCATTTGGCTAAGGTCTGTACCCACCATTTTATTTCAGTTGTGGCCACAGAGGGAAGAGAGTGGACAGGGGATGGAACCATCAAGATGATCTGTTGGTTCTGTATCGGGCCCTGACCACCTCCCAGTTGGTAGGCTTCTCCTGTAACTGGGTGAGTATACAGCCTGGCAGGTAGGGCCACCCCTAGGTGCAGCACCTAATCTAGTTATAGGTTAAGTAGGGACAGCCATGAGTACCACATGCCCAGAGCCATCCCCACAGAGAGAGGAAGGCACCCACAGGAACGGATGCATGTTGTTTCCACAGCCAAGTATCAGCAGTGATGAGTACAGTGTTAATTGCATTGTTGTGTGCATGTCCATCCTACGTTATGACCTATAGCATTTGTGGTCCTGTTGCGCCTCACTGTGCACCATGGGGCCACTCCCATAATTTGCACCTGGGTTGCAGTTAATCATCCCAAGCCATCCCAATGGCATATTCCATTGGCAGAGTCTTATTTGTTTCCATATCAATTGGAAAATTTTGTCCTTTGTGTCTTCCTGGGTGGGAAGCCTGAACACTTAGCGAATATGGGTCAGTCCGGGTAGGGGCCCTAAAGGTGTTACACCAAGGGTAGAAGCCTTCCCAAATGCTGAGGTTGGCGGCTTGGATTCCCCAGAGGAGGCCCACGGTCGCTGATAGGGGGAGTTCACTATACACCCAACAGTTGGTCTTATTCTGTAGAAAAGCTATAGTCAGGGCCCTCTCAGTAAACAGGTTTCTTATGCAGAATCTAAGGGCAAAAAGTAAGCTGCTGAGTAGGCACCAGAAAAGGAAAGTCTCAGTTGTCTAATAGAATGCAGGAAGTGGTGGTGTTCTGAGATAACCCCACCCTTGGCTGCAGTTTAGCTCCAGGTTTGTAGTACCAAATTGTTTGTTCCCCTTCTGCTACAAGGTGGGTCAAATCTGAAAAGGTTATGGGGGTAAAACAATGCTCCATAAGGCAATTATGATAGTGTCCCTTTTTTATGAGAGGCCTAGGGATGTTTTCATTGTTTTCAGTGGAGTGGGGTGAAGAAATGGGGTGGTGGTTAGGACCTGTTCTATCCCTATCCCTATGGGGCCAAAAACCCAAAACACTGTGGACTTGTTTGCCATTTCCAGGGACAGGCAATTACGTGTTCCCCTGTAAATAGATCTTGTGGCAAGGGCAGTAAAAGGTTCCCTTGTGTTCCTACCTGCAGCAAAGAACATCTTTCCTGCATGCTGTCTACTTATATTCTAAGGGTGACATCAGGCCCTTGCGTGAGTATAGGCACTGGGTCGACTGGAATGTACATGTTTGTTTAATGTCCATATAGCTGTTGACAGGTGATGTGTCCAAAAGGCCAGTGAATGGGTTTCTAGTTAGTTGTTGCAACAGGCCACTCCTGCATTCTATCAACCCAGCTGGGGTGGGATTGTATGGTAGATGGAAATGCCAATGGATGTCTTGAGCTTTTGCCCGCACTTGCACTTCATGTCCTCTGAAGTGGGAGCCTTGATCGCTGTCAGGGTCAGTGGGCACCCTGTATGCAGCACACGGCTGTTCCAGGCCACAGATGGTGGCCCTCTGTGTGGTACATTTACTGGGGTTGGCTTGCAGGTGTCCTGAATAAGTGTCACACATGTCAAAATATAACAGCAGCCATCAGAGAGAGGCAGGGGACCAATATAGTCAATCTTCCATCTCTGAATGGGGTGCCCCCCTCCCCACTATCTGTCTGGTGTCTCTCAGTAAAGGTCATAGTCAATCCTGGGCACAGGTTGGGCCTTCTTGGCAGATGGTCGCAATGTCTTTGTCATGCAGCGGCAAACCCCAGTTCTTAGCAATGGCCCACAACGTCTGTTGTCCTCGATTTCTCATGTTGTGTAGCCAGGTGTCAGTGTCTTCCATTGGAATGTCTTCTAGGAGGTGGATGCAGCCCAATTCATCAGCCTGTCGGTTACCAGGTGGGGTGTGTGCATCTACATGGTAAACAGTAATGTTTACCTCATGTGCATTGGAGTTCTACATGTTGTTTCCCAAAGTGGTCACCCTGCCACCATCTAGTCCTGTGCCTCCCATTGGAGAAGCCAATGGCTGGTCCCTTGTAGATTTCCCAGCTATCTATTCACAGAACAGTGGAATCAGGCTCATGGCACAATGCCATCTATGCTGTTTGCAATTCAGCCCACTGCCGTGGGCTACTGTGTCCAGTGCCAGAATCTTTCCAGATACTTTCAGTTGAGGGTTGGATGGCAATAGCTGTCAAGGTGCAGGGATCACCTCTTGTTGACTCTTCAGTGTACAGGCATGCTCAGGGATCGGTCCACCTCCTTTCTGCATAAAGAGTGGCAGCTGCGGTGGCTTTGCTGCCTCAGCTAGCTAATGGCTGTCCTTCAGAGGTGACATGAGTCACAAGGCCAAGAATGGAGTACAGATCTACAATAAGAGGGATGTTTATGAAGGTACTATGTTGTTGCAAGAAGACATGCCTTTTGGCTGCAGTCTGGATTTTTGGGCAATGCCTGACTTGGACTCTTGAAATGTATCCTTTAGCCATCCTGCTCTAGGGTACTGAATGCGAATGGTCACTGGGATTCTTTTAGTCATGTCTTCTGCTTGCTGTAAGGCCTGGTAAGTAGCACACAGGTGTTCTAAAATGCAATACCACATTGCAGCTTCTTTCTGTAACTGTGACCGGAAACCTAACAGTATGCATTTGTGCCCTTGCCATCGCTACAAGTTCCATCTAAACCCCTTCTGGGTGACCGGCTGCATCCATTCAAATGGTTGTCCCTATACACAAACACCTAAGGCTTGGACCTGTTTAACAGCCACCTTGGCTTGAATGCTTCTCTTTCCTTTGAGGACCAGTCCCACTGGGATTCCGTTTTTACCAATCTGTGAAGGGGCTGAAGCACTTGAGCCAAGTGAGGGATAAATGGACACGAATACCCTAAGAAACCTAGGGAAGTTTGCAACTGCTTTGAGGTGGTGGGACATGGATATTTTACCAATAACTGCTGCAGGAACAAGTTTTTTTTTAATTCCAGTATAATTAACATACAGAGTCATATTAGTTTCAGGTGTACAATATAGTGATTCAACAATTCTATACATTCCTCAGCTCTCGTTATGATAAATGTACTTTTTGATCCCCTTCACCTATTTGACCCATCCTCCACCTACCTCTCATCTATAACCATCAGTTTGTTCTCTATATTTAAGTGTCTGATTTTTTTGTCTCTTTATTTCTTTGAAAAAATTTTTTTAGGTTTATTTATTTATTTTGAGAGAGAGAGAGCAAGGGAGGGGCAGAGGAAGAGGGAAAGAGAGAAAGAATCCCAAGCGGGCTCTGCACTGCCAGTGCAGAGCCCAGTACAGGGCTTGAGCCCACAAACTGTGAGATCATGACCTGAGCCAAAACCAAAAGTCAGACGCTTAACCGATTGAGCCACTCAGGGACCCCTTGTCTCTGTTTGTTTGTTTTGCTTCTTAAATTTTTTTTTTAACGTTTATTTATTTTTGAGACAGAGAGAGACAGAGCATGAATGGGGGAGGGGCAGAGAGAGAGGGAGACACAGAATCGGAAGCAGGCTCCAGGCTCTGAGCCATCAGCCCAGAGCCCGACGCGGGGCTCGAACTCACGGACCGCGAGATGGTGACCTGAGATGAAGTCCGTCGCTTAACCGACTGAGCCACCCAGGCGCCCCTGTTTTGCCTCTTAAATTCCACATTTGGTATTTGTCTTTCTCTGGCTTATTTTACTTAGCATTATACTCTCTAGATCTGTCCAGGTTGTTGCAAATGGTGAAATTTCATTTTTTATGGCTGAATGATATTCTATTTTGTATATATTCCACCTCTTCTTTAGGCATTCATCTATCAGTGGACACTTGGCTTGCTTTCACAATTTGGCTATTGTGAATAATGTTGCAGTAAACATTCAAATTCATATTTTTTGGGTAAATACTCAGTTGTAGAATTAATGGATCATATGGTAATTCTATTTTTAGCTTTTTGAGGAACATCCATCTGTTTTCCACAGTGGCTGCACCGGATGGTATTGCCACCTACAGTGCTTGAGGGTTCCTTTTTCTCCACAGCCTCACCAACACCTGTTTCCTGTGTGCTTGATTTTAGCAATTCTGACAGGTGTGAGGAGATAGGTCATTGTGGTTTTGATTTGCATTTCCCTAATAATAAGTGATGTTGAGCATCTTTTCATGTATCTGTTGGCTATCTGTATGTCTTGTTGGAGAAATGTCTTCTGCCCATTTTTTAATTGGACTATTTGGGTTTTTTTGGTGTTGAGTTGTATAAGTTCTTTATATATTTTGGATACTAACCCTGTTTTTCAGGTATGTAATTTGCAAATATCCTTTCACATTCAGACAGTTGTCTTTTCATTTGGTTGATTGTTTCCTTGACTCTACAAGAGCTCTTAATTTTGGTGTTGTCCAAGTTGTTTAATTTTGCTTTGGTTTTCCTCACGTTAGGTGACATATATAGAAAAATGTTGCTATGGCTGATCTCAAAGAAATTACTGCCTATGTTTTCTTCATTGAACTTTATAATTTGAGGTCTCATATTTAGGCCCTTAATCTGTTGTGAGTTTGTTCATGTGTGTGGTGTAAGAAAGTGGTCCAGTTTCACTCCTTTATATGTAGCTGTCCAGTTTTCCTGACACCATTTGTTAAAGAGACAATCTTTTCCCCATTGTATATGCTTGCCTCCTTTGTTGTAGATTAATTTGCCATAAAAGCATGGGTTTATTTCTGGGCTCTCTGTTCTGTTCCATTTGCCTGTCTGTTTTTGTGCCAATACTATACTGCTGTGATTGCTACAACTTTGTAGTGTATCTTGATATCTGGGATTAGGACACTTCCAACTTTGTTGTTGTTTGTCAAGACTGATTAGGCTATTTGATGTCTCTTGCGGTCCCAAACAAATTTTTAGGATTATTTGTTCTAGTTCTGTGAAAAGTGCTTTTGGTGCTCTGATAGGGATTACATTAAATTTGTAGATTGCTTTGGGTAGTATGGCTATTTTAACAATATTTGTTTTCCCAGTCCATGACCATGGAATGGCTTCCATTTGTTTGCTTTCCTTTTTTCATCGATGTTTGATAGTATGCAGAGTACAGGTCTTCCATCTCCTTGGGTAAGTTTATTCCTAGGTAGTTTACTCTTTTTGGTGCAGTTACAAATGGGATTATTTTCTTAATTTGTCTTTCTGCTACTTCTTTATTAGTGTATAGAAGTGCAACAGATTTCTGTATATTAATTTGGTATTGTGGGACTTTACTGACTTTATCAGTTATAGTAGTTTTGGTGGAGTCTTTAGGGTTTTTCTATATATAGTTTTAGGTCATCTGTAAGCAGAGACTCTAATATTCTCTTTACCAATTTAAATTCCTTTTGTTTCTTTTTTTCTTGTCTGATTGCTGTTGCTAGGACTTTCAGTACCATGTTGAATAAAAATGGCGAGAGTGGACATCCTTGTCTTGTTCTATATCTTAAAGGGAAAGCTCTCAGTTTTCACCACTGATTATGATGTTATTGTGGGTTTGTCATATATGGCCTCTATTTTATTGAGGTATGTTCCCTCTAAAGCTACTTTTATTGAGTTTTTATCATAAATGTATGTTGTATTTTATCAGGTGCCTTTTCTGCATCAACTGAAATAGCCATATATGTTTGATCCTTTCTCTGGTTGATATGTTGTATCACATTGATTTGTGAATATTGGCCCACTCTTGCATCCTGGAATAAATCCCACTTGATTGTGGTGAAAAAAATTTTAATGCATTGTTGGATTTGATTTGTTACCATTTTGTTGAGGAATTTTGCATCTGTGTTCATCAAGATATTGGCCTCTAATTCTTTTTTTTTTTTGTAGTGTATTTATCAGGTTTTGGTATCAGGATAATGCTGACCTTATAGAATGAATTTGGAAGCTTTCCTTCCTCTTCTATTTTTAGAATAATTTGAGAAGAATAGGTATTAACTCTTCTTTAAATGTTTAATAGAGGGACGCCTGAGTGGCTCAGTTGGTTGAGCAACCGACTTTGGCTCAGGTCTTGATCTCACAGCTCATGAGTTCGAGTCCCACGTCAGGCTCTGTGCTGACAGCTTGGAGCCTGGAGCCTGCTTCAGATTCTGTCTCCCTCTCTTTCTGCCCCTAACCAGCTCACATTCTGTCTCTGTCTGTCTCAAAAATAAATAAACATTTAAAAAATTTTTTAAAAAGTGTTTAATAGAATTCCCCTGTAAATCCATCTGGTCCTGGGCTTTTGTTTATCAGGAGTAGTTTCGATTACTGAATCAATTTCATGCTAGTAATTGGTCTGTTCAAATTTTTGATGTCTTCCTGATTCAGTTTTGGGATGTTATGTTTCTAGTAATTATCCAGTTCTTGTAGGTTGTCCAGTTTGTTTGCATATAATTTTTTATGATATTCTCTTATAATTTTATTTTTGTGTGTTGGTCATTCTCTTCCCTCCTTCATTTCTGAATTTATTTGCATGCACTCGCCCTTGTGTGTGCTCTCTTGCTCTTGCTTTCCCTCTCTCCCTCTCCCTCCCTCTCCCTCCCTCTCTCTCTCTCTCTCTCTCTCTCTCTCTCTCTCTCAGTCTGACTAAAGGTTTACCAATTTTGTTGATCTTTTCAAAGAACCAGCTTCTGCTTTCATTTATCTGTTCTACTGTTTTTGTTTTAGTCTCCATTTCACTTATTTCTGCTCTAATCTTTATTATTTCTTTCCTTCTACTGGCTTTGGGCTTTGTCCTTTTTCCAGTTCCTTTAGGTGTAAGGTTAGGTTGTTCATTTGAGATATTTTGTGGTAGTTGAGGTAGGCCTGTATTGTTATAATCTTTCCTCTCAGAACAACTTTTGTTGCATCCAAAATTTATTTCTGGTTTCACACCATTGTGGTTGGAAAAGATGTATGATATGATTTCAATCCTTTTGAATTTGTTGAGATTTGATTTGTGGCCTAGCATGTTATCTATTCTGGAGAATGTTCCATGTGCACTCATAAAGAATGTATATTCTGCTGTTTTAGGATGTAGTGTTCTGAATATATGTGTTAGGTCCATCTGATCCAATGAGTCATTCAAAAACCACAGTTTCCTTGTTAATTTTCTGTCTGGATAATCTGTCCGTTGATGTAAATGGGGGTATTAAAGTCCCCTACTATCATGCTATTACTCTCAATTTCTTGCTTTATATGTGTTAATAGTTGCTTTATGGATTTATGTTCTCCCAAGTTGAGTGCATAATTTATATTTGGGTGCATACAGTTATGTTTTCTTGCTGGTTTGTTCCCTTTATCATTATGTCTCTTTGTCTCGTTGTTTAAAGACTTTTTTTATGTAAGTATTGCTATCCCAGCCATTTGCTTCCATTTGTATGGTAAATGTTTTTCCATCCCCTCACTTTCAATCTGTATGTCTTTAGATCTGAAATGAGTCTCTTGTAGGCAGCATATAGATAGATATTTTTATCCATTCAGTCACTCTATGTCTTTTTATTGGAAAGTTTAGTTCATTTACATTTTAAGTAATTATTAATAGGTATATGTACTTATTTGTTTTACAGTTGTTTTTGTAGTTCTTCTCTGTTCCTTCTCTTGCTCTCTCCCTTGTGGTTTGATGTCTCATTTAGTGATATCCTTGGATTCCTTTCTCTTTATTTTTTGCACAATCTATTACAGCTGTTTGATTTGTGATTATTAGGTTCATGTATAACATCTTATGCACATAGCAGTCTATATTAAATTGGTGGTTGCTTAAGTTTGAACACTTTCTAAAAGCACTAAATTTTTACACACCCCGTGTTTTATGTATATGATGTCATACTTTGCATCCTTTTATTTTGTGAATCCCTTGAATGATTTTTATAGATATATTTGATTTTGCTGCTTTTTGCTTTAACCTCCATACTGGCTTTATAAGTAACTAGTCTACTATAGTTATTTACCTGTTTGTATTTACTTGTGAAATTTTTTCCTTTCATAATTTTCTTACTTTTGATAATGGCCTTTTCTCTCCACTGAAAGAATTTCCTTTAACATTTCTTGTAAGACTTGCTTAGTAGTAATGAACTCCTTTCACTTTTGTCTGGGAAACTCTTGCTCTCTCCTATTCTGAATGACAGCCATGCTGGGTAGAATATTTTTGACTGTAGGTTTTTTTCCTTTCAGCACTTTGAATATATTATGCTACTCTCTTCTTCCCTGCAAAGTCTCTGCTGAAAAACCAGCTGATAGTCTTATGGGATTTCCTTTTTATGTAACTGCTTTATTTTCCTTTGCTGCTTTAAAAAATCTTTTTATCACTACCTTTGGCCTTTTTAAATGTTATGTGTCATGGTGTGGAATTCTTTGTATTAATTTTGTTGGGAGCTCTCTGTGCCTCCTGGATCTGGGTGCCTGTTTCTGTCCCCAGATATAACAGTTTTCAACTATGATATCCTCAAATAAATTTTCTGCCCCCTTGTCCCTCTCTTCTCCTTTAGGGATTCCTATAATGTGAATGTTACTATGCTTGATGATTTTGCTTGATTCCCTTAACCTATTCACATTTTTATTCTTTTGTGTTGTTGTTGTTAAGCTTGGTTGCTTTCTGTTATTCTATCTTCCAGCTTGCTAATCCATTCTTCTGCCTCTATTCTTTATTCCCTCTAGTGTTTTGTTTTTTTTTTTTAATTTCAGTTATCGAGTTCTTCACTTCTGATTGGTTCTTTGTTATATTTTATATCTTTTTTACAGTTCTCCCTGAGGTCCTCCAGTCTTTTTTTTTTTCCAGTAAGTATCTTTGTGACCATTACTTTGACTTTTTTATCAGGCATATTGCTTATCTATGTTTCATTTTAGCTCTTTTGCTGTAGTTTTGTCCTGTCTTTTCATTTATGACATATTCCTCCGTTCCCTTACTTTATCTAACTCACTGTGTTTGTTTCTATGTATCAGGAAAGTCAGTTATGTCTCTTGACCTTGAAAGTAGTGGTGTTATGAATAAGAGGTTCCGTAGTGCCTGTTTACCAAAAATAGGTATCTCCTACGTGGATTGCATGCATTCTACTCTTGTGGTTAAGCCTCATTTCCTTTCAGTCCAGTTGGCTACAATGGCCTATGTTGCCTGTAGTAAGCAGGGTGTGGTTCCTCTGCTGTTAAGGGGCCAGTCTGGGGCCGCTGTGGACTTGCAGTTGAGTGGTGTCAGCAGTCAGAAAAGATGCCTGGCTTCAACCCATTTGCTGGGACTGTAGTCACAGTGAACTCACGGCACTCGCCTTGTGTTGTACTGTGAGAAAATTTGGTTGGTGGGTGGGGCCTGCAGACTATCTAAATGCCTCCCCCCAGTTTATCTTCCAGAACTTCGGTGGCCCAAACTGTTGGTCTCTCTTCCTGTGCTGCCCCCTGGGAAGTTTTTATTGGTGGGAGGGGATGGCAATCACATCAGATGCCTGCCCCCAGTCCATCTGCTCAGGTGACATGTACATTGGTTGACAGGGCACTCTGTACTGCCAGTTATAAGTTTCAACTGCTGGGACTGCAGTGGAATTGGTGTGTGTAGTTCTCTTCCCCTCTCCTCAGGGCAAATGCCGCTTTGAAGGGAGCCCCTCTGAGTGGGGCATGTTGAATGTGGCAGATTCACAGGAGAGCATGAGGGCCAGGTGCATAGTGTTAGCAAGGCAGGTGAAGAGTGTTCCCACTGGTTCCCACAAGTGCCAGGCTATCTAGGCTGGGGGGGGGAGGGTGGCAAATGGTCCCACTCTCCCTGGATCTCCCAGGGATCTCACTAAGGAGCCCTACTCTCTAGCACACACTCTGAGATTAGTAAATAAATCTCATTCACTGTACCCCAGGTATTTTTCAACCTGATGCTTCTATGTTTATCTCGGTGGGATTGTTTGTTGTTCTGGCTCTTTAAGGGCAAGGACTCAGTTTCCTATCACCCTCTGGCTCTCCCAGAACTAAGCCCACTGATTTTTAAAGTACTCTGAGTTAAGCCCTGCTGGTTGTACAAACTTACAAAGTTAAGCCCCACTGATTTTCAAAGCCAAATGTTTTGGAGACTCATCTTACCAGTGCTGGCCCCCCATGACTGGGGTACCTGCTGTGGAGTCTGTTCCTCTCCCTTTTCCAGGCAGGATCCTTCCTGTTGGTGGTTAGTCTCAGCAGGACTTTTGTTCCCGTCTGCATCTCCACTCCACATCCCCTTTTTCAATGTGGCCTCCTCTTTATAATGAACTGTGGAAAGTCTGTCCTGCCAGTCTTTGGGTCATTTTCTGGGTTAGTGACACTGATGTGGCTGCTATCCTGGTGTGCCCAAGGTGAGCTTAGTATCTTCCTACTCCAACATCTTCCTAGAAGTCTCTAGATAACCTGCAATATTAAAGCCATGCTATTATGGAGAATTTCATGTTATTTATCCTTGGTTTTAGAATCATTTGTTTACATTGCCACATGCAACACTAACAATGATTATTTAGACTTAGTTCTGAACTTTTATGATTGCTTAACACGTTTTCCCTGTGAAGTATCTTCCTTATTCCTGAGTTCTTCATTTTGATTCATCGCTCAGTTGAGCACTTCTTTGAGTAATTGTTTTTAGGAGAGACGCATGCCTGCTATGTTTTGAACTGTGGCATGTTGGGGGGTGTTTTTCTGTTCCTTTCAAATATGAACAGTGCTTCTCCTTCAAATGTGAACAGTTTTCCTATAGAATTACTGAGTTACAGTTCTTTCCCTGCAAACTCCACACATGTTGTTTAAAGCTATACACTTAACATGCTCTTTTTTTTTAAATCTCAATTGTATATTTACTTGAAGTAGTTTGGGGAAGCCCTGAAAGAGGTAGGGGAGTTAAAGCATCCCCTTTGTGCCTCATGATTCTGTCAGGCATGGTTCTGTGTAGTCACTTTGTCAAGCAAGTTCCAGTTTATCATAATATTTCTTCACTACCCAGAGATCCGGTCTGTGTGGGATCAGAAGGGCATGTTTTAAGAAAATGGCAACCTCTACGCAATTCACCTCTTTTGGCCAATCAGGCACACATCCACATTATCCTGAGCTTCCTAAGCCTGGGCAGAGGTGGTGGATGCAGGTGGAGGAGGGAGAATTTGCAGAAAGGAGGAAGCTCTTCTATCTCTGCTTTGCCATTCATCTGTGGCCAATTTGGGGAGTGCCCAGTTCTATTCAGCATATGTTCACTCCATTGTTTAGTTCAGTCTTGGGTACAGGCTATGAACACTGCTTTGACAATGATGCCACCGGAGTGGAGTTTGGGTCCCACATTGTAGGCATCTGCAGGGCAATAAATTGCTCCCCAGTGGCTACCTTGTCTCCAGCCATAGAGTAAAATGAAGCATAACTTGAAGGCCCCATCAAACAGGCTCTCCTCCTCCTATTAATGGAAGGAGCCCAATCTCTAGGGTGTTTCTCCTTTGAAATATATCTTACTAAAATTCCTTATCTCCAAAGTGCACTTGCACCCCCAATGTGATTCTCATTAATGGTTAACTGTTGTGTTATGGGATATCTTTTTTCAAGAGATGAACATTATAGGACAAGAGTATCATTTATTCCCTACCTATCCCTGAAGTCCTTTATTTGGCTGCTGTGGAAACAGACCTGGCCAAGGTTTGATAACTTGCACAGGATCCCTCAGCTCATCTATGGGAGAGCTGGAATGCCTATCTCTCTACCACGCCTTTCTGTCTCTACATTATCTTGCTTTAGTTGATGACCCCAACTTAATATTACCATAAAATTGGGATTGGGGCTTTGCAGGCAAGGGAAATACTACTAAACACAGTTTAGAGTTTTATTTGAATTTATTCCATATATGAAAACTTAAAAATCATGAAGCAGAACAATGAAAATCCTAGTGAACAGCATTTTGTTATGCAACTTCTGAAGAACTTTCTTTTAAAACTATGTTTCTAGAATCCTTTTTTATTGGCTAAATTCATATTCCGTATTAGAAGAAATCTGTGATAAATTTGAAGACTCTGGAATTTAATTTTTACTTCTTTTTGTTGCAGCATGATTAAGAGAATTGTGTACTCACTTGTATCATCACTCACATTCAGGTATGTGAGACCCTAGAAAGGGAGGAAATTAAATATGCATAATATTTAATATTTTTAATGATAAAGGACCTGGGAGGGGGGAAACACATTTTCACTGTCAGTATGTTGCTAAATAGCTCTTGTGCCCCATTTTATGTAACATAATTTGTATTGAAATTTTAGTTTCAGCTGAACATTGAGAAATTCAAAGAAATGGTATTTACCTAAGCCTAATAGTAACATATTAGTATGTTTTTTCTACCTGTAAAAGTAAAAATAATGAAGCATGCTTTTAAAAATTCTTTAAGTGTTTTTATTAGACACTTTATTTGTCTAGAAATACTCCTTAATTCTGGGACCATTTTACTCAGGCTTCTTCTCTACATGATAGTAAGATTTATTTCATGCTATGATACAGAGTCACACAATATACTTGCTTCCTTTTAAATTTATAATATTTTAATTTGCATTGTAATTTTTAAAAAGTATTTTGAAGGCTAATGAATGTATCTTCATAGATTATACAAGTAGTGTACTCAGTTTATGAAGAATGTGTTTAGAATATATGAGAGGAAGGCTTAGGAGGTACTTTAGAGTTTAATCATGTATATAGTATGATTCCTTCTCATGTGCCTAGCACTGTGCTAGAAGCATCTATTAATATATAATCATATACTTATTGAAAATCTCACTGATAAAACATCGTAGTGGTCAAAGAGGTCTTTTAAGGTTATGTTAGTCATGCTTTCACTTGGTTTTTATTGCTAAATTTGTAAAAGTTAATCAGTATGAATGTGGTTTTATTTTTTATGAGAAATTGGTAGAAACCCCTTAAAAAATTCTCAGATTTTAAGAAGAGTTCACAAGTGGAGACGTGTAATTTTAATTCAGGTTGCCTGTGCTATCTTGGAGGGTTAGTCTGATATGTCTTTTATAAAAGGACATGATAACATGAAATGGTGTGGGGGAGATTTTAATTCTCTAATAACTGCTTCCATTGGGCGAAAACTTAGTAGTTTTTTTTTTGATATTTTAAGGCAACACAGTATTCCCTACCAGTGGATAATTTAATCCTAAATTACATTTTGTTATCAGATCATTGACCTAAATATAGTCTAACTTTAGGAGTGAAAACCATTTAATCTTTATTCTGTTTATCTGTTGTAGAATATTTGGAATTTTGCTTATCTTTGTGGATATGTCCCTCGTCATTACAGACCTGCTTGTCACTAAAAACGCAATATATATTCCTGCGGAAATTCATTTAATTTCTTTAGCTATTTCTTTATTTTTTGTCTTGGATGTTCTTCTTCGAGTATATGTAGAAGGGTAAGTTTCACTGATTTTTTTTACCTATTATAAAGCTGTTTTGTACTGCTCTGAGAAGCATCCCAAAATAATTACCAAGTCAACCCAACCAAATGTGAATGTGTTCCTCTTTGTTAAAGAGGAGGCATGGTCCACATGGTCCACGAGAAAACAATCCAAATCCCAATTTCTACTAGAGTGGGCTTTAATATTATTGTTGCAACTGATACTCTAGTTTCCAGCAACTTATTATGGATAGTTCCTTCAACAGGTAAAGCTTAAAGGGTTTGCAAAATAGAGCCAGGCAGCTGATGTGTCTACATGTACATTATTTTTTAAATTATTTTTTTAATGTTTATTTATTTCTGAAACAGAGCATGAGCGGGGGAGGGGCAGAGAGAGAGAGGGAGACACAGAATCCGAAGCAGGTTCCAGGCTCTGAGCTGTCAGCACAGAGTCCGATGTGGGGCTCGAACTTACAAACCGTGAGATCATGACCTGAGTTGAAGTCGGTCACTCAACCAACTGAGCCACCCAGGCGCCCCTACATGCACATTATTAAAAGGAATATGTGTGTGAAGTACAAATGTAAACTCTCCCTGAGAGTTGAATCTAAATAAAAGCTGACAGTGTATTAAATACTAAATAATAGGTCTGAACAACCCCTACCTCAGTTAAAATAAAAATTTATGTTAAGGTATGTGAGAATCAAACTCAACGCCCAAAAACCAAATAATCCAGTGACGAAATGGGCAGAGGACATGAATAGACAATTTTCCAAAAAAGACATCCAGGTGGCTAACAGACACATGAAAAGATGCTCCACATCACTCATCATCAGGGAAATGCAAATGAAAACTCCAATGAGATACCACCTCACACCTGTCAGAATGGCTAAAAGTGACAACTCAGGAAACAACAGATGTTGGCAAGAATGCAGAAGAAGGAACACTTTTGCACTGTTGCTGGAAAGGCAAACTGGTGCAGCCATTCCAGAAAACAGTATGGAGTTTCCTCAAAAAGTTAAAAATAGAACCACCCTATGACTCAGCAATTGCACTACCAGGTATTTATCCCAAAGACACAAAGATGCTGATTCAAAACACATGCACCTCAGTGTTTCTAGCAGTGCTATCAACAATAACCAAAGTATGGAAAGAGCCCAAATGTCCATTGACTGATAAATGGACAAAGATGTGGTATAGATATATACACGATGGCGTATTACTCAGCCATGACAAAAAACGAAATCTTGCCATTTGCAAAAACGTGAATGGAACTACACTGTATTATGCTAAGTGAAAGAAGTCAATCAGAAAGACAAATACATGATTTCACTCGTATGTAAAATTTAAGAAACAAGCCGGATGAACATGTGGGAAAGGAAGGAAAAATAAAATAAGGTAAAAACAGAGGGAGGCGAACCATGAGAGACTCTTAACTAGAGAGAACAAACTGAGGGTTTGTGGGAGGGGAGGTGGGTGGGGGGATGGGCTAAGTGGGTGATGAGCATTAAGGAGGGCACTTGTTGGGATGAGCACCGGATGTTATGTGTAAGTGAAGAATCCCTGGATTCTACTCTAGAAACCAATACCACACTATATGCTAACTAACTTGAATCAAAATAAAGAAAAAGATAAGTTATAAAGTTTCCCCCCACCCAAAAAGTTACACAAGAGCTCTGAAGCATGTTCATCCCATCAACAAGGCTTGGTGGTGAGGCAGCAGCTGTTTTTCTCTACTTGCTGGCTTTATGGAAAGGTGGATCAAGTGAACCAAGCCCTGATCATGTCAGCTGTGGGAGGCAGGGACTAATTCCCCAGCCTCATTTCATCCAGAGCATTTTAGAAGCCTGCTTGTCTCCTCTCCTGCTGACCTGCTATACTCACACTTTAGGGGAGGACTTTTTACCTCCAGATTACTCAGAGCCTGGTTACCTCAGAATTGGAAGGAGGTTTCCCTGGGACATCGTGTCCTTGCCTGAAGGGAGCCAGTATTGGGGAGGAAAGCAAAGTGGATGGAAATTCAGCTTTGCACAGTGGAGGCCACTAGCCCATTGGGATTCTACTGTGGCTGGAAAGCCAGATGATGAGTTTACAGGCCAAATTAGGGGGCCCATCTCTCTCTCACAAACTCCTCTTTTACACTCATCACAGCCAAGTGGCTCCAAGGCCGTGACAAATTTGGCTTCTGTTGCTCAGCAGGACTGCCAAATATCCCACTTTTCTTGTCCAATATGTGAAAGCAATGCTTGCCTCTTGTTCAGTGGTTTGGTCATATCTCTTACTATACTTGAGTTGCTACATTGATGCTTTTGTCATTTGTATGTATAAAGTAGGATAGAATTTGGATGTCTTCCCTCTTAGTCTAGTCTCGTAAATGCATTTTAAAGAATCCATTAAGTAAAATTCTTAATGGGATGAGTCAAATAATTTGTGCTCTTAAAATATCCCTATCTCCTCTTTGAAGGAGCATAAACTAATGTTTTTTGTTTTGTACTACAGGATACGACTGTATTTTTCTGATATACTTAACTGCTTAGATGCTGTCATCATTGTAGTGACTCTACTGGTTGATATAATTTATATGTTTTATGACCTTAAGGTTCTTAAAGATATCCCCAGGTAAGAAACATATAATCATTTCTCTTAAAGTTTTCATTTTTTCCCTTTTGTTTTTTTCTGGGGGGGGGGTGACTTTCTGTGGCTTTCCATTTGTATAATCCTTCTAAGTCTGAATGTGTTGAATATGAGCCAATTAAGTTGCCAAAACTGAAATATTTAGAAAAATTTCCACATACTTGGACACTAAAGCATGGTTGTTTATTGGGAAGTGTGAAGGGTGTACACATTAAGCACCTTTAGCTGAATAAAGAACATGGAACACCGAAAGAACAAACTGGGAACTTGGCCTCTTGTACCTAATTTAACTTTTCTATGTTTTGAAATTCCCATTGAGTTTCAATCACAAGTTCCTTACCTGAAATTCCTGGGTTTTTCCTGTAATCCAGAGTATTGGTTTGATCATATGCAACATTTGAGAGACTCCCATCATGATTCTCCTAAAAAGGAACAAGTAGAACAGAAAACAAGGTGATATAGGTAGCACCATGGAGGTGGAATCTTACAGTATAGTTGAAATGAAGAAAGCTGAAGCAAAGTTAGAACTGCTTAGCTATCAGGAAACTAAAATGTGTGTAAGTGACTGATGGCTTTCCCTCCTTTCTTCCTCTCGCTACCGTGGCAATGAGGAAAAGGAAGGAGATGTGTATTGGGATATAGATGTTGGATGACTCGCTCATTAGTCCAGCACCTTCTTTCTGCACTCCAGTAACCCAGGACTTTAATTCAGGTCCCAACAAAACTTCATATCACATGACAGGCTTTTGGAATTGTTTTGAAATAAGTGGGTCCAGTATGGTCCTCTGGCAACCTCAGTATCACCTAAGAACTTGCCAGAAATGCAAAAGGAAAAACATCTCCAGCCCCATTCCAGGCCTACTGAATTATGTGCACACTCAAGCTAGCAAAGCACATATTCAAATCATCAGTGCTCTGCCATGTTTTTTTCTGATGGTAGGAGAGACATGAGCTAGTACACTTGGGAAGTATCTCAGTCTGCTGCCTGCCTGATGTATGTTAGCAGCTGTAGTGAGCCTCTGTTACGGATGGGAATAACAAAGGTGAACAAGAACGCTCAGTTTCTTTTGATGGGAAAATGACTGACAAATGCTTGTCTTAAGCCACAAAAGTTCAGTACACAAATTCTAAGTCTATCTTATAACTATTTCTCTCTCTACCAGAGTTTCTCAACCTCAGCACTATTGAGAGTTTGGACCAGATAGTTCTTTGTTATAGGGGCTGTCCTGTGCATTGATTGGTGTTTAGCAACATTCCTGGCTTCTGCCCACTAGACACAAGTAGCATACCTTCACACACAGTATGATAATGAAAAATATCCCCAGACATTGCCAAGTATTCCCTAAGTGGGTGGGTAAGAGACTTGGTGGGGGGTTGTGTATGTGCAAAATCACCCTGGTTAAGAACAAGTCCTCTGGACTTGGTCCATATTGACAAAATCCTGTTTCTAAAGCAAAAATTGATCTTTTTACTGTTAGATTGGCAATTTTATTTCAATCTCTACGACTTATTATTCTGATAAGAGTTTTCCATCTGGCTCATCAAAAGAAACATCTTGAAATGCTGGCCAGAAGGCTGGTAAGTGGCCAAAACATACTTATGATTCAGAAAATGTTTGTTTCAGGAAATACTGGCAAGGGTTGTAGATATCTATATAACATTCTTTATTTTACATTGATTTTTGTTTTGCAAGTTAATGATTGTTTTAAACTCTTAGGTTTCAGAAAACAAACGGCGATACAAGAAGGATGGATTTGACTTAGACCTCACCTATGTTACTGGTTTGTAAAGTTCAACTGTTTATTTATATTCACTTCGAATCTTTCTTGTGTGTAATTATGTTCATTTTGTTCTTGTTTTGTCTGAGCCATGTTCTTTCAAAGTTTATTTATTCATTTTGAGAGAGCGTGTTCATGTGTGAGTGGGGGAGGGACAGAGAGAGAGAGGGAGGGAGAGAATCCCAAGCAGACACCATGCTGTCTGCCCAGAGCTTGATGTGGGGCTCAATCTCACCGTGAGATCATTACCTAAGCCAAAATCAAGAGTCAGGCGCTTAACTGACTGAGCCACCCAGGTGTCCTCCCGACCTTTTTAAAGTTTATTTATTTATTTTGAGGAGCCATGTTATTTCAAAGCATTCTTTACCCATGAAGATATGAGCCACTGTGGTAGTGCAACATATTTGTAGTTTACTCCTCCTGACAATGGAAAATCTGCTTTGATCTCTCAAATCCGGGCTGCTTGGTTACAGGAAATTGAACAGATTTCCAGCTGGCTCCCTTTGTTTGGTTTGGAATTTGAGTCCTAGTTGTTTTCCTGTGTTGCAAGGATTTCAGAGAGTCCTCTTCTCTTCCTCAAACCCTAGAGAATAAGGGGTCTCAAGGTTTCTGAGTCAGAAGCACTGGAAAGCACCAATGCCACCATTCCTGGAGCCCAGATCTCTCATTTTTCTTTGGTGTTTAAATAAGAAATAAATTCCCACTATAGGTCAACACAAATTTGTCACATATGGCTGGAACCAGTTGAGTCCTAGGAACACAATGTGAGTTTAATGGTCATTGGATAATTTAAAAAATTTTTTTTCAACGTTTTTTATTTATTTTTGGGACAGAGAGAGACAGAGCATGAACGGGGGAGGGGCAGAGAGAGAGGGAGACACAGAATCTGAAACAGGCTCCAGGCTCCGAGCCATCAGCCCAGAGCCTGACGCGGGGCTCGAACTCACAGACCGCGAGATCGTGACCTGGCTGAAGTCGGACGCTTAACCGACTGCGCCACCCAGGCGCCCCTATATTGGATAATTTAATACGTTGTCTTGGTTATCTGAAAGGTAGTTCTGTCATTCTCAATCCTGAAAGTTCTTTTCTATGAAAAAGAAGTCTGATTACATATATAATAAGCTCTCATATATTGTTTCACATCTATAATGACATTCATAATAATGACTCTTTTGACTTCCAGAGCGTATTATTGCCATGTCATTCCCATCTTCTGGACAGCAGTCTTTCTATAGGAATCCCATTAAGGTGAGGATATTTACACAACAAATGTTCATATTTCTCACTAAACATAGACTACAGAGTCGTAAGTGTACCACTGGCTCAGAGATGGCAGTGTTGTAAAAATTTGCTCTCCCAGGTAAAAAATTATAAAGGATCGATAGCAATTAGCTTTTTCTATGTAATGAAGCATGCAAAAACTTAATGGCTTCTGGCATTAACCATTTACTTAGTTCATAGTAATGGGGTTTCCAAATTTGAATTTGGGTTGGGCTTAACTGAGTGGGTCTGCTGATCAGGGCCAGGTGTAACTAATCACAGCTGGGCTAATGTATCCATCTGTGGGCAGCTGCTTGGAATCAGAGGATTGGCTGGTCTAAAATGGCCTGGTTGGATGGCTCCACGTGATGTCTCACTCTCCAGCAGACTAGTTGGAGGCTTGTTCACATGGTGGCAGTGGCAAAGATCTCACAAGTAGCAAGCAGAAGAATGCAGAGCCCCTAATGGCCCAGGTTCAAAACTAGTATTATATGGCTTCTACCTCATTCTATGGTATGAAGCAAACTACAACTCAGTCCAGATTCAAGGCGTAGAATAGACCGCATCTCATGCTGGCAGGAATTGCAACAAATTATGGCCATTTTTCGTAGTCTATCATGGGGAGAAGGATGGGAATTCTTTAGATAAAATGTGTGTCCTTAGGTTGAGATCCTAAATTATAGTGGAGGCATACTGCTTTAGAGTCTGTGTATTAAATAATTTCAAACATAAAATGATATGTAATATGAAACTCCAGTTAAAAGCCATTGTTTAAGGAGTTTGCATATGTGTGTGGCTGTGCATTCATTAGCGTAATTTATATTTTTGTTATATATTAATACGGTGTAATTACGTACATATATGTATACATCTACATATAAGTCTGCATATATACATGCATGTATAATTATAGTTTTGTCAAGGCATAACAAATACTGTCAATTGCACTTACCTTAAGTGGATTTGGATGAGATTATATATAGGTCTATATGCATGTAACCAACACCCTGAACAATATATAGAACATTTCTTGCTCTTTTTCAGTCAATATCCCAACACACTAAAGGTAATTGCTATTCTAACTTCTGTTACCACAGATTAGTTTTACTTATTGCTGAATTTCACGTAAGTGGAATCATAAAATACTTCTCTTTTGACTGGTTTTTTATGCCCCAAATCTGAGATACATTTGATATTTTTGTACAGTTCTTATTATATATTATACTTATTCACTATAACACTAAAATGTACTGCTTTCTAGAATCCTGTATCAAAAGCTTAAGCATTCAGTTTACATACAGAAATCATACAATCATACACCACGTCACAAAGACAGCAATGGTGTTATATTCTATAACATCTACATAACAGAAAATATAAAACTCAAAAAAGATACAGCTAAAGAAACCAGCATAAATTTGGCAACCAGTAATTTTGACAGGGAAGTCGTACAGCTTGCATGACTTTAAACATGTGAATTGAAAATACTGCATTTAGGGGGAGGAGTTAAGATGGCAGAGGACCCTAGGGGGACCCTACGCTTGCCTTGACCCTTGAGCACAGCCAGATAAACATCTAATCATTTTGATCACCCAAGAAATTGATCTGAGGACTTAGAGAGCAAAACTGCACAATTAGAGATGGAAAAATAGCCACATCGTGGAAGGTAGGAGCCTGTGGAGAGTTGATTTGGGGGAGAAAAGAAATACAGGGGCCATGAAGGTGAAGGAGCCCTGATCATGGAGAGAAGAGTGAGTGAGAAACAGAGTGAGAGAAAGAATGAAAGTGCACGCAGAGGAATGCTCAAGAAAAACTCTTCCCCAAAACCATTGACTGGAAAAGGAAGAGGGACTGACTACTGCAAGTTTTT
The DNA here is from genome assembly GCF_018350195.1 of Panthera tigris. NCBI lineage: Eukaryota > Metazoa > Chordata > Mammalia > Carnivora > Felidae > Panthera > Panthera tigris. The sequence goes on along the minus strand of NC_056660.1, from coordinate 18,874,004 downwards.
ATAAGCAATGGAGTGCAAAGTCTGAAGTTTTGGAGTCCCTGCCAGCACCAGGGTCATGCCTGGTGGGCTTGGAGTTGCTCTGGTGAGGAAGGAGGGCAGAGACCTGTGAGTGGATAGTGCGGTCCGAGGATCCCCTGCATCACACAGGGATAAACAGTTGCCCTACTTAGAGTGCATTTGGGAGAGGTGGCATGGCCTTTCCAGGGAAAAAAGAGCTGGCACCATCAAAGTGCTGCCCTATTCCCTAGTGTAGGAACAAAGAATACCAGCTAAGGGCAGCAAACCTTGGTGCTGGCTTTCCGTTGCACTTTACCATAAACTCCAAACTTCTGCATGGTCACACAACTGATTTCTGGACAAACCAGCACTGGCCACAACTCAGCGAGACCCTCCCTCAGAGAATCAGTATGGGTCTACCCCACATAGACATCTAAAATTTGGAGTTTTGGAGCCCGGCTACATTCCTGAGATAAAACACAGACTTCTGCTACTTGGCAGACAGACAACTTGGGTGCAGAGATCTGGCAGAAGTCAGGGACACAAGAGAGTGATTGTTTGGCTCTTCTGTGTAAGCTCCCTGAAGATTAGCAGGCATGAACTCCATGCTCCAGGGAGGAGAGAGTGGGGTCATGTAATTTTTCCCCTCCCCCCATCAGCACTGACCAAATCAGTGAGCAAAACAGCGCCTCCCAATGGAGGCTGAAGCTGTTTACACCAAACCCAGCCACCCTGCACCCTGTAGGTGCATCTCCACTAGGGCACGTCGGCCTGAGAATGGGTGCAGCAGGCCCCACCCCCAGAAGACCCGCATAAACCCCTTGCATGCACCAAGTCTAGTGATCACAGAGTACTGCTGCAAACTTCAACTCTAGGGGAAAGAGAATCTAGCTTTTTTTTTTTTTTTTTTTTTTTTTTTTTTTTTTTTTTTTTTGAGATCTAGCTTCTTTTAGCAAGCAGACCAAAGCACAACTAGTATCTAGTTTCTGTGTTTTTGTTTTTTCGGGGTTTTTTTGGGGGGGCACTTATTAATATAGCCATTACTCTCAGGAGCAGGAATACAACAGGCTTTCCTAACAGTCTCTCTCTCCCTCTTTCTCTCTCTCTCTCTCTCTCTCTCTCTCTCACACACACACACACACACACACACACACACACACACACACACACACACAGTGAGCCAGACAAATGACAAGACAGAAAATTCACCCCAAAGGAAAGAACAGGAAGAAGTCACAACCAGGGGTTTAATCATTACAGATACAAGTAAGATGTCTGAACCAAAATTTAAAAGAATAATTATAAGGGTACTAGCTAGGCTTGAGAAAAGCATAGAAGACACTAGAGAATCCCTTACTGCAGAGATAAAAGAACTAAAAAATGAGTCAGGTTGGAATAAAACAGTGCTATAACTGAGATGCAAAACTGAATGGTGCAATGACATTGACGATGGGTGAAGCAGAGAAATGAATCACTGATATAGAAGATAAAATTATGGAAAATAATGAAGCTGAAAAAAAGAGTGAAATAAAGGTATTGGATCATGAATGTAGACTTAGGGAACTCAGCAACTCCTTAAAGTGTAATAACATTTGTGTCATAGGAGTCCCAGAAGAAGAGAAAGAAAAAGGAGTAGAAGGTTTATTTGAACAATTTATAGCTGAAAACTTCCCTTATCTAGGGAAGGAAACAAACATTGAAATCCAAGAAGCACAGAGAACTTCCATTAAATTCAACAAAAGCCAGGGGCGCCTGGGTGGCTCAGTCGGTTAAGCGTCCGACTTCAGCTCAGGTCACGATCTCGCGGTCCGTGAGTTCGAGCCCCGCGTCAGGCTCTGGGCTGATGGCTCAGAGCCTGGAGCCTGTTTCAGATTCTGTGTCTCCCTCTCTCTGCCCCTCCCCCGTTCATGCTCTGTCTCTCTCTGTCTCAAAAATAAATAAACGTTAAAAAAAAAAAAATTAAAAAAAATAAATAAATAAATTCAACAAAAGCCAGCCATCACCAAGATATATCATAGTCAAATTCACAAAATACACAGAAAGGGAAAGAATCCTGAAAGCAGAGAGGGGAAAAAAGTCTTTAACCTATAAGGGAAAACAGATCAGGTTCACAGCAGATATGTTCATAGAAACTTGACAGGCTAGAATGGAGTGGCATGATATATTCAGTATGCTTAATGGGAAAACTCTGCAGCCAAGAATACTTCATCCAGCAAGGCTGTCATTTAGAATAGAAGGAAAGATAGAGTTTCCCAGACAAAAACTAAAGGAGTTTGTAAGCACTAAACCAGCCCTGCAAGAAATATTCAAGGGACTCTTTAGAGAAAAAAAAAAAAAAAAAAAAAGACCAAAAACAACAAAGACCAGAAACAACCAGAGAATGTCACCAGAAACACCAACCCTATAGGCAACACAGTGGCCCTAAATTCATATCTTTCAATAGTCACTCTAAATGTAAATGGACTAAATTCTCCAATCAAAAGACATAGAGTATCAGAATGACTAAAAAAACAAGACCCATCTATATGCTGCCTACAAGAGACTCATTTTAGACCTAAAAACATTTGGAGATTGAAAGGGAATGGAGAACCATATGTCATGCTAATAGACATCAAAAGAAAGCTGGAGTAGTTATACTTATATCAAATTAGATTTTAAACCAAAGACTGTAACTAGAGATAAAGAAGGGTATTATATCACAATTAAGGGGTCTATCAAGAAGATTAACAATTGTAAATATTGGTGCCCCCAACTTGCAACACCCAAATATATAAATCAATTAATAACATAAACCCCTTGATAATAATACAAGTAGGGAACATTAATACCCCATTAATACAGCATGGACAGCTCATCTAAGCAGAAAATCAATAAGGAAACCATGGCTTTGAGTGACACAATGACCAGATGGATTTAACAGATCTAATTGGAATATTTCATCTTAAAGCAGCGGAATACACATTCTTTTTGAGTGAACGTGGAACATTCTCCAGAATAGATCACATACTGGGTCACAAATCAGCCCTTTTTGTACAAAAAGATTGAGATCATACCATGCATATTTCCAGAGTACAATGCTGTATGACACTTGAAGTCAACCACAAGAAAAAATTTGGGAAGATCACAAATACTTGGAAGTTAAAGAATGACCTACTAAAGAATTAATGTGTTAACCAGGAAATTAAAGAAGAAAAAAAATACATGCAAGCAAATGAAGATGAAAACACAGCAGTCCAAAACCTTTGGGATGCAGCAAAGGTGGTCCTAAGAGGGAAGTCTATTACCATACAGGTCTACCTCAAGAAGCATGAAAACTCTGAAATACACAATCTAACCTTACACCTAAGGAGCTAGGAAAGGAACAGCAAATAAAGCCCAAAGCCATCAGGGGAAATAATAAAGATTAGAACAGAAATAAATAATAGAGAAACAAAGCAGAAACAGATCAACAAAACTAAGAGCGGGTTCTTTGAAAGAATTAACAAAATTGATAATCCCAAGCCAGACTTATCAAAAAGAAAAGAGAAAGGACCCAAGTAAATAAAATCACAAATGAAAGAGAAGAGATCACAACCAACGCCACAAAAAATACAATTATAAGAAAATATTATGAAAAATTATATGCCAACAAACTGTGCAATGTGGAAAAAATGGACAAATGTCTAGAAACATACAAATTACCAAAACTAAAACAGGAAGAAATAGAAAATTTGAACAGACCCAAAACCAGCAAAGAAATTGAATCAGTAATCAAAACTCCTAATAAACAAAAGTCCAGGGCTGGATGGCTTCCCAGGGGAATTCTACTAGAGTAAGAAGAGTTAATACCCATTCTTCTCAAACTGTTCCAAAAAATAGAAGTGGAAGGAAAACTTCCAAACTCTCTCCTACAAGGCCAGCATTACCTTGATTGCAAAACCAGACAAAGACCCCACTAAAAAGGAGAATTACAGGGCAATAATCCCTGATGAACATGAATGCAAACATTCTCAACAAGATGCTAGCAAGTTGAATCAAACAGTACATTAAAAGAATTATTCACCATGATCGAGCAGGATATATTCCTAGGCTGCAGAGTAGTTCAATATTTGCAAATCAATCAACATGATATACCACATTAATAAAAGAAATGATAAGTACCATATGATCCTCTCAATAGATGCAGAAAGAACATTTGACAAATACAGTATCCATTCTTGATAAAAAAAAAAAAACACCACAACAAAATAGGTATAGATGGACCATACCTCATCATAAAGGCCATATACAAAAGACCCACAGCTAATATCCTCAGTGGGGAAAAACTGTGAGAGCTTTTCCCCTAAGGTCAGAAACAAGACAGGGATATCCATTCTCACCATTACAATTTAACATAGTACTGGAAGTCTTAGCCTCAGCAATCAGACAACAAAAAGAAATAAAAGGCATTCAAGTTGGCAAGAAAGAAGACAGACTTTCACTCTTTGCAGATGACATGATACTCTACGTGGAAAATCTGAAAGACTCCACCAAAAAATTGGCTAGAACTAATACATGAATTCAACAAAGTCACAGGATATAAAATCAATGTACAGAAATCTGTTGCATTTCTATACACCAATAATGACGCAACAGAAGAAGAAATCACGGAATCAGTCCCATTTACAGTTGCACCAAAAACAATAAGACTCTTACAAATAAACCTAACCAAAGAGGTAAAAGAGCTGTACTCTGAGAACTATAGAACTCTTATGAAAGAAATTGAAAGAGGACACAAAGAAATGGAAAAACATTTCATGCTCATGGATTAGAAGAACAAACATTGTGAAAATGTTTATACTACCCCAAGCAGTCTACACATTTAATGCAATACCTATCAAAATACTACCAGTATTTTTCGTAGATCTAGAACAAACAATCCTAAAATTTGTATGGCGCCACAAAAGACCCCAGATAGCCAAAACAGACCTGAAGAAGAAAAGCAAAGCTGGAGGTATCATGATTCTGGATTTTAAGCTACATTGCAAAGCTGTGGTCATCAAAACAGTATACTGGCACAAAATAGATCAATGGAACAGGACAGAATACCCAGAAATGGGCCCACAACTATATGATCAATTAATCTTCAACAAAGCAGGAAAGAATATCCAATGGGAAGAAAATCTCTTCAATAAATGGTGTTGAGAAAACTGGACAGCAACATAAAGAAGAATGAAAATGGACCACTTTTTTACACCATACACAAATATAAATTCAAAATGGATGAAAGACCTAAATGTAAGACAGGAAACCATCAAAATCCAAGAGGAGATAACAGGCAGCAACCTCTTTGACCTCAGCTGCAGCATCTTCTTACTAGACAGGTCTCTGGAGGCAAGGGAAACAAAAGCAAAAATGAACTAAGACTTCATCAAGATAAAGTCTTCTGCACAATGAACAAAACAATCAACAAAACTAAAAGGCAGCCTATGGGAATGGGAGAAGATATTTGGAGATGACACATCTGATAAAGGGCTAGTATCCAAAATCTATAAAGAACTTACCAAACTCAACACCCAAAAAACAAATAATCCAGTGATGAAATGGGAAGAAGACATGAATAGACATTTTTTCAAAGAAGACATCCAGATGGCTTACAGACACATGAAAAAATGCTCAACATCACTCATCAGAGAAATACAAATCCAAACCATAATGAGATAATACCTCACACCTGTCAGAATGGCTAAAAATAACAACTACAGATGTTGGCAAGGATGCAGAGAAAGGGGAACCCTTTTGCATTGTTGGTGGGAATGCACACTGGGACAGCCACTCTGAAAAACAGTATGGAGATTCCTCAAAAAATTAAAAGTAAACATATTCTATGATCCAGGAATCACACTACTGGGTATTTACTCAAAGAATACAAAAATACTAATTTGAAATCATACGTGCACCCGTATGTTTATTGCAGCATTATTTACAATAGCCAAACTATGGAAGCAACTCATGACCATCAATAGATGAATGGATAGATATGGATATATATGGGTATGTAATGGAATGTTGCACAGCCATAAAAAAGAATGAAATGTCACCATTTGCAACAACATGGATGGAGCTAGTACAGAGAATACAGGTTGTTACCAGAGGGGAGGCAAGTGGGGAGATGGGTAAAATAGGTAAGGAAGATTAAGAGTACTCTTATCCTGATGAGCACTGAGAATTATGGAACTGTTGAATTACTATTTATACGCCTGCAACCAATATAACACTTTGTTAATTACAATGGAATTAAAAGTTAAAAATAGAAATAAAAGATCGCAAAATGTTAATTCATGGATTCATTTTAATAATTTATATATTCCTTGAACTTTTTATGTATATAATCATGTCAAATTGCTTTCTTAACTTAGTATACTTTTAGTTTTTTTCTTTCTTTATTGAATTGTCTAGGGCCTCCACTTGTAATGTTGATTCGTACTAAGAGCAGATACCATTCCTTGTTCCCAAACTTAAATGGAAAGAATTAGAAATTCTGCTATTAAAATGATGTTTTACAGAAGTTTTTTGTACATGTTCTTTACCAGATTAAGAAAGTTTTATTTATTTCTAGTCTGCTCGGAGTTGAATCATGAATTGGTGAATGTGTCAGATACTTTTTATATGTGTATGGAGATAATGAAAGGTTTTTCTCTGTTATTCTGGTATTTTCAAATGTAAAGCCAACCTTTTTTATTCCTAGAATAAGCTCCCCTTTGGTCTTAATATATTATTTACTTATCACTACTTTCTATTGGCTAATATTTTATGTACAACTTTTTGTATATGTTAATGAGAGATATTGACCTTCAATTTTCCATTCTTTTTGTTTTGTTTTGTTTTGTTTTGTTTTGAGAGAGAGAGCAAGCAAGCAAGTGGGGGCAGCTGGGAACAGAGGGAGAGGGAGAGAGAGAATCTTAAGCAGGCTCCGTATCCTGCGCAGAGCGCATTGCGGGTCTCAATATCACAACCATGAGATCATGACTGAGCTGAAAATAAGAGTTGGGTGCTCAACTGACTGACCTACCCAGGCACCTCTTTCTTTTTTTACTGATGTGTAGTTGACATACAATGTCACATTAGTTTCAAGTATACAGCATAGTGATTTGAAAAGTCTATATGTTATGCTGTGCTCACCACAAGGGTAGTTACCATCTGTCACCATAAAACACTATTATACCATTGACTATATTCCCTATGCTGTGCCTTTTATCCATATGTCTTACTCATTCCATAACTGGAGGCCTGTATCTCCCACTTGCCTTCATGTATTTTGTCCATCCCCACACTCCTCTCTCCTCTGGGAAACATCAATTTGTTCTCTGTATTTATGGGTCTGGCTCTGCTTTTTGTTTGTTTGTTTTGCTTTTAGATTCAAAACACAAGTAAAATCATATGGTGTTTGTTTTTCTCAGTCTGACTTTGACTAAGCAAAATACCCTCTAGTTTCATCCGTGTTGTTGCAAATGGCAAGATCTCATTCTTTTTTATGGCTCAGTAGTATTGTGTGTGTGTGTGTGTGTGTGTGTGTACAACCTCTTGTTTATTCATTCATCTGTTGATGGACACTTGGGTTTCTTCCACATCTTAGCTATTATGAATAATGCTGAAATAAACATAGAGGTACAGATAATCTTTTTGAATTAGTGTTTTTGTTTTCTTTAGGTAACCCAGTAATTTGAATTTACTGGATCATACAGTAGTGAAATTACTGGATCATACAGTAATTTTGTTTTTAATTTTTTGAGGAACCTCTATACTTTTTTCCACAGTGGCTGTACCAATTTGCATTCCTATCACCAGTGCTCAAGGGTTCCTTTTTCTCTACATCCTCATCAATACTTGTTATTTCTTGTCATTTTGATTTTAGCTATTCTGACGGGTGTAAATATCTCATTGTGGTTTTGATTTCCCTGATGATAAGTGATGTTCAGCATCTTTCATGTGTTTGTTGGCCATCTGAATGGTCATCTATTGGTCTTTTAAAAATGTCTGTTCATGTTTTCTTCCCATTTTCAATTGAATCATTTATTTTTTTGGTGTTGAGTTGTGTAAGTTCTTAATGTATTTTGGATATTAACCCCTTATCAGATATTTCATTTGCAAGTGTCTTCTTCTACTCAGTAGCTTGCTTTTTTGTTTTGTTGCTGATTTCCTTCACCATGCAAACGCTTCTTATTTGGGAGTAATCCCAATGGTTTATATTTGCTTGTGTTTCCCTTGCCTGAGGACACATATCTAGAAAGATATTGTTATAGTTGATGTCAAAGAGCATATTGCCTATGTTTTCTACAAGGGGTTTTTTGGTTTCAGATCTCACATTTAGGTCTTTAATCCAGTGTGTTTATTTTTGTGTATGGTGTAAGAAAGTGGTCATTGCATTCTTTTGCTTGTAGCTGTCCAATTTTGTCAGTACCACCTATTGAAGAGACTGTCTTTTCCTCAGTGTATATTCTTGCCTCCTTTTGCCCAGATCAATTGTCCCTATAAGTGTGGATTTATTTCTGGGCTCTCTATTTTTTTTTTTAACGTTTATTTATTTTTGGGACAGAGAGAGACAGAGCATGAACGGGGGAGGGGCAGAGAGAGAGGGAGACACAGAATCGGAAGCAGGGTCCAGGTTCCAAGCCATCAGCCCAGAGCCTGACGCGGGGCTCGAACTCACGGACCGTGAGATCGTGACCTGAGCTGAAGTCGGATGCTTAACCGACTGAGCCACCCAGGCGCCCCTGGGCTCTCTATTCTGTTCTATTTGTCTATGTGTCTATTTTTGTGCTAGCACAATACTATTTTGATTACAACAGCTTTGTAGTGTATCTTCAAATACAGGATTGTGATACCTCCAGATTTGTTCTTTTTTCTCAAGGTTCCTTTGGCTTTTGGGGATCTTCATGGTTCCATACAGATTTTAGGATTATTTGTTCTAGTTCTGTGAATGATGCTGTTGGTGTTTTGATAGGTATTGCACTGAATCTGTAGACTGCTTTGGGGAGTATGGACATTTTAACAAGATTAATTATTCCAATCTATGAGCCTGGAATATCTTTTCATTTACTCCTTTTTTCTTTAATTTGTTTCATCAGTGTTTTTTTAAATGTTTATTTATTTTTGATAGAGATTGAGAGCTCTAGCAGGGGAGGGACAGAGAGAGAGGGAGACAGAGGATCTGAAACAGGTTCTGTGCTGACAGCAGACAGCCCAACATGGGGCTTGAACCCACAAACTGTGAGATCATGACCTGAGCCGAAGTCGGATGCTTAACTGACTGAGCCACCCAGGCGCCCTCATCAGCATTTTATAGTTTTCAGAAAACAGATCCTTCACCTCCTTTTTTAAGTATAGTTTTAGGTATTCTTTTTGGTGCAATTATAAATAGAATTGTTTTCTCTTTCTGCTATTTCATTATTAGTGTACAAAAACATAATAGCTTTCTATGTATTAATTTTGCATCTTGCAACTTCACTGAATTCATACATACTAATAGCTTTTTGGTAGGGTATTTAGGATTTTCTATGTGTAGTATCATATCATCTGCAAATAGTGACAGTAACTTCTTCCTTACCAATTTGGATGCTTTTTTTTTCTTTGTCTTATTGCTGTGGCTAGAGCTTCCAGTAACTAGTATGTTGAATAAAAGTGGTGAGAGTAGACATCCCTATCTCATTTCTGATCTTAGAGGAAAAAGTCTCAGTTTTTCACCACTATGTATGTTTGTCATATATGACCTTTATTATGTTGAGTTATGTGCTCTCTAAACCCATTTTTTTTAGTTTTATCATGAATGAAAGTTGAATTTTGTCACATGATTTTTCTGTACCTACCAAGATGATCATATAATTTTTATACTTCATTTTGTTGACTTGGTATATCAGTGATTGATTTGCGAATATTGAGCCATCCTTGCAACTCCAGAATATATCCCACTTGATCATGGTAGATGATCCTTTTACCGTATTATTGAACGGGGTTTGATAATATTTTGTTGAGAATTTTTGCTTCTATGTTCTATGTGATATTGTTCTGTAGCTTTCTTTCCTTCCTTCTTTCTTTCTTATAATGTCTCTGGTTTTGGTACCAGGGTAATGCTGGCCTCATAGAATGTAGTTCAAAGCTCTCCTTGCTTTGATATTTTTTGTAATAGATTAAAGAGAATTGGTATTAACTTTTCTTTAAATATTTGGTAAATTCACCTGTGAATCTATCCGGTCCTGGAATTTTGTTTGTTGGGAGTTTTTTGATTAAGAGTTCAATTTTGTTAGTAGTAATTTGGTTTTCAAATTCATATTTCTTCCTGATTCAGTTTAGGAAAATTGTACGTTTCTAGGAGTTCATTTATTTTTTCTAGGTTATCCAATTTGTTGGCATATAATTTTTTGTAGTACTTGCTTATAATCCTTTGTATCTCTGTAGTGTTTTTTGTTACCTCTTTTGTTTCTAGTTTCATTTGGTTCCTTTTTTTTCTTGATCAATCTGACTAAAAATTAATTGATTTTTTTTTTTACATTTTGGAAGAATCAGCTCTTCATTTCATTGACCTTTTCTATTCTTTAAGAGTATTTAATTCATTTCTGCTATGATTTTCTCTAAAAAAAAAACAAAAAAGGCGTGAGTAGGGAAGGGGCAGAGGGAGGGGAAGAGAGAATCTCAAGATCTCAAGTACACTCCACATCCAGTGTGGAACCAGAGATGGGGCTTGATCTCACAAATGTGAGATCATGACCTGAGCTGAAATCAAGAGCCAGACACTTAACTGACTGATCTACCCAGGTGCCCCTCTGTTCTGATTTTTATTAAATCCTTCCATCTACTAGTATTGGGCTTTATTTTTCTTTCTCTAGTTTCTTTAGGTAAGTTTAAACTGAAGTTTTTCTTATTTCTTCAGGTCAGCTGGTATCTCTATAAATATTCCCCATTAGGACTATTTTCTCTAGGTCTCAAAAATTTTATTTATTAAAAATTTTTTTAAATGTTCGTTTTTTTTTTTTTTTTGAGAGAGAGACAGAGAGAGAAAGTACAAGAAAGGGAGGGGCAGAGAGAGAGGGAGACACAGAATCAGAAGCAGGCTCCAGACTCTGAGCTGTCAGCCCTGAGCCTGATGTGTGGGCTTGCACCCATGAACTGTGAGATCATGACCCGAGCCGAAGTCAGATGCTTAACTGAATGAGCCACCCAGGTGCCCTTCAAAGATTTTAGACCATTGTATTTTCATTTTCATTTTCATTTGTTTCCATGTATGTTTAACTTTGGTTTTTGTTTTTCTTGTCGACTCATTTGTTGTTTAGTGGCATGTTGCTTAGCTTCCACCTATTTGGTTTTCCAATTTTTTTCTTATGATTGATTTCTATTTCATCCCATTGTGATTAGAAAAGATATATGATATGGTTCAATCTTTTTAAATTTATTGAGACTTGTTTTGTAGCCTACTATGTGATCTGTCCTGGAGAATGTTCTGTGTGCATATAAAAAGAATATGTGTTGTGTTGTATTTGTATGGCATGTTCTGTATTTATCTGTTAGGTCCATCTGACCTAATTGTTGTTCAAAAATACTGTTTTCTTATTGATATTCTGCCTATATAATCTACTAGAGTGATGTAAGTGCTGTGTTAAAGTCTCCTATCATTTTATTACTCTTTCTTCCTCTATGTCTGTTAAAACTTGCTTTATGTATTTAGGTTCTCCATTATTGGGTACATAGATATTTATAATGGTTATGTCATCTTGTTCAACTGACTCCTTTATCATTATGCAATGCCTTTCTTTGTCTCTTGTTAGTCTTTAAGGTCAACTTTGCGATATAAATGTTGCTACTGTGGATTTTTCTCCCACTTCCTTTTGCATGAAATATCTTTTCCATCCATTCACTTTCAGTCTGAGTGTATCCTTATATCTGAAGTGAGTATCTTGTAGGCAAAATATATATGAGTCTCGTTTTTCATCCATTCTGCCACCCTATGCCTCTTGATTGGAGCATTTAGACAATTTACATTTTAAAAAATTGTTTTTAAGTTTATTTATTTATTTTGAGAGAGAGAGAGAAAGCACAAGTGAGGCAGGGGCAGAGAGGAGAGACAGAATCCCATGCAGGCTCCATGCCATGAGCGCACAGTCAGATGCCAGGCTTGAACTCACAAACTGTGAGATCATGACCTCAGCAGAGATCAAGAGTTTGACACTTAACTAACTGTGCCACCCAGGCACCCCTAGACCATTTACAGTTAAAATAATTATTTTCAGTGTGTACTTAATGGCATTTTTATTGTTTTCTGGTTGTTTTTATAGTTCTTCTCTGTTATTTCTTCTTCCTCTCTTTCCTTCAGTTTATGACTTTCTGTAGTGTTATGCTTGGCTCTCTTTTTTTGTGTATCTATTATAGGTTTTAGGTTTGTGTTTACCATGAAGTTTGTATATAACATTTTAAGTATATAACCGTCTATATTAAGTTGATGATTATTTAAGTTCTAACATATTCTAAAGGAATTTTTTTACTCCTTCCTCCATGTTTTATGTATATGTTGTCATATTTTATATCTTTTTATTTATAATTTTCTTCTAATTATGGCCTTTTTGTTTCCACTTTAAAAAGTCCCTTTAACATTTCTTATAGGGCTGGTTTAGTGGTGATGAACTCCTTTTGCTTTGACTGAGAAACTCTATCTCTCCTTCAGTTCTGAATGAAAGCCTTGCTGGTGGAGTATTCTTAGTTGCAGGTTTTTTCCTTTCAGCACTTTGAATATATCATGCCACTCCCTTCTGGACTGCAAAGTTTCTGCTGAAAAATCAGCAGCTTGTGTATCCAGACCCCGCTCCTATCCACACTACCAAGGTGAAGAGGGGACATAAACCATGACACGGAACAGCCTGTCCAATCCAGAGAGATTTCTAGGAGTTCCCCCATCATTTGGCAGAATTCTAGGGCTAGATGTTTTATATTCTAGTTGCCCGTTTAAACTATGGCTTTTTTCTGTGCCCCAGGGCAGATGAATCTCTTCTTGGACCCACAGTTTACAGCATCATTACTGTGTCTCCCTCTTTCTTGCTGTTCTCTGTGTGATTTGTCTACCTTTTGTTGTGCGGAAGCTGTTCAGTCAGCCCTCAGTTCTGCAAGAGGAATTATTTTATTAGTATGTATAAATATGGTCCATGGAGAAGATGAGTTCAGGGTCTTCTTATATCACCACCTTGGAATGGAATCTCAATTTTCCTTATCAGCTGGTCTACAATGACCGTACCTGGGGTACCTCATATCTGCTCCACATAATTTCATCCTCCATTAGGCTAGCCTGGGTGTGTTCTTATGTGATGGCAAAAGGTAAGAGCTGGAGTGGAATCTTGCAAAAGGCTTTTGCAAGTTCCTGCATTGTGGCATTCCACTGACTAAACCAACTCATGTGGTAGAGCACAATGTTGGAGAGCAAGGGCAGTACAAGGCAGATGCAGGGAAGGACAAAGTATTTGGACAATAAATGAAATCATTCTACCTTATCCTAAGGCATGGAAACTCTTCTATACATGCAAAAATGTTTCAAACAATAACTAGTACATATTTATAGTCTTGAGATTGGGGCAGTCGAATAAAATCCATTTGTAAATGTTCAAAAAGGTCTTGAGGAGAGTGTGAACTCTATCTTATCTATGTTATGCTGTTTATGAATAAGACATGATTCTACTACTTTGCCAATTTTGAAAAATTTTCTAAACTTCTGTTGAATGAAAGGATAAACTACTTTATTCTTCCCATATGGGAATAGTTTTGGAGTAATTTGACCAGTACCCATTGGATGGATCATGTCACTTCAAGACAGTCATCCTCAAATTTCCAGAATCTATGTCTAGGAATAAAGCATTCTTTGCCAATATTGCTTTTCAGTAAGTTGAGGTGATGACTGTGAATTAATTATAACTCGTCTAAATTGGTTCACTTTTCTTTTGTCGATTTGGTGGTGATAAATATAAATTTAGCAACACTCAATATTAGCTAGGGTGTTAAAAAGCCACAAACTTCATTAGCTTGTAAGTCAAAGCAAAGACATTACTCTTGGTTTCCAGGGTGGTCTCTAGACTATTGATTTTTTTCCATTATTAGAGTGTTATCTCCATAGGATATTGATGACATTCTAGTAAGTCATGATCTTTTTATCATTTTCAATCAACATATATGAAGAAGAGGTAATAAATCATCAGTTTTCATAAAATCCATAAATCATGAACCACCCCAAAAGCATATCTACTATCCATATGAATATTTATGGGATATGGCTCAGGGGTAGAGCATTTGACTTCATATGAATATTTTGCCCCCTCTTTTGCCAGAATGCAGGCTCATGTCTGAGCTATTAGTTCAGCTACCTCGGCAGACTGAGAATTCAGCAATGGAACAGCTTCAGTGCTTGCGTGTTCAATGATAACAACACAAATCCTGCACAGAGGATGCCTTTGTCATTTTTAAGATAAAAGCCATCTGCAAACTAATCTAACTCAAGTCTGACTAAAGAGTGCAAGATTCAGATCTTGGCATAATTAACTCCCGACAGAATGCTAAGCAATCATGTGGTTCCCCTTCGCTCTTAAGAGAGAATACATTTGCAGAATTATAGTGTTAACAACAGTGAATAGTAATATGCAGAGCAAACAGTGGAATTTCATAAGTGGTAAATTTACTAACAGAAATGTCAAGTGTTGCCTAGAAGTAGCAAGGATTGTACATATGTGGGAATGAAGAAGCAAGCACTCTCATGGGAATGTCAACAGCCTGGCCACTGCTGCCACCACATTCTAGCAATGAGGGTGTACCTTCATCTCCAAATCAAGGAAAATGCTAAGGTAGACAATAGGCTTCTGGTCTAAGGTGTTCTGTTTAGGTAATATTTGAGTTAATATTGTGTGAACACACCAGAGAGAAGGGTTTGGCACATTCAGGATACCCAAAGGCTTTTTGTTACAAAAAGGCTTTCAAAGAGTAGACAGCATTTTTCGCTTTCACATCCCAAGGAAGAGTTTCAGGAATTGTAAATTTAGTAAACCCACGGAAAGGCTGAGCAATTGAGAAAAAGGAGATCTACATTACCTACTGTCCTAAAAAACTTAGTTATCTTTTAGTTTTTGACCTGGGTTCAGTTGGATATTCTTTATTCTGTTTGAGGATGGAAACTGTCCATCTATCCTCAAAAATGTAGTTTCTTCCTCAAAAAGTTAAAACCAGAGCTACCCTATGACACAGCAATTGTGCTACCACATATTTACCCAAAGGATGCAAAAATACTGGTTTGAAAGGGCACAGGCACCCCGATGTTTATAGCATCATTATCAACAATAGCCAAATTGTGGAAAGAACCAAAAAATCCATTGGCCAATGAATGGATAAAGAAGATATACATGTGTGTACACACACACATACCCACACACACACACACACACACACACACACACACACACACTGTGATATTACTCAACCATCAAAAAGAATGAAATCTTGATATTTGCAATGACACGAATGACACTAGAGTGTATTCGAAGCAAAAATAATTTAGAGAAAGACAAATACCATGTGATTTCACTCATAGGTGGAATTTAAGGAACAAAAGAGATGAGCAGAGGGGAAGGGGAAAAAAGAGACAGAAGCAAACCAACCATAAGAGAGACTTAACTACAGAGAACAAACCGAGGGTTGATGGAGCCGGGGCGGGGGGGGGGGGGGGGGATGGGCTAAATTGTTGATGAGTATTAAGGAGGGTACTTGTGATGAACACTGAGTGTTATATGTCAGTGGTAAATCACTAAATTCTACATCTGCAACCAATTTTATCATATATGTTAACTAACTAGAATTTAAAAACTTGAAATTTTTTTAAAAATGTGCTTCTTGGCAGAGTTGAACTTTCTTTTATATGCTTTTTGTCTCTATTCAGCTAATTAGTTTAAGAGGTATTTGGAGTCTTCAGATAAACTATTTAAATCAGAAAACACAGCAGTAAATTGTCTATGTGTTGAGTCAAGAATGGACTCTTGGAAAAAACTCAAATTCTTGAGTTTTTTTTAGACATATAGAGAACTATGAAGGTGATTTTTTTAAGTCCCAAGGCTTAGCCATCCAGGCATATTAGTTTTTTCATAAAAAATAAAATACTATCATTAAGTGTGGGTATACTAAAGAAGGTTGCACATAAAGTAACCACTGTGACATATTTACTTGTTGAAGGAATGAAGGGCAAGACGGTATTCTAATGGTTGCATTATATTTCATTGGTGCTGTAATCAACCTCGAATGTTGGGTATTTAGGTGTCACCAATATTACTAATGCCACAACAGAGGCATAAAGACACAAAGACGTAAAAACCTTTTCTGGATAGATTCCTAGGAGTAAAGTGACCTGGTTATGGAGTATTGAGTATTTTTAGGGTTCTCAAAATATATTGCCAAATCCAAGGGATTGTGTTAACAATGAATCAAATGTTTTATTTTCATGCCCTCTTTGCCAGCATTGGATTTTGTCATTAAAAAGGAAAAGGCTAGGGGCGCCTGGGTGGCTCAGTCGGTTAAGCGGCCGACTTCGGCTCAGGTCACGATCTCGCAGTCCGTGGGTTCGATCCCCACATCGGGCTCTGTGCTGACGGCTCAGAGCCTGGAGCCTGTTTCGGATTCTGTGTGTCTCTCTCTCTGCCCCTCCCCCGTTCATGCTCTGTCTCTCTCTGTCTCAAAAATAAATAAACGTTAAAAAAAAAATAATGAAACGGCTAATTTCATGGGTGAAAATGGGATTTTATTGTTGTTTTAGACTTCTTTATTGGTGAGGCTGAATATTTATCTAGGTAGGTTGTTACACAGTTAGATTTTCTCTTTTATGATTTTATTTATGTCCTAGATCCACTTGTCTATAGGTTGACAGAATACTATTTAAATTGTTATTATAAGTTACTAGTTTATACTAGTATAACTAACGTATAGATAATACTAGGCATAGTCCCCCTTCACGCAATTTTTTATCTGAAAAGTATTCTCCCCTATTAATGTTTGTTGTACTGTAACATTTTTTTTAAATAGAAATTTCAAATTTTTATAAAGTCAAACCTAAATCTGTTGGCTGTTGATCTTCCACTGATTTAACAGTGCTTTTTCTTATCCAAAGAACTGGTTAATATTCGCTTAAATTTCTTAGAGATATTTGTGTTTCTTTATATTCCTTAATCAATCTGGATTTTATTTTGGTGTAAAGGAGCTCATGAATTTTTGATGTGTATGAGTCTATTTAGCCCCCCCCCCCCCGTTCCAGTATTATGCAGACTTGAAGCGTTTATCTTTTTGACTTACTATTTCCTCCTGACAATTTAACCAATTGATCAGTTTGATATCTTAATTTGTCTTTTCCCCAATACGAAGCCAGTAAACATTGCTCAGGGTACTATAGTCCTCAATTTTTGAGCTTTTTTATAGTCCTTTTGTTGTACAGAGACATGCACATGTGTGTATTTCAGATGGATAAATTTGCTGGAATACTGTATTAGTATGGTGATACTAACCATTTTAAATAATGTCTATTTGAAAAGTTACACATATATGCACAAATTTGTGTCTATATACATATATGCACATATGCACACATGTGTATTCATTTTAGAAAATATGAAAACACAGATGACCCCCCAAAATCTCCATATTGCCACCACTTAACTAAAATTTAATATAATAAAAATATTTATTTTTCTATCATGCATATAATACCATAATCATACAATATCACATCATGTATATCACACATGTCCAGTGTCATGCATATCACACACAATCATACTGTACATTTTTGCATTTATGTATTCATTTGAACAGTGCATACATAAATTATAATGTCCAACTCATTATCTAAAAAAACCTATTCAGAAAATAAGAACCATATATTACTGTGAATTTATAATTCAGAACAAATTTACTTAAAGCCCGTTTACTTTCTCTGGTAGCTTTAAACAGTGTGCATTTATAAATTTTTTTTTAACGTTTTTATTTATTTTTGAGACAGAGAGAGACAGAGCATGAATGGGGGAGGGTCAGAGAGAGAGAGGGAGACACAGAATCTGAAACAGGCTCCAGGCTCTGAGCAGTCAGCACAGAGCCCAACGCAGGGCTCGAACTCACATACCGCGAGATCATGACCTGAGCCAAAGTCAGACGCTTAACCGACTGAGCCACCCAGGCGCCCCAGTGTGCATTTATAGTAGAGGTTAATCAGAGTAGTCAAGCACAACTTTGTAGGCTATTTGAAAACCATCAGTGGATGAGATGGGGCTTGGAATTTACATACTCTTATATTCCCTAAATCTCCCCTAAAAGCTGCCAAGTGAGGGACAAGTGAATAAAAGGTAATGACCAAGGGCACCTGGGTGCCTCAGTCGGTTAAGCATCCAACTGCTTTTTTTGGCTCAGGTCATGATCTCACAGTTCATGAGTTTTAGCCCCTTGTGCACTCTTAGTGCAGAGCCTGCTTGGGATTCTCTCTCTCTCTCTCTCTCTCTCTCTCCCTCTCCCTCTTTCTCTGCTCCTACCCCCCTCTTGTGCTCTCTCTCTCTCAAAATAAATAAATAAACTTCAAAAGAAAAAAAAAGGTTATGACCATTTCAGCTTCCTCCTAAGGAATGGTTTATGTTGGTGCCATGTGCATTTATGTAACATGTGTGCCTATTTTTTCTAGGAAGTTGTGCGGTTCCTGGATACCAAACATCAAGACCACTATCAAGTCTATAATCTATGCAGTATGTACATAGTCAGATAGTTTGCTACCATCAACGGAAAGCAGATCACTGCATAAAAGAAGATGATTCTGCTTTTACATGTCATTTAATCATAAGTATTTGGTGGCGGTGGAAAGTGAGTTTGAAAATCTCTGTGTTGCACTGGCTCTATTTGGTAGGAAAAGACCGATCAACGGCATACATGCCCTGGTGAGGGAGGCAGGAGGCTTAAGTGGAGGCAGAGCCATGGGAGGTAGAATCTGCCCTAATGGTATTAGGTTTAGGAAAATACTTCTATTTTTCCTGCCAGCTCGTGTTTTGAAGACAGGCAATTCAACGAATACATTTCTAATTCACTAGGAGGGGGGTACGAGGAGAGCAAAGCCCAAATTAAAAAAAAAAATGCAAGTAGTCAATAAACAAGGGGAAATACGCTCAAAGAGCAAAACCCTGTAGAAAGCAGATTATATCCCAGTTTACTACTCTGCCTCTCTTGACTTTTCCTCTTCCTGTATATTAAATAGACATTTCCAGGAGGCAAGCACTCGGGTTGGCCACTTTTGCTTCTGCTCTGTGGTGTCTGTCTACCCTATGATAACATGAATAGCCTGATAGAAAATTAAAAGTAAGGTCTGTTAAACCCAAATAAGTTGTGCTTAGGTTACTCAAGGTGGACAAACCACTACTATCTCTGTTTGTCTGACTCTTAATATTCTTACAGCAGCAAGAGCCAGTCAGAAACCTTTTAAAGGTGGATAAGGAATTTATAATACAAAAGTACGACTTATTCATAACTTGATCCTTTACTATGTTATTAGGCATAGAAACATGACCCATGCATCATTTCTTGTAGGTGAAAGAGACTATGATCCTAAGTACTTCCATTACAGGGTCCGGAGAATCATGATTGATGATCACAATGTCCCCACACTAAGGTAAGTTTTATGCCAAGTTGGCTGTCAAAAGAAAGCTAAATACCCTGGCCTTGATTTGGGGGTGTATTTTAATTCAACTAAAAATTTTGCATTTGAAATCAGTGAGATGTTGGCATTCACCAAAGAAGTAGATGAGTGGATGGCTCAAGATGACGAAAACATCATAGCAATTCACTGTAAGGGAGGCAAAGGTAAAAACTCTTTTTTCTAAATTTCTAAAATTTCTCTTTTTCTAAATGTTAATGCATTAAAGTACAAGAACAAGATATATACTGCTGTTAATTAGTATTAATAGTTATTCACATATTTAATAATTTTTTTAAAATATTTATTATTTATTTTTTGAGAGAGAAACAGAGACAGAGTGTGAGTGGGGGAGAGGCAGAGAGAGAGGGAGAGGGAGACACAGAATCTGAAGCAGGCTCCAAGCTCTGAGCTGTCATCACAGAGGCCAGTGTGGGGCTCAAACTCATGAACTATGGGATCATGACCTGAGCTGAAGTCAGATGCTTAATTGACTGAGCCACCCAGGCACCCCAGTTATTTTTTTTAACTTTATTTTTTTTAACTTTATTTTTTTGATGTTTATTTATTTTTGAAGGAGAGAGAGACAGAGCATGAAGGGGGAGGGGCAGAGAGAGAGGGAGACACAGAATCCGAAGCAGGCTCCAGGCTCTGAGCTGTCAGCAGAGAGCCTGACGTGGGGTTCGAACCCGTAAACCAGGAGGTCATGACCTGAGCCGAAGTCGGAGGATTAACCTACTGAGCCACCCAGTCGCCCCATAGGCATCCCAGTTATTAACATTTGTTGATGTTAGCTTCAAGACTGAAGGAAGCAAAGGAAAGAGGAAGGAGGGAGGATGGACGGTAAAGACTAAGGAAGGGAAGAAAATAGGAATAACAGAAGTAAGGAAGATTGAGCATATTTTTTTCTTGTTTCTGACTGCTTGCGTTTCTTCATTTTTGATTTGCCAAAATATCTATGAAAATAAAAACGTGTTTAATTTTAGAAACTCAGAACACTTTTATTGAAGATTGTTCTTAAATTTTGTGAGAACCTTTTAAAGTTAAGGAGCCAACAGTGATGCTATTTCAGAAACCAAAAATCAGTGGAATTTTTATAGCATAGAGATACAAAGAAGTTGATTTTGGTGAGGTAAAATGGAAAAAAAACTTTTGTAAATTCAATCAATTTAAGTCGAGTTAGATTTTTCTCTCATTCAGCTTTAGGCTTTAATAATCATCTAAGCATATTTTATAATTTTTGACAAAGAATTACATTTTTGGTGGGCTACAAAACAGTTTTTTATTGTATTCCAGGAAAACACAGTACTTTAAAACTGCCTTAAAAAGTAAAAAATAATAAAATAAAATAAAATAAAATAAAATAAAATAAAATAAAACTGCCTTATAGAATTGAGTAGAATCAAGTTTTAGTCTTACCTGAAAACTTATTTCAAGCCCATTAATTAGTAGGTAGATTCTGTCTTTAGTTCCATAGGTTGAAATATTCTGGATATGTAATTTATCATACCACGGAGAAATGAAGACCATAGGTGGAACCATACGGAATTGCCAGTTTTTGACCATCTTTTATTTACAAAAATGGTCATTTCACGTAGCTCAACCTAAAATATTATCTCTCATGCATGCAACTGGCTTCTGTTTTCTTTTCATTAAAGCTAATTCCCTGCTTGAAGGATAAACATTCATTTCAAATTTCATGTTTAAATTTTTTCTGAGAGGGGACTTAAAACTGTTCTGTGTTCACATGTCTTTCATTGACTTTCCTTTAGGATTGCTTGGGGGCTGGTATTCAGGTGGTAGGCACCAGAGTAGCCTCTTTTTTTCAAGTTTTCATTCATATTGATTTTGCTCTCTTCTTGGTGGCTGGTGCCTATACATTACCAGTAGTATCATGATAGTCAGAATATTTTACTATTGATTTATGAGACTACTTTAAAGCGGATGCTAATTTTTTAGTATAGTTGACACACAATGTTAAAATAAAAACACTAGTTTGAAAAGACCCATGCACCCCTATATACATTGCAGCATTATGTACAATAGCCAAGATCTAGAAGCAAGCCAAATGTCCATCAATAGATATTCATCTATTGATGAATGGACAAAGGAGATGTGTGTGTGTGTGTGTGTGTATACATACACATGCAATGGAATATTACTCGGCCGTAAAAAATGGATGCTGTTTTTTATTAGTAGTTTATATTATAAATATCTCCTCCCACTGTGTCTTTTAACTTGATTATGATTTATTTTGTCACAGAAACCATTCTACACTATGTTAATTAGCTTGGATTTAAATACAATTAAAAAAATAAATATAATTTTGCATGTAGTGAAATTTATCAGTGTGTGTGTTTTTGTGTGTGTGTGTGTGTGGTTATGTTTTGTGTGTGTGTGTGTGTGTGTGTGTGTGTGTGTGTATGTGTATGTGGTTTGTGCTTTTTGTCATGTTTAAGAAATCCAGGCTGTACACTGAGTTAGTGAAGGTATTCTATTACTTATAAAATATTAAAGTTTTATTTTTTACACTTAGGCCTCTAATCTAATTGAGATTTGGGGAGGGAGGTGTTTTTGTTCATACGGACAGACAGTTGTCCTTACCCCATATATAGCAGGCTCATTTATTCCCTCATTGACTTATAACCCCTTCTTAGTCATGTACCAAGTTTTGATAGAAGTTTGGGACTGTTTCTGAGTTCTTTATACCACACAACTGTAATTTTTTATGTAAAAAAAGTTTTTATTAAAGTATAGTTGATACAATATGTTACATTAGTTTCAGGTGTACAACGTACTAATTCGACAAGTCCATACATGATGCTATACTCCCAACAAGTGTAGCTACTGGTCCATCCCTATGCAATGCTTTCATGATACCTTTGACATTGCTTTACGATGCAATTGACTGTATTCCCTGTGCTGTACCTTTCATCCCCTTGACTTATTCATTCCATAACTGGAAGTCTGTATCTCCCACTCCCCTTCACCCATTTTACCCAAAGCCTCACTCCCTTCCCTTTGGCAATGACCACTTTGTTTTTTGTATTTATAGATCTGTTTCTGCTTTTTGTTTTTTACAGTCCACATTTAACTGAAATAATAGGTGTTTGTCTTCCCCTGATTTCTTCCACTCAGCAGAACACCCTCTAGGTCCCTCCATGTTGTCACAAATGGTATGACCTCATCCTTTTTATGGCCAAGTACTATTCCATTGTGTATATATGCCACCTCTTATTTATCTATTCATCTATTTATGGGCACTTGGATTGCTTCCATACTTTGGCTATTGCAAATAATGCTTCAGTGACCAGGGGTGTGAATACATCCTTTTGAATTAGTGTTTTTGTGTTCTTTGGGTAAATACCAAGTAGCAAAATTACTGGATCATATGCCAGTTCTCTTTTTAAGGAACCTAAGGAATTTTAAGGAATTCTGTTTTGAGGAACCTCCATACTGTTTTCTGTGGTGGCTACACCAATTTACATTCTCACCAACAGTGCACAAAGTTTCCCTTTTCTCCACATCCTCACCAACACTTGTTATTTCTTTTTAATTCTAGCCATTTTGATAAGTGTAAGGTTATATCTAATTATGATTTTGATTTGCATTAACCTGATGATTAGTGATGTAGAACATCTTTTCATGTGTCTGTTGGCCATCTGTATGTCTTTAGAAAAGTGTTTGTTCAGATTCTCTGCCTCTTTTTAAATCAAATTATTTGGGAGGGGGGTTCATATTGAGTTGTGTAAGTTATTTACATATTTTGGATATTAACACCTTATCAGATGTGACATTTGCAAATATCTTCTCCCATTCAGTGGGTTGGCTTTTCATTTTGTTGATGGTTTCCTTCGTTGTGCAAAAGTTTATTTTGGTGTAGTCCCAAAGGTTTATTTTTGTTTTTGTTTCCCTTGCTTGAGGACACATATCTAGGAAGATGTTGCTATGGCTGATGTCAAAGAGCTTTCTGCCAATGTTTTCTTCAAGCAGTTTCATGGTTTCAGGTCTCACATTTGGATCTTTAATTCATTTTTAGTTTATTTTTGTGTATGGTATAAGAAAGTGGTCCAGTTTCATTCTTTCACACGTATCTGTCCAGTTTTCCCAAAACCATCTATTGAAAGCACTTTTTCCCATTGCACATTCTTGTTTCCTTCATCCTAGATTAAGCTGTCTATGTTAAGTTTATGGTCACTTAAGTTTGTCATTCTAACAGCACTAAATTTGTGCTCCTCTCCCCCTCCCATGTTTTAGGTACACTGTGCCATACTCTACATTCTTTTATGTTGTGAATCCTTTGAGTGACTTTTATAGACACACTTAATTTCATTGCTTTTGTGCTTCTGACTTTTCTTACTCCTGCTTATGGTCTTTCCTTTCCACTCAAAAAGTACCCTTCAGCATTTCTTGTAGGGATGGTTTGCTGATTATAAACTCCTTTATCTTCTACTTGTCTGGGAAACTCTCTCTCCTTCTATTCTGAATGACAGCCTTGCTGGATGGAGTATTCTTGGCTGTGGGTTTTTCCTTTCCAGAACTTTGAATAGATCGAGCCACTCCCTTCTGGCCTGCAAAGTTTCTGCTGAAAAATCAGCTGAATAAAAGCAGCAAGCTTTTATTTATTTTTTATTTTTTAAAGTTTATTTATTTATTTTGAGAGAGAACAAGTTGGGGAGGAATAGAGAGAGGAGAGGGAGAGAATCTCAAGTAGGCTCCATGCTGTCAGCAGAAAGCTCGATACGGGGCTCAAACTCATGAACAGTGAGATCATGACCTGAGCTGAGATCAAGAGTCAGATGCTTAACTGACTGAGCTACCCAAGTGCCCCTCTTTTGCTTTCTTTTTTTTTTTTTTTTGAATGTTTATTCATTTTTCAGAGACAGAAAGAGACAGAGCATGAGTGGGCGAGGGCAGAGAGAGAGGGAAAACACAGAATCTGAGGCGGGCTCCAGGCCCTAAGCTGTCAGCCCAGAGCCCAATGTGGAGCTTGAACGCACTGACCAGGAGATCATGATCTGAGCTGAAGTTGGATGCTTAACCAACTGAGCCACCCAGGCGCCCAACTTGCTGCTTTTAAAATTCTCTTTCTCACTACTTTTTGCCACTTTAATTACTATGTGTCTTGGTGTGGACCTCCTTGGGTTGATTTTGTTGGGGACTCTCTGTGCCTTCTGGATCTGGATATCTATGTCCTTTCCAGGATTTGGGAAGTTTCAGCTATTACTTCTTCAAATACATTTTCTGCCCCCTTGTCTCTCTCTTCTCCTTCTAGGATCCCTACAATGTGAATATTATTATGCTTGATGGTATCATTGATTTCCCTTAATATATTCTCATTTTTTATTAGTCTTTTTTCTTTATCCTGTTCAGCTTGGTTGTTTTCCATTACTCTGTCCTCCAGGTCACTGATCCATTCTTCTGCTTCCTTCAGTGTGCTGCTTATTCCCTGCAGTGTACTTTTAATGTCAGTTATTGAGTTCTTCATCTCTGACCGGTTCTTTTTTATGTTTTCTGTCTCCTTACTGAGGGTCTCACTGAGGTCCTCCACTCTTTTCTCAAATCTAGTGAGTATCTTTATGACCATTTCATTTTTCTATTATGCATATTCCCTCTGTTTCATCTAGTTCGCTTGCTGTGATTTTGTCCCATTTTTTTCATTTGCAACATATTATTGTGTCTCCTCTTTTTGTCTGTCTAGTCTGTTCCTGTGCTAGGAAAGTCAGTTATGTCCCCTACTTTTGAAAGTAGTGGCCCTATGAAGAAGAGATCCTGTAGTGCCCTGAGTGCAATGTCCCCTATTCACCAGAACCTGGTACCTCAGGGGTATCTCCTATATGTGTCGCGTGTGCCCTACTGTCGTGTCTTGGCCAATTTGCCTTCAGTCCAGTTATCTACAATGGCTCTCTTTGCCTATTGTGGGCAGCGTTTCCTGTGGTGTTAGTGGGCCAGTCTGGAGCCTTCTTGGGCTTGAGTTCAGTCAGACCAGGCATTTGCCAGAGATGCAGTAGCACCAAACTGTAGGGCACTTTCTCTGTATTGTCCCTGGAGAAGCTTTTATTGGTGGGCGGTACTAAAAGTCAGACCCGATATCTGCCCCCAGCCCACTGCTGGGGGCCACAGTCGAACTGTGTGTGTGTGGTTTTCTTTCCCTCTCCCTGGGCAGGAGTCCCTCTGGAGTGGTGCTGGCCCTGTCAGGGCTGCTTGTACACTGGCACCACGTTGGATGGACATCCAACAAGGGCGTGTTGGATGAGGTGGGCCCACGGAAGAAGCAGGTGGAGCGTGTGGTACCAGCAAGGCCCATGCTAGCTCTCTGCTGGAGGGGACCTGCAGCCCCCTGAAACCTCCTTCTGGTGGGTCTGCAGAAGAACCTGGGGTGAGGTGCACCGTTAGCAAAAGCAGAGTGGAAATTGTTCCTGCTACACTGATTCCCCAGATGTTGTGTATCTAGGCTGGGGAGCTGGGGAGGGAAGCAGTACCTGTCAAGCTCTTTTGTTCTTGGAAAAGTCTACTGATGATCCCTCCCCCTCCAGCATAGGCTCTGAGATGAGTAAACAAATCTCCCTCCCACACATCCGTTTTTCAAACTACTGTTTCTACGCTGTATCTCAGCTGAGCTGTTTGTTGTGCTGTCCCTTTAAGGAAGGGGACTCAGTTTCCTACAGCCCTCAAGATTTCCCTGAGCCTATCCAGTTGGCTTTTAAAGTTCTAGCTGTTAAGCCACACTGATTGTAAGAGCTAGTGAAGTTAGGCTCCTCTGGTTTTCAAAGCCAAATGTTAGGGAGATTCGTTTTCCCAGTGCAGGCCTCCCGTGCCTGGGGTGCCTGGGGGGGGATCTGCCCTTCTCCCCTCTCCACGCCACTGGTGTCCTTCCCTCCTACAGACAGTCCTGAGGGTTTTGGCTCCCAATCACTTCTCTGCCCTTCCTACCTTCTTCAATGTGGCCTCTTCTCTACATTTGACTGTGGAGAGACTGTTCTGCCAGTCTTCAGGTCATTTTCTGGTTTACTTACACTGTTGTGGGTGTTATCTAGGTGTATCTATGGGACAAATTGAGCCTAGGATCTTTCTACTCAGCCATCTTTCTCGGAAGTGTTTGGTTGTTTTTCAATAATAATTTCTACTTCATGGTGGTCTTGAATATTTTTTTAGTAGACACACAATGTTACATTATGGCCTTGTATATCTTTGTTAAATTCATTCCTAGACACACTGCTCCTGCAAATGGAAGCTGGTTTTTCATGTTACATTTGGATCATTTCCACTTTTTACTATTATGGATGATGTTGCCATTATAAATGTATGTTCCTTGTTGCACATGTACCCCCATTTCTGTTGATTATGTAACTTGGACTGTAAGTTTTGTATTTAGGGTAACGAATCACAGACTTAAATAGACGATGTCCAAAAACAGTTGTACCAATTTCTACTCCACTGGCAGTGTATGAAGGTTCCATGTTCCATCTCTTTAGACAACAATTGGAATCTTAGTCTTATTATTTTTAGCCACTGACTGGGCGTGTAGTTGAATCTCATTATGGGTTTAATTTGCATTTCTTTTATTACTAACCAAATTAAGAAAGTTTTCACAGGCTTATAGGCACTTGAATATCCTTTGTTATGAAGTAACTCTAATATCCTTGCCCTTTTTTTTCTCCTGACCCACTTTTCTCCTGAATTTCTGTTTTTTTCCAATTGACTTTAGGAGTTCTTTATGTATTCCGGATTTCAACCCTGTTATTTGTTTTATGTACTGCAAGAATCATTTTCCACTCTGTATTTTGACTTTTCTGTATCTTAGGAGTATACTTCGGTTAACAGACATTCTTTGTTCTAACATAGTCTATATCATTCTTTCTCTTTATAAGGTTAGTGGTTTTGTGTCCTGATTAAGAAATCTTTCCCTCAGTTTAAAAAGACCTTCTCCTATGATATCTTATAGACAGTTTATTCTATTTGGAATTGATTTTTGTGTGTGGTATAAGACAGGGGTCAAGTTTCATCCTTTCCCTATGGCTGTTTTGGCACACTGATTGGAAAGACATTTCTTTACTGCTCTGAGGGTCATGGTTCAGTCTCTGTAGTTTCTGTTCTGTTCATTGATTTTCATCTATCCATGTGCCTGTCACACAACCTTCCTACTTATCATAGTTTTCTACTAAGTCCTGATCTCCAGTCAAAGGAGTCCACCCATCTTGTCCTTTCTCACAACTGTTTGGGGTTTTTTAGGCCATCTGTATTTCCATATAAATTTTTAAATCAGCTAGTCAAGTTACATACACACCCCTGATGTTATTTTGTTTGAAATTATGTTGAATCTGTAGATAAAATGAATTGAAATCTTTACAATACCGAATCTTCCAACCCATGAATGGAATTTCTCCTCATTTAATTAGGACTGCTTCAATCTGTCTTCATAATGCTTTTTCATTTTCTGTACAAATACCTTGTATATTTGGGGGAGGGGACCTGGCGGGCTCAGCCGAAAGAGCAAGAACTCTCGATCTTAGGGTTGTGAGTTTGAGCCTCACGTTGGGTGCAGAGATTACTAAAAACTAAATTAACTTTTTTTTAAAAAAAGAAAGCTTGTATATTTTTGGTTAGATTTATTTCTAGATATCTTTGATACTATTATAAATGATATCCCTTAAAAATTTTTATTTTCTAAATGTTTATTGTTGCTCTGGAATGCAGTTGATCTTATTAACCTTCAATTAACAACCTCGCCAAACTTTCTTTTTTTCTTTGAATATAATTTATTGTCAAATTGGCTTACATACAACACCCAGTGCTCATCCTAACAGGTGCCTTCCTCAATGCGCATCACCCATTTTCCCCGCTCCCCCATCCCCCCATCAACTCTCAGTTCTCTGTTTTTAAGAGTCTCTTATGGTTTGCCTTCCTCTCTCCCGGTTTGTAACTATTTTTTTTCCCCTTCCCTTCTCCCATGGTCTTCTGTTTAGTTTCTCAAGATCCACATGTGAGTGAAAACATATGATGTCCTTCTCTGGCTGACTTATTTCTTTCAGCATAATGCCCTCCAGTTCCACCCATGTTGCTGCAAATGGCAGGATTTCATTCTTTCTCATTGCCAGGTAGTATCCCATCGTATATATGAACCACATCTTCTTTATCCATTCATCAGTTGGTGGACAGTTAGGCTCTTTCCTTCACCAAACTTTCTTATTCTAATTTATCCATAAGTGCTTTTGGATTTTATGGTACATGATTAGATCGTGTGAAAATAATGAATTGTAATTTTTCCTCTTCAATTTTTTTTTTCTAGCACTGGCTAGAATCTTTGATCCTCTGTTGAATTAGAAGTGGTGATGGCACTCATCCTTGTTCTGTTCCTGCTCTCAGCAGAAAAGTTGCCAGGTCTCTCACCAATGAATTTAGGGTATGTGTGTGTGTGTGTGTGTTAGACACTCTTTATCAGATTAAGAAATTCCTTTAATTTGCTAAGTTTTTATCATGAGTAGATTTTTATCAGACAGTTTTTCTGAGTCCTGAAGATGATATAAGTTTTACCTTATTCTACTAATCTGATTGATCGCATTGGTTGACCATCTTTGTATTCCTAGAAGAGACACAATTTTGTTGTGCTCTATTATTTTGCATAAATTGGTGGATATTTAATTTTAATTAAAATTTAATCTTAAGAATTTTTGTATCCAGGCCATAAGTATGATTGGCTATGCTTTTCTTTTCTCATAATATTCTTTTCAAATTTTGGCTTCATAAACCAGAATTGGGTTGTGTTTCCTCTTTTTTTTTTAATTCCCTGGGTGAGTTTGTATAAATTGACATTTTTTTTTCTTTAATGTGGCATTCTCTAATGAAGCCACGTTGGCCTCCGTGTGGGGGTTTGGCCTCATTTTCTTTGTGAGGAAGTTGTAAAATTGTGGTTTAATTTCTTTATTAGATACAGAATTATTTATAATTGCATTTATTCTGCACATTTTGGTAGGGTGTATTTTTCCAAGCACATGTCTATTTTATCTAAATTTTCAAATGTCCTGGCATCAGTTGGTTCAAAATACCAGTGTATTCTAATGTCTACTATAGTGCTCCCTTTTTCATTCCTTATATTACTTTCTTGGTGCCTTCTCTTTTTTTCCTTTGATTAGTCTCATCAGCGATATATCGATTTTATTAGTCCTTTCAAAGTACCAAGTTTTTTTACTTTATTGATTCTCTTGTTTGTCTTCTACTTCATTAATTACAATTGTTTAGTGTTTCCTTTCTTCCATTTTCTTTGGTTTAATTTGTTCTTGTTTTTTAATTTCTTTAGAGGGATGATGAACTCACAGATTTTCGGCTTTTTGTTTTCTATTTAGTATTTCAGGCTATAAATTTCCCTCTAAGAATTTCTTTAGTTTCATCCCACAAACGTTTATATGTAGTATTTTTTATCAGTATTCAAAATATTTTCTAATTTCCATTGTACTTCTTTCTTTGACCCATGTATTACATAGAAGTACACTTTCTTATTTTTAAACACAGAAGTATTTGTAATTCTCTTTTAGCAACTGATTTCTGGTTGTATTGCATTGTGGTCAGAGAGCATATTACATATTTTTTTTAGTTCTTTGAAATTTGTTCATACTTGCCACAATTTGGTCAATTTTATCAAATGTTTTCTGTGCACTTGAAAGTGTATTATGCTTTGGTATGAACAGTTTTTTGTATCCAATAGGTCATTTGTTAATTGTTTTATTCAAATCTTCTGTTTATTCTTTATTCAAATCTTATTGACATTTTATTTTGGTTTGATTGAAATTTTACAATATAATACCTTTCTCCCCTGACCCCACCATTAGCTTGGAAGTCATATATTATTTTGATATTCCTTTTTGATATTCCTATAGTAATTATATTAAAGATTTCAACCTATATCCTCCATTTAGCTATTGATTTTTTTTATGTTGACCTTGTAGCAATCTACCTGAACTCATTAATTTTAGGAGTTAGCTTGTAGATTTACTTTTTTTTTTCTAATCTGCAAGTAATGAAAGTTTGTTTCTTCTATTTTTATCCCTATATGTTTTGTTTCTTTTTCTTAGTGCACTAAGCCCTGTACTATAATGTTAAGTAGGAGCAGTGAATAATGGACATTTTATTTAGTTCTTGGCTTTAAAGGGAGCAGTATCAACATTTCATCATTAATATGATGTACAGATTTCCTGCTATCCGATAGTAGAGCATTTCCATGAACTTTTGTAAGCCAAAATGGTGTAAAACGAAGAAGCAATTGCCATTAATTTATATGGAAAATTTTTGCAGCATTCCAAGACCTGAAAAAATAACCTGTCTTAGACTTTTCTGGTACCTTAGGGCACATCTTGATAATGGAGGCACAAAATAAATCACGATAAAGCACAGATGCTCACAGACACAGTTCAAAGCTCTGGTGGCTTGATGCCAAGTGTAGTTCCCAGGGAAGGACCTGGGCGATGTCACTCTCACTGCTCAGAGTGTGTGCTGCCTCTGTAAATAGTCCCTGCAAAACAAACGTGGAACAGTATTTTTGCTTTTTCCCTTTTTTTTTTTTAATAAAAGTGAAAATCCTTTTTGGATTTTTTTTTGGGTAGCAAAATAGGTACTAATGTAGATTTTTCATAAAAGCTATGTGGCATCATGCAAACTTGTGTAAAATGGGGGTTCCCTATACCTGGGAAGGTATTTTGGTAGATTCCCTTCATCAAGCTAAAGAAGTTTCCTAGTTTTTCTTAGCTCTTAAAATTATGAATATATGCTGAATTTTAGTAAATGGTTTTCTCTATGTTCATTGAGATGATTGCAAGGTATGTCTCCCTTAATCTGTAAATATGATAAATTACATTAATATAGGTGTCTGATATAAGAAGATTCTCGGGGTGTCTGGGTGGCTCAGTCAGTTGAGCGTCAGGTCATGATCTGTCTCAGATTCTGTGTCTCCCTCCCACGCTCTCTGCCCTTCTCCCACTCACGCTTGCTCTCTCTCTCTCAAAAATAAATAAACCCTACAAAATTTTTAAAAAGTGAGGATTCTTGCATTTCTGAGATAAATGGCACTTGGTATTGTTATATATTTTTTCTATTGCTGGATTCACTTGACAAATACTTTAAGTTTTAACATCTATGTTCCTCAGTGACATTGGTATAAAATTATCTTCTATTGTATTTTTGTAGTATTGGCATTTGTTATACTGGTGTTAGTAAATAAGCTAAAATTTTTTCTCTTCTCTACTATGATCTAAAAGATTTTATAAAAGACAGGAATTATTTCTTCCTTATAGATTTGGTAGCAATCTCGTCTTGTCCTCTTGGAGGGAGGTAGTAAGAAAAACTATAAATATTTTCAACACAGTGTTATTGTTTTATTCAGATTTTCCCTTTTTGAGTCAGTTTAAAAAATTTTTTTTAATGTTTATTTATTTTTGAGACAGAGAGAGATAAAGCATGAATGGGGGAGGGTCAGAGAGAGAGGGAGACACAGAATCCGAAGCAGGCTCCAGGCTCTGAGCCATCAACACAGAGCCCGACGCGGGGCTCAGACTCACAGACCATGAGATCATGACCTGAGCCAAAGTCAGACGCTTAACCAACTGAGCCACCCAGGCGCCCCGTGAGTCAGTTTTTTAAACTGATACTGTCTTGAAAATGATTGACTTAAAGTTATTCTTACAATGTTTTTGAATTTCTACTGTACAGTACTTTGCCCTTTTATTTCTAATATTTATGTCTGCTCTTCTAAAAATCAGTTTTATAAGAGATTTGTGTATTCATTTTTTGAAGAAAAAACTATTTTGTTTTCTGTTTCATTAAGTTATTCTTTAATGCTTATTTCATTTTTTGACTTTAGTAGATTTATTTTCTTTTACTACTCTCTTGAATTGAAAACTTAGCTAATTAAATTTTAGTTTTTTAGCTGTATGACTTATTTAAAGTTTATGGGTTTTTATGTTAATACTGCTTTAGCTGACTTTCAGTTGTTTTATACTGACTACTTTTGTTGTTTTTTTTTTAGTTTTTTAAAATTCATGATTCTACTAATTCTCCTAAAAATCATTCTCCTGAAAATCATCTGATTTTTAAACACAGAGATTACCTAGAAGTGATTTTTAAACCTCTGGATTATTTAAAAATTAGTTATTTTAAATTCCCTAGTGTTGGAGCACCTGGGTGGCTCAGTCAGTTGAATGTCTGACTCGTGATTTCAGCCTGGGTCATGATTCCAGGGCGGTGGGATCGAGCCCAATGTTGTATTGAAATTTTCAACCAGATTCTGAGGGAACCGGGAAAAGGAACTGACTGGCAACAAATAGAAATGTCTTGGCTGCATTGAGGGTCCAGCTTGAGTGTTAAACTGTTCCTTTTTATTACCAGTGTGAAAAGTTGTATGATTTTTCTCCAGCGGTTCTCTGTACTCTGGTGTCTCTACATTTCTGGTGTAGGAACAGGGGAAGTAGGTGCCCGAACCGAGCCAGGGTTAGACTTTTACAGAGTGTGGGTACAGAACCCAGAAACAAGAAAGGTAGTGATTTTTCAGTGTTGACAAAACCAACAGTGAAATCGTCTACCATGCATCGAGGTGGATGAGGGAGTGGTCATGGGACTGGATGTCATGATAAATTGGAAGACCAGATAGTCATTCATTTATACATTTAACACCAGATACTGTGAAGTGCAGGGTATGTGAAAGTGTATGAAGCACACACGTGCCCTGCTCCCATGGAGACCACAGTCTATTGTTTACAAAGAAAATATGTATTAAATGGCGATTTGTGTAATAGAAACAAATAAGAGGATAAGAAGAATACGAAGTGGGGAAGAGGTTGCTAATTTGACATATAAATAGATGATCAAGAAGTCTCACCAATAAAATGACATTTGAGCAGATGCCATACAAGGAGTACCCTGAGAATACAAGAAAGTATGAAGTGTATCATGGGACTATCAAAGACATAAATGAAATCTACCAGAACTTAGAAAAGTCATATTTGGCCTGAGTAACCACGGCTTTTCTTCATCTATGTGTATACAACCAATCCTTTTAAGTATATCTGCCTTAGTATTTTTGCCTGAATTAACACCGAAGCTAATGGCTTACGGTTTGGGAAATGTACCACCTCCTGATTTTCAAAGTAGGAAATGAAGTCAGCTCTAAGTGACAGCACTTCTCATGTTCTTCACCGTGAAGAATATCCAGTGATGGTGAGCAATCTCTTGTGTCAATTTATTCATTCAGGAATTTTAAGTTTTCTAGAATGTAAGTGCATGGGAATTTAACCGAGAATTTTCACAGATTCCTTAGCTGTCTTTTACAGATGTGTTTCACCAATGTTTAGTCTTTTCAACTAGATTTTTTTTCCTGTTTGAAAGACTGAGGGGAAAAAAAAAAAGGTTGAAAAGTTCCAATTATCAAAACATAATGATTCTCTTGTTGGGATGAGCACTGGGTGTTATATGTGGGGGATAAATCACTGGATTCTACTCCTGAAAAGATAGCACTATATGCTAACTAACTGCCATGTAAATTAAAAATAAATAAGTAGGGATGCCTGGGTGGCTCAATTGGTTAAGCGTCTGACGGGCTCAGGTCAGGATCTCGCGATTCATGAGTCTGAGCCTGAGTCGGGCTCTGTGCTGACAGACAGCTCAGAGCCTGGAGCCTGCTTCAGATTCTGTGTGTGTCTCTCTCCCTCTGCCTCTCCCCCACTTGTATTCTCCCTCCCCCACCTCTCAAAAATAAACACTATATATATATATATATATATATATATATATATATATATATATATATATAAAAGCACAGGCTTTGAAATAAAATATCTGGGTTCACATCTCAACTATGCAATTAAATAATTGTGTGGCATTGCATGAATTACTTAAAATCTCCCTGCCTTTGTTTTCTAATATTTCTTTCTTTTTTTTTTTAAACGTTTATTAATTTTTGAGACAGAGAGAGACACAGCATGAGCAGGGGAGGGGCAGAGAGAGAGGGAGACACAGAATCGGAAGCAGGCTCCAGGCTCTGAGCCATCAGCCCAGAGCCCGACGCGGGGCTCGAACTCACGGACCGCGAGATCGTGACCTGAGCCGAAGTCGGCCGCTCTACCGACTGAGCCACCCAGGCGCCCCTGTTTTCTAATATTTCTAAAATGTGATGCTGAAATACAGACCTCCTAGTCCTATTGTGGAGATTAAATGAAATGTGGAAAGTACCAGACAGGAGGTGGCAACAGCTCAATAATATTGGCCATTATTATTGTCCCTCAGACCTACATTTGTCAACTTTTAACAGCAGACTTATCTTTCTTTAGTCTTTTTCTAGTAAATATGCAATCAGCATGTTTTTATTTATAGAGGTGAATGTCTAAGCTTCTCTAGCTCTTTCAAAGTGGTTTAATGGATGCTACAAGGTACATCTTTCTTTGAGATATTAATTATATCAGGTGAGGCACCGTATCAAACTGGCAAAACTGGAAAAAGATTTTGACTTGAATATCTTGAAGAAGACATTCTTTTAGTTACATTTTTTTTCTTTTATTGAAGTATAGTTGACACACAATGTTACATTAGCTTCAGGTACACAACATACTGATTTTGGCAAGTGTATACATTATGCTGTGTTTATCACAAGTGGAGCTAGCTACAATCTGTCAAAATACAATGCTATTACAATACTGTTGGCTATATTCCCTATGCTGTACCCTTTATCCTGTGACTTGTTCATTTCATAAGTGGCAACCTGTACCTCCTACAGGATACCTTTGCTATCCCTTTACCCCCTCTTTTCTGGGAACCATCATTTGGTTCTGTGTATTTATGAGTCTGTTTCTGCCTTACATTCATCCATTTATGTTTTGTTTTTTAGATTCCACGCATAAATGAAATTATGTGGAATTTGTCTTTCTCTGTATGACTTATTTCACTAAGCATGATATACTCTAAGTCCAACCATATTGTTGCAAATGGCCAGATCTTCCTTTTATGACCAGATAATATTCCATTGTATGTTTATACCACCTCTGAATCCATTTATTATGGATAGATACTTGAGCTGCTTCCATATCTTGGCTAACGTAAATAATGCTGCAATATACATAGGGGTGCATCAATGTTTATAGCAATGCTATCAACAATAACCAAATTATGGAAAGAGCCCAAATATCCATAGACTGATAAATGGATTAAGAAGATGTGGCGCGCATATATATATATATATATATATATATATATATATATATATATATAATAGAATATTCCTCAGTGATCAAAAAGAATGAAATCCTGCTATTTGCAATAACATGGTTGGAACTAGACTGTATTATGCTAAGTGAAATAAGTCAGGGAAAGACAAATCTCCTATGATTTCACTCATATGTGGAATTTGATCAACAAAACAGATAAACATAGAGGAAGGGAAGGAAAAATAAGATAAAAACAGAGAAGGAGGCAAACCATAAGAGACTCTCAAGTACAGAGAACAAACTGAGGGTTGCTGCGGGGGGTGGGGGGGAATGGGTGGGGGGATGGGCTAAATGGATGATGGGCATTAAGGAGGGCACTTGTTGGAATTAGCCCTGGGTGTTACATGTAAGTGATGAATCACTGGGTTCTACTCCTGAAACCAATACTGCATGGTATGTTAACTTGAATTTAAATAAATAAATGAAAAATAAATAAATATAAGGGTGCAGATATATTTTCAAATTAGTGTTTTTGTGTTCTTTGAGGAAATACCCGGAAGTAGAATTATTGGGTCATATGGTAATTCTATTTTTAATTTTGTGAGGAATCTCCATCCTGTTTTTCACAGTGGCTGCACCAACTTACATTCTCACCAACAGTGCCTAAGGATTCCTTTTTTTCCACATTCTTACCAACACTTTTTATTTTTTCTCTTTTTGATTCTAGCCACCCTGACAGGTATAAGGTGATATGTCACTGTGATTTTGATTTGCATTTCCCTGATGATGAATGATGTTGAACATCTTTTCATGTGTCTATTGCCCATCTGTAGGTCTTTTTGGAAATATATCTATTCAGGTTCTCTACCCATTGTTTAATCAGATTGTGGTTGTTGTTGTTGTTGAGTTGTATAGGTTCTTTATATATTTTAGGTATTAACCCCTTATCAGATATATCATTTGCAAATATCTTCTCCCATTCAGTAGGTTGGCTTTTCAATTTGTTGATGATTTCCTTCACTATGGAAATTCTTTTCATTTTGGTTTAACTCCAATAGTTGTGTTTGTTTTTTGGTTTTAGGGTTGTTTTTTTGTGTTTTTGACTTCTAAGATTTTATTTAAATTCAAGTTAGTTAACATATAATGTAGTATTGGTTTCAGGAGTAGTATTTAGTGATTGCTTTTGTTTCCCTTGCCTAGGAGACATATGTAGAAAAATGTTGCTAAGGCCAATGTCAGAGGGTTTACTGCCTACATTTTCTTCCAGGAGTTTTATGGTTTCAGGACTCACATTTCGGTCTTTAAGCCATTTTGAGTTTAGTTTTGTGTATGGTGTAAGAAAGTGGTCCAGTTTCGTTCTTTTTCATGTAGCCGTGCAGTTTTCCCAACAGCATTTGTTGAAGAGACTAGACTCTCTTTTCCCCATCGTATATTTTTGCCTCATCTGTCATTAATTAACTGACCCTGTGAGCATGGGTTTATTTCTGGATTCTTTTTTTCTGTTCTATTGGTTTATGCGTCTATTTTTGTGCCAGTACCACACTGTCTTACTTAGTACAGCTTTATAGTATATCCTGAAATCTGGGATTGTGATACCTCCAGCTTTGTTCTTTCTCAAGATTGCTTTAGCTATTCAAGGTCTTCTGTGGTTCCATAC
This sequence comes from Panthera tigris, assembly GCF_018350195.1. Classification (NCBI taxonomy): domain Eukaryota; kingdom Metazoa; phylum Chordata; class Mammalia; order Carnivora; family Felidae; genus Panthera; species Panthera tigris. Next base: position 18,836,488 of record NC_056660.1, on the reverse strand, counting down.
AAATTTTAGGATTATTTGTCCCAGTTCTCTGAAAAACGTTGTTGGTATTTTGATAGGGATTGCATTAAATCTGTAGACTGCTTTGGGTACTACGGACATTTTAACAATATTAATTCTTCCAATCTATGAGTATAGAATATCTTTCCATTTGTTTGTGGTGTCTTCAATTTCTTTCATCAACATTTTATAGTTTTCAGAGTGCAGATCTTTCACCTCCTTAAGGGTTAAGTCTATTCCCAGGGCTTTTTAAATGATTTTTGATGCAACTGTAAATAAAGTTGTTTTCTTAATGACTCTTTTTGCTACTTTGTTATTAGGGTATATAAGAACAACCAATTTCTGTGTATTAATTGTGTATCCTGCAACCTTAGGGAATTCATTTATCGGTTCTAATAGTTTTTGATGGGATCTGTAGGATTTTCTGTATATAGTATCGTGTCATTTGCAAAAATGAGTTGTACTTCTTCCTTACCAATTTGGATGCCTTTTATTTCTATTCTGCCTGATTGCTGTACCTAGGGCTTCCAGTACTGTGTTGAATAAAAGTGGCAAAAGTGGACATCCTTGTCTTGTTCCTGATAGAGGAAAAACTCTCAGTTTTTTACCATTGAGTAGAAGGTTAGCTGTGGGTTGTTCATATGTGGCCTTTATTATGTTTGTGCATGTTTCCTCTAAGCCCACTTTGTTGAGAGTTTTTATTATGAATGAATGTTAAATTTTGTCAAATGCTTTTTCTACATCTATTGAGATGATCTTGATTTTTATTCTTCGTTTTGTTGATGTGGTATATCATGTTGACTAATTTGCAGATATTGAACCATCTTTGCATCTCCAGAATAAATCCCACTTGATTGTGGTGAATGATCCTTTTAATGTGTTGTTGAATATAGTTTACTAATATTTTGTTGAGGGTCTCTGCAACTACATTCATCAGGGATATTGGCCTGTAGTTTTGTTTTCTTTTCCTTTTCTTCTTTTTTTTGTTTGGTTTTGGTATCAGGATAATGCCAACCTTGTAGTATATATTTGGAAAGTTTCCTTCCTCTACTATTTTTTGGAATAGGTTGAGGAAAATAGATATTAAAGCTTCTGTAAATGATTAGTGGAATTTACCTGTGAATCCATCTGGTTCTAGACTTTGTTGGTAGTTTTTTTTTTTTTATTACCAATTCAATTTAGTTACTTATAATTGGTCTGTTTAGATTTTCTTTTTCTTCCTCATTCAGTTTTAGAAGATTGTATGATTCTATGAATTTTTTTCATTTCTTCTAGATTATTTGTTGACATATAAATTTTTTGTAATACTCTTACAATCCTTTATATCTCTGTCGTGTCAGTTCTTAACTACTCTTTTGTTTCTGACTTTATTCATTTGGGTCCTATCTCTTTCTTTCTTGAAAAGTCTAGCTAAAGTTTTGTCAATTTTTTTTTATCTTTTTAGGGAAACAGCTCTCCATTTCATTGATCTTTTCTATTTCTTTTTTAGTGTCTATTTTGTTTATTTTTGCTCAAATCTTTATTATGTCCTTCCTTCTACTAGCTTTGGGCTTGTTCTTTTTCTAACTCTTTTAGGCACAAGGTTGGGTTGTTTGTTTTAGATTTTCCTTATTGTTCTTTTTCTAACTCTTTTAGGCACAAGGTTGGGTTGTTTGCTTTAGACTTTCCTTATTTCTGGAGGTTTGTTTGTATTGCTATAGGACTTGTCTCTTAGAACTGCTTTTGCTACATCCCAAAGACTTGGGACTGTTGTGTTTTCATTGTTATTTGTTTCCATGCATTTTATTTCTCCTCTGATTTCTTCATTGACCCATTGGATGTTTAGTACCGTGTTATTTTGCCTCCATATGTTTGTGTTTTTCCACTTTATTTCTTGTGACTGGCTTCTAGTTTCATACTGATGTAGTCCAAAAGATGCATGATGTAATTTCAGTCTTCTTAAATTTAGTAAGGGTGTGTGTGTGCACGTGTGTGTGCATGTGAGTGTGTGTGTGTGTGTGTGTGTGTGTGTGTGTGTGTGGTCTAATATGGGATCTTTTCTGGAGAATTTTTCATGTGTATTTGAAAAGAATGTGTATTCCGTTGATCTTGGACGGAATGGTTTATATATCTGTTAAGTCCATTTGGTCTAACGATGTCATTCGAAGATACTGTTTTTGTATGCATTTTCTGCTTGGTTAATCACTCCATCAATGTAGGTGTTACAGTCTCCTATTAATGTATAATTATCAGTTTATCCCTTTATGTCTGTTAATATTTGTCTATTTAACTGCTCCAATGTTGGGTGCGTGGATATTTACAATCGTTATGTCCTCTTGTTGGATTGACCCATTTATCATTATGTAATGCCCTTTTTCTGTGTCTTATTACAGTGTTTATTTTAATGTCTGTTTTGTCTGGTATGAGTACTGCTACCCCAGCTTTTTGTTTGTTTCCATTTGCACCGAATATCTTTTTCCATCTTTTGACTGCCAGTCTGTATGTGACTTTAGGTCTGAACCGAGTCCCTTGTAGGAAGCATATAAATGCGTCTGGTTTTTCCATTCTGTCACCCTATGACTTATGATTGGAGCATTTAGGTCATTTATATTTACAGTAATTATTGATAGGCATGTACTTATTACTATTTTTAAATTTTTTTAATTGTTTTTATAGTATTTCTCTGTTCCTTTATTCTTCCCTTTTTCTCTTTCCTGTGATTATAACTTTTTAGTGTTATGCTTAACTTTCTCTTTTTAAAAAAAATTTTTTTAATGTTTACTTTTTTGAGAGAGAGAGAGAGACAGAGTACTTGTGGGAGGGAGGGGCAGAGAGAGAGGGAGACACAGAATCCGAAGCAAGCTTCAGGCCCCGAGCTGTCAGCACAGATCCTGACACAGGACTCGAAGCCATGAGCTATGAGATCATGACCTGAGCCCAGGTCGGACACTTAACTGACTGAGTCACCCACGTGCCCCTAGCTTTCTTTCTCTTTATTTTTTCTGTATCTATTATAGGTTTGGGGTTGTATTTACCACGAGGTTCACGTATAACATCCCAAGGGTGTAACAGTCTGTATTGAACTGATGGTCACTTAAGTTCAAACACATTCTAAAATAACTTTTTTACTCCTCACTCCATGTTTTATGTATATGTTATCATATTTACAACTTTTTATTCATAATATTCTTAATTCTAATTATTGCCTTTTTCTCTTCCACTTAAGTTCCTTTAATATTTCTTATAAGGCCAGTTTAGTGGTGATGAACTCCTTCAACTTTGGCTTACCTGAGAAACTCTCTATTTCTCATTCAGTTCTGAATGATAACCTTGCTGGGTAGAATATTCTTCATTGTAGGTTTTTTTCCCTCTCAAGCTCTTTGAAAATATCATGTCATTCCCTTCTGGGCTGCAAAATTTCTGCCAAAAAATCAGCTGATAGTCTTATGGGGTTTCCCTTGTACATAATTTTTTGCTTCTTACTTGCTACTTTTAAAATTATCTTTTTTAAGTTTATTTTTGAGAGAGAGAGAGAGAGAGCATGAGCAGGGGAGGGGCAGAGAGAAAGGGACAGAGGATCTAAAGTGGGATCCATGCTGACAGCAGAGAGCCTGACTCAGGGTTCAAACTCACGAACCGTGAGATCATGACCTGAGCTGAAGTCAGGAGCTCAGCCAACTGAAGCCACCCAGGCGCCCCTAAAATTCTCTGTATCTTTAACATTCAACATTCAACATTAAAATTAATAATTTTAATTATTATGTGCTGTGATGTGGACCTCCTTGGGTGCATCTTGTTTGGAACTCTCTCTGCTTCCTGGACCTAGATGTCTGGTTCCTTCCTCAGATTAAGGAGGTTTTCAGCTATTATTTCTTCAAATAAGTTTTCTGCTCCTTTCTTTTCTCTTTCTGGGACCCCAAAATGCGAATGTTTGTTTTCTTGATGTCATCCGGAGGATCCCTTAACCTACTCATTTTTTAAAAATTTTCCTAATTGCGTTCAGCCTGTGTGTTTTCCATTACCATGTCTCCCAGGTCACTGATTTGTTCTTCTGTGTCTGCTAATCTGGTGATTCCCACTAGTGAATTTTTCATTTCAATTATTATGTTTTCAACTCTAGTTTGGGCTTTTTTGTTTTCTTTCTCTTTGTTGAAGTTATCAAGGCGTTCTTTCGCTCTTCTCTCCAGTACAATAAGCATCTTTATGATTATGACTTTAAACTCTTTATCAGGCATATTGCTTATATCTGTCTCATTTAGTTCTTTTCCCAAGGCTTTGTCTTACCCTTTTGTTTACAGGATGCTCCTCTGTCTCCTCATTTCACTTGACTTTCTGCATTTGTTCCCATGAATTAGGCAACACAGCTACTTCTTCTAAATTTTGAAGGGATGGTCTTGTGTATGGTCGTTCCCTGCGTAGACTGTGTGTGCCTGGTGACTTTGGCTGACTGGACCTATGAAGGGCCTGGGCTGTGAGTCCCAGAACACTCCATGCTGGACTGTCCTAGCAGCATGGCCAGAGCTATAATAGGCCTTGGCCAGGGCAGACCCTGGGCTCCCTGCACAGAGGGCATCCTGACAGAATGGCGAGGCTGAAGTGAGTGTAATCCAGGGAGTCTCTGGGCTCTCCACGCAGAGGGTCCTTGGCAGAATGGCTGGGGCCATTGGTGCAGCCATAGGTGCAACCAGAGGGATCCTGGGGCTGTCTGTGTAGAAGGTGCCCTTCACTCTAGGTCCTGGAGCTGAGGCACAAGCTGGGGGTCCCAGGACACTCCATGTAGGGGACTGGAGTGGCTGAGTTAAGGTGGCATGCAGGCCAGCGGTACTCTTCCCAGGAGATGCCCTAACAGGACAGCTGTAGCTGAACTGAGTGTGCACGCCAGGGCAGTCCTGGGGCTCTCCATGCAGAGGGTGTCCTGGAAGGACAGTTGAAACTGAAGTGGGTGCAAGTCAGTATCCAGGGGTGCCCCCATGGAGGGGTGCTCTGGCAGGGTGGCTGGAGCTGAAGCAGGTACGAATTGGGAGATCCCCGAGTGCTCTGCATTAATAGAGCTTTAACAAGCTGCCTGAAGCTGAAATGGTGCAAGCCTGTGTTCTGCGGTGCTTTGCATCTGTATCACCTTGGCACAACAGCCAGAGTTGTAGTGAGCGCTAACCAGGGGTGTCCCGGTGCATATAACACTGGGGCTGCCTTGGTGGGACAGCTGGGGCTGGAGTGGATTAGTGGCCTGGGGCTCATTGAGGTGGCAGGCCATCTAGGGCACCCGTACACTGCTACTATTCCCAGTATCAAGGTGGAGGGGAAGCAGAAACTGTGTCGCTTACCAGCTTCTCTGACCCTGAGAGAGTTCCAGCAGGTCTCCCATTGTTTGGGAGAAGTTGTGGGACTGGATCTTTTGTATACTAGTTTCTCTCTCTTTTTTTTTTTAAATTTTTTTGAGAGAGAGAGAGAGTGAGTAGGGCAGAGGGAGAGAGAGAGTAGGGCAGAGGGAGAGAGAGAGAGAAAGTGAGTGAGTAGGGCGGAGGGAGAGAGAGAGAGAGTAGGGTGGAGGGAGAGAGGGAAGGAGAGACAGACAGACAGACAGACAGACAGACAGAATCTCAAGTAGGCTCCATGCTCAACATAGAGCCCAATGCAGGGCTGGAACCTATGACACTGGGATGCGTGATCTGAGCTGAAAACAAGAGTCAGACTGTCAACTGCCACCCAGATGCCCTACTGGTTTCTCTTTTAGTCTTTTTCTCTGCCCTGGGGCAGATGAATCTGCTCGGTCCCTCAGTACCGTCCCTCCCCACCACAGTTTGCAGTGTTGGGGGTGGGGAGTCCCTTCATTACCACGTCTCCCTCTCTCTTGCTGTTCTCTGTGTGGTCTCTCTACCTTGTGAGCAGCGGGAGCTGTTCCTTCAGCCCTTGGTTCTTCTGCAGGTGGAACTGTGCTTAAATAGGCGCAGATTTGTTGTGTCCAAATACGAGGTGAGTTCAGGATCTTCCTATGACGCCATCTTGGACTGGAACTCTCCTCTTTTAGCTACATGTTAGGTGCTTTAAGCAGCTCTAAGGGACACACACGCGCGCACATGCACACACACACATACACAGCTGGGGTCAGGAACATTACCTCAGTCTCTGCTTACAAATTCCAGAATATAGAGTATAAATTGTACATTGTAGGGAGGGTAATGGATGCAGCTGAGAAAGAATAAAGTTTAAGGACTGTTGTAAAAGATCATATAAACTGGTATTAAGATGTCTTTGACAATGTGAAAGTTGCTTCAATGTGTAGAACCTCAGTTTCGCCCTCCTTATGCAGGGTATTTACCTCACAAAATTGTTGTAAAGATTATATGAGATCTGTAAAGTATTACCCAAGTGTTAGTCATAATTATGAAAGCCAGTACTGTATTGCATTTAGAGATGCAAGATGCTTTTGCTGACTTCAGGAGAACAAAGGCTCTCTCGCAGACTCCCTCTAACCAACTTGGTGAATAGTCTCCATTCCCTTTATAAACACACCTGTGGTGTTCCCTGGCATCTTGAAAACTTGCAACTAGTAAGCTTCAATTTAGCGTGCCTGCGTGTTTGTTCTTCCACCAGTGTCTGTCACTTCTACTTGTTATTATGCTTCTGCCAAAGAATTAAATATTACATAGATCTGTAAAATGGCAGAGTGAACAGAAAGCTATAATTTTATGAGCCCTTAGTTGGAAGTTTCAAGAAGGTTCAATGAAGTTGAGCGGCTACAATAAAAATTGCAGCTGAATGAAATGCAAGTAAGACTAGGGGCACCTGGGTGGCTCAGTCTGTTAAGCATCCGATCCTTGGTTTCAGCCCAGGCCATGGTCTCATGGTTGTGGGATCGAGCCCTGCATCAGGCTCTGTGCTGACAGTGTGGAGCCTGCTTGGGATTCGCTCTCTCCCTCTCTGCTCCTCCCCTGCCCCTCCCTCTCTCTCAAAATAAATAAATAAGCTTAAAAAAGTGCAAGTGAGACTCATATAAAACATGGGGAGAAAAACCCCAGCAGTAAAATCTAAGAGGCTTCTCTACCCAGATTGCTTTAAAGAATCTGAAATTAGAAATTATAGATGATGCAGTGGTTTCTACCACAGGCCTGGCCTTTCCAAGAAAGAATTCCAACTGGGGAGACACATATTTAAAAAGTTAAAACCTCTGTCCAGTATCAGAAGGTTAGTGAATAAGCATAAGTTTATGTTTGAAGTTAAAATTAAGTATTAAAGGTAGTACTTTTCATACAATCATTTTCATGATTCCCTGCTCTACCTGACTTGACTGGATGAGAGGGCATCTACCGTGTCTTTGGTTGTACACAACCACAAGGGCATGAAATCTGCAAAAATGTTTTTCAGATGGGAAGATACCAGTATAGACATCCAGAGATGTCCTCCAGAATCGAAATGTTAACAGTCTATACCACTGAGAGCTGGGGTGTTAATAGTCAGGATTTCCTTTAGCAAGAAGCCTTTATGTATCATAGCATTGGGTGATACCAAGTCTTTTTTGGGGGGGAGCCTGGATGACTCAGTTGGCTGAGCGTCTGACTCTTGATTTCAGTTCAGGTAGTGATCCCAGGGTTGTGGGGTCCCCATATGCAGCATGCAGCCTCCTTAAGATTCTCTCTCTCTCTCTCTCTCTCTCTCTCTCTCTCTCTCTCTCTCTCTTTCCCTCCCTCTGCCCCCTCCCCAACTTGCACTCTGTCTCTAAACTTTTAAAAAAAAATTATAGTCTTTTTTTTTTTTAGAAGTACTTGGGTTAGAATGTTTTTCAAACTATGAGTTGCAAAATAAGTTTGGGTCATTAAAAAAAAGGAATCGAATAGAAAATAGAATGTATCTCAAGTTAAAAAGGTAAGTTTGAAATTACATAAAGTAAGTTCAGCACGCACTGGCTAAGACAAAAACTACAAGTAACTGTGGAAATAAAAGAAGCAACATATTTTTTAAAACAAATTTTGTATAGCGGGACAAAAATATAAATTAGAATAAAACATAAGAAACTTTGAGGATGAAATGACTGAAGTCAAGGGTTTGCTTTAAAATGCTATAGAAGAGGGGCGCCTGGGTGACTCAATCCACTAAGCATCTGACTTCTGCTCAGGTCATGATCTCGCAGTGAGTTCAAGCCCCACATCGGGCTCTGTGCTGACAGCTCAGAGCTTGGAGCCTGCTTCCGACTCTGTGTCTGCCTCTCTCGCTCTCTCTCTCTCTGTCAAAAATGAATAAACATTTAAAAATTTTTTAAAAAATAAAATGCTACAGCCGCGCCTGGGTGGCTCAGTCGGTTGAGCGTCCGACTTCGGCTCAGGTCACGGTCTCGCGGTCCGTGAGTTCGAGCCCCGCGTCAGGCTCTGGGCTGATGGCTCAGAGCCTGGAGCCTGCTTCCAATTCTGTGTCTCCCTCTCTCTCTGCCCCTACCCCGTTCATGCTCTGTCTCTCTCTGTCTCAAAAGTGAATGAATGTTAAAAAAAAAATTTAAAAATAAAATGCTATAGAAAAAAGGAAGAAAAACAGGGAGAGGGAAGAAGGGAGGGAAGAGGAGAGAGAAAAGTACAGCAATATGATATACTCTGGGGAACAGATATATGGGGGTTCATTATTCTCTTTACTTTCTTACATGTTTGGTAGCACACTTAAAAATCGGGGTGCCTGGGTGGCTCAGTTGGTTGAGCGTCTGACTTCAGTTCAGTTCATGATCTTGTGGTTCATGAGCTGTGCTGACAGCTCAGAGCCCAGAGTCTGCTTTGGATTCTGTCTCCCTCTCTCTCTGCCCCTCCCCCTTCCCTGCTCATGCTCGCTCTCTCTCTCTCTCTCTCTCTCTCTCTCTCAAAATAAATAAACATTAAAAAAAACCAACTCAAAAATAGAAGGAAAAATGGATGTTGTAAATGCTTCATCATGTTTTGGGTTCTGATCACGTTTTATCTTTTATAGGTACTTTCACTTACATTAGTTAGAAAAAGAGTGTATAATTAGCTCTTAATTGGTAAGTAGCTCTTTAGCTTCGGAGTCCCAGAATAGACCTCACTGCTTCTGCCTGCAGCTGTGATCCCCAGCCGTAGCGACTCAAAAACAGTACATGCGTGCACATGTGTGTCCCTGCGCACAGGACAGAATTCCAGGGACAGCTCCAGACCCACGAAACAGCTTTGCCTATTCCTGAATTGAAACATTTTCAACAAGCACTTTCAGAGCGAAAGAAAATCAATCCAAACTGAGCTCTCTGAATATTCATGACAGCATTTTTATACCAAGTACTGCCATGAACAATGGCTCATGGACTTCTTTTCTTTTCCAGGAAGAACTGGAACGATGGCTTGTGCCTGCCTTATTGCCAGTGAAATATTTACAACTGCAGAGGTACGAAAGATGTGACCGCAGGCTCTGTCTTATGCTGATTGAGTTCGATAGTTCTGAAACCTCACTGGTAGGACGTTAAGATTTGAGTTGTGGCGCTTAACAAAGTTGTAATTGGGGAAGCAGTTATTAGAAAGCCTCGTTTTGATACTTCCTTGTTTAACTCGCACTGGTTAGTAACTGACCCAGGTGCTTCTTAACTCTGGGCCAGGACTAGAGTGAGGTCAGTGAAACACTCACTTCAGGCACAAAATTTAAGGGAATGCCAAAATTTTCAGTAATTAAGATAAATAACCTAATGCATTATTTTTAACGATCAAAACTAATCCAAAAAAATCCATGGTATATATAATAATACCCAACATTTTATTTTATTTAAATATTTTTTATTTTAGAGAGCGAGTGAGAGAGCAGGGGAGGGGGGCAGAGGGAAAGAATCTCAAGCAGGCTCCACGTGAGGCTCAATGCTGTGACCTTGAGATCATGACTTGAGCTGAAGCCAAGAGTCAGACACTCAACCTACTGAGCCACCCAGGCACGCCAATAATTCTAACGTTTTAAATAAAGACGGCTCAGGCGCACCTGGGTGGCTCCTTTGGTTAAGTGTTCGGCTCTTGATTTCGGCTCAGGTCATGCATGATCTCACGGTTTGTGGGCTTGAGCCCCAAGTCAGGCTCTGTGCTGACAGCACGAACCCTGCTTGGGATTCTCTCTCCGCCCCTTCCTGCTTGCACTTGCTCTCGCTGTCTCTCTGAAAATAAATAAATAAATTTTTAAAAACTAATAAAATATGTAAATAAAGACAGGGACAAATAGGGACAGAATTAAGATGAGGTAGGGTCAAGCAGTCCAAGTGCAAAAAAAAAAAAAAAAAAAACCTCTACAATCGTAATGCTTCCTTCACTTCACCTCATCCCAGCCCCGCTCTTATGCCCCCAGTTAGGGGACTTCCTCCTTCCTCACAAGAATAATATCAAGACTGGTTTGATAAGTTCTCTAAAGGACTTCAGACATCCTTAGAAGTAGTAGGTAGGAGTGCCTGGGTGGCTCAGTTGGTTAAGTGCCCGACTCTTGGTGTCAGCTCAGGTCATGATCTCACCGTTTGTGAGTTCAAGCCCCGTATCAGACTCCATGCTGACGGTGTGGAGCCTGCTTAGGATTCTCCCTCTCTCTCTCTCTTTGCTCCTCCCCTGCTCACACACACATTCTCTCTCTCTCTCAAAAAATAAATAAACTTAAGAAAAATAAAGAGGTTCTAGGTAGATAAAAGGTACATTTTGCCACGCAGAACAAAGTCTCTCCTGTGTGTTATTAACTTCTCATAATCACTCTCTGTGGGGTCTGTGCCCTCTGGAAATTTCTGCGAAGAGAGGGTGGGCTATTTCTATTTCTTAAAGTGGGGTTCTCAGTCTTAGTTCCACCATGATCCTGCTGAGAAGCTCCCACTGAACAGGGGCGCCCAGCAGTTCTGCTCCCCACTTGGCCCACAGTCTGAGAAGGGGCCTCCACATTGTCCATGTGGCCCGCCCTCTAGCGCCACCTCCTGCTTTGTTCCTAATTTGAGACACACAGGTTAGGAAAATGGGTATTGGACAGTGTTTTTCAAACTGGATCCAATCGATCCGTGAGCTGTAAACTCAACTGCATTGGGTTGTGACTGGCATTTTTAATCACAAAATGGAATCGATTAGGATGGAAAATAGCAACAGGTAAGTATTGTTTTGTGAAACTTTGGTTTCAGTCGTGTGTGTGTGTGTGTGTGTGTGTGTGTGTGTGTGTGTGTGTAACAAGCCTGCATGTGGCTTTTTGTTGTTGTTAACTTTATTTGGGGCAGCCTCTGCTCAGAGGCTGCTGACTTAAGGAAATAATGTGCCCTCAGAACTTTTAAGGATGCCTTACAAGGAAAAGAACGTGCAGACAAACCTTGATTGTGTGGCCCCCTTTTCTGTAGGACAGCCTTTATTATTTTGGAGAACGGCGAACAGATAAAAGCACCAGCACTAAATATCAGGGAGTTGAGACTCCTTCTCAGGTAAGTTGTGTTTTTTACAAGGGGATTCTTCGGGAAGTTGGTTAAGATTGGCAGCTATTATTTGGTTTCATTTTAGATTCTTTTCCTCTGGCGATCAGGCAGCCTGACTCTGGTGCCTGTGATAGGCCTTGATCCCTCCCAGGGCCCGAGAGCCACAGCTGGGGCCCTCCTGGTGCTCTGCAAACACAAAGTTCTGCCAGGGCATCCGTGGTCCATTTTATATTGGTCATTGCTCACAGAGTTCAAGAGTTGATTCCCTTCCCAAAGTAGGAAGGTCTGATTTCTAAGATTCCAGACCCTTGAAGATTATTGTAAGTCACTAGCCTTTGATTTTCCTTATTTTTTTGAAATATGAAATTTATTGTCAAATTGGTTTCCATACAACACCCAGTGCTCATCCCAAAAGGTGCCCTCCTCAATACCCATCACCCACCCTCCCCTCCCTCCCACCCCCCATCCACCCTCAGTTTGTTCTCAGTTTTTAAGAGTCTCTTATGCTTTGGCTCTCTTCCACTCTGACCTCTTTTTTTTTTTTTCTTCCCCTCCCCCATGGGTTTCTGTTAAGTTTCTCAGGATCCACCTAAGAGTGAAAACATATGGTATCTGTCTTTCTCTGTATGGCTTATTTCACTTAGCATCACACTCTCCAGTTCCATCCACGTTGCTACAAAAGGTCAGATTTCCTTCTTTCTCATTGCCACGTAGTATTCCATTGTGTATATAAACCACAATTTCTTTATCCATTCATCAGTTGATGGACATTTAGGCTCTTTCCATAATTTGGCTATTGTTGAAAGGGCTGCTATAAACATTGGGGTACAAGTGCCTCTATGCATCAGCACTCCCGTATCCCTTGGGTAAATTCCTAGCAGTGCTATTGATGGGTCATAGGGTAGGTCTATTTTTAATTTTTTGAGGAACCTCCACACTGTTTTCCAGAGTGGCTGCACCAGTTTGCACTCCCACCAACAGTGCAAGAGGGCTCCCGTTTCTACGCATCCTCTCCAGCATCTATAGTCTCCTGTGTTGTTCATTTTAGCCACTCTTACTGGTGTGAGGTGATATCTGAGTGTGGTTTTGATCTGTATTTCCCTGATGAGGAGTGACGTTGAGCATCTTTTCATGTGCCTGTTGGCCATCCGGATGTCTTCTTTAGAGAAGTGTCTATTCATGTTTTCTGCCCATTTCTTCACTGGATTATTTGTTTTCCGGGTGTGGAGTTTGGTGAGCTCTTTATAGATTTTGGATACTAGCCCTTTGATATGTCATTTGCAAATATCTTTTCCCATTCCGTCAGTTGCCTTTTAGTTTTGTTGATTGTTTCCTTAGCTGTGCAGAAGCTTTTTATCTTCATGAGGTCCCAATAGTTCATTTTTGCTTTTAATTCCCTTGCCTTTGGGGATGTGAAGTAAGAAATTGCTGTGGCTGAGGTCCGTGAGGTTTTTTCCTGCTTTCTCCTCTAGGGTTTTGATGGTTTCCTGTCTCACATTCAGGTCCTTTATCCATTTTGAGTTTGTTTTTGTGAATGGTGTGAGAAAGTGGTCTAGTTTCATTCTTCTGCATGTTGCTGTCCAGTTCTCCCAGCACCATTTGTTGAAGAGACTGTCTTTTTTCCATTGGATATTCTTTCCTGCTTTGTCAAAGATTAGTTGGCCATACTTTTGTGTGTCTAGTTCTGGGGTTTCTATTCTATTCCATTGGTCTATGTGTCTGTTTTTGTGCCAGTACCATGCTGTCTTGATGATTACAGCTTTGTAGTAGAGGCTAAAGTCTGGGATTATGATGCCTCCCACTTTGGTCATCTTCTTCAAAATTACTTTGGCTATTCGGGGTCTTTTGTGGTTCCATACAAATTTTAGGATTGTTTGTTCTAGCTTCGAGAAGAATGCTGGTGCAATTTTGATTGGGATTGCGATGAATGAATAGATTGCTTTGTGTAGTATTGACTTTTTAACAATATTTATTCTTCCAATCCATGAGTATGGAATGTTTTTCCATTTCTTTATATCTTCTTTAATTTCCTTCATAAGCTTTCTATAGCTTTCAGCATACAGATCTTTTACCTCTTTGGTTAGGTTTATTCCTAGGTATTTTATGCTTCTTGGTGCCATTGTGAATGGGATCAGTTTCTTTATTTGTCTTTGTGTTGCTTCATTATTAGTGTATAAGATTGCAACTGATTTCTGTGCATTGATTTTGTATCCTGCCACTTTGCTAAATTCATGTATCAGTTCTAGCAGACTTTTGGTGGAGTCTGTCGGGTTTTCCATGTATAATATCATGTTATCTGCAAAAAGTGAAAGCTTGACTTCATCTTTGCCAATTTTGATACCTCTGATTTCCTTTTGTTGTCTGATTGCTGATGCTAGAACTTCCAACACTATGTTAAACAACAGCGGTGAGAGTGGACATCCCTGTCATGTTTCTGACCTCAGGGGGAAAGCTCTCAGTTTTTCCCCATTGAGGATGATATTAGCTGTGGGATTTTCATAAATGGCTTTTATGATGTTTAAGTATGTTCCTTCTATCCCGACTTTCTGGAGGGTTTTTATTAAGAAAGGGTGCTGAATTTTTTCAAATGCTTTTTTCTGCATCGATTGACAGGATCATATGGTTCTTCTCTCTTCTTTTATTAATGTGATGTATCACACTGATTGATTTGTGAATGTTGAACCAGCCCTGCAGCCCAGGAATGAATCCCACTTGATCATGGTGAATAATTCTTTTTATATGCTATTGAATTTGATTTGCTAGAATCTTATCGAGAATTTTTGCATTCATATTCATCAGGGATATTAGCCTGTAGTTCTCTTTTTTGCTGGGTCTCTGTCTGGTTTAGGAATCAAAGTAATGCTGCCTTCATAGAATAAGTCTGGAAGTTTTCCTTCCGTTTTTGTTTTTTGGAACAGCTTGAGAAGGATACGTATTATCTCTGCTTTAAATGTGTGATAGAATTCCCCTGGGAAGCCGTCTGGTCCTGGACTCTTATTTGTTGGGAGATATTTGATAACTGATTCCATTTCTTTGCTGGTTATGGGTCTGTTCAAGTTTTCTGTTTCTTCCGGTTTGAGTTTTGGAAGTGTGTGGGTGCTTAGGAATTTGTCCATTTCTTCCAGGTTGTCCAGTTTGTTGGCATATAGTTTTTCATAGTATTCTCTGATAATCGCTTGTATTTCTGAGGGATTGGTTGTAATAATTCCATTTTCATATATGATTTTATCTAAGCAACCTTATTGATAAGAATGTGGTAATTGCAGGGGACTTTAATACTCCACTTACTTTACATACTTTAATACACCACAATATGCTTTCTTTTGAGTGCACATGGAACATTCTCCAAGATAGATCACATACTGGCTCACAAAACAGCCCTTCATAAGTATAAAATAATTGAGATCATACCATGCATACTTTCAGACCACAATGCTATGAAGCTTGAAATCAACCACAGGAAAAAGTTTGGAAAACCTCCAAAAGCATGGAGGTTAAAGAACACCCTAGTAAAGAATGAATGGGTCAACCAGGCAATTAGAGAAGAAATTTAAAAATATATGGAAACAAATGAAAATGAAAATACAACAATCCAAACGCTTTGGGATGAAGCAAAGGCAGTCCTGAGAGGAAAATACATTGCAGTCCAGGCCTATTTCAAGAAACAAGAAAAATCCCAAATACAAAATTTAACAGCACACCTAAAGGAAATAGAAGCAGAACAGCAAAGACACCCCAAGCCCAGCAGAAGAAGAGAAATAATAAAGATCAGAGCAGAAATAAACAACATAGAATCTAAAAAAAAACTGTAAAGCAGATCAGTGAAACCAAGAGTTGGTTTTTTGAAAAAAACAAAATTGATAAACCTCTAGCCAGGCTTCTCAAAAAGAAAAGGGAGATGACCCAAATTGATTTTCCTTTAAAGAGGAACTCAAGTCTTTCACAAACCCCTACTGGGGCAATTCAACTCTTGCAGAACATCACGTCTGTGTGTGTGTGAGAGAGAAAGAGACAGAGGAGAGGCTGCTGTATTTTGAAAGTGAAAGAAGAGGGGAAATGAATATCTTTCAGAAATGTATTATATACCAGACACGATTGCACTTTGACATATATTATCTCATTTAATACTCAGAAAACCCATGTGAGATATATGCAGTTACCCTATTTTGTCCTTTTGAAAATGTTTTATGATGGACAATTTCAAACATAAAACATCAAAACAGGGGTGCCTGGGGTTCGAACCCCGTGTCAGTCTCCATGCTGTCACCATGGACGCTGCTTGGGATTCTCTCCCTCTGTCTCTGCCCCTCCCTGTGCTCACTCACACTCACTCTCTCTTTCAAAATAAATTAATTAATTTTTAAAAAGTCAAGACAGTCTTATAATAAGTCCCCTTATAGCCCTCACAGCACTTCAGCAATCATTTTATCACCCATCATTCATTCCCTCCCCAATCTCCTCACACACACTCCCCTTCTCCACTTTTTCTCTGAATCTGGATTACTGTGAAGGAAATCCCAGCCATCAGATCATACTATCCCACGAGTATTTTAATATGACATCCAACATAGATTCTTGAGGGGAAAAAGCACCTTAAAACCATTTATCAAATCTAAAAATGTTAGACCTTAATAATGCCTTGATAATAACAAGTGGCTAGTGCAGGTTTAAATTTTCATAATCATCTCAAAATGTTTCTAAAATGTAGTTTGCTTCAATCAGGATCCAAACAAGGGTCACACATTTCATTTGGTTGCTATATCTCTTCAGTCTCTTGTAGTTTATAGGTTTCCCACCTGTCTCTTTTATAGCTTAAAATGTGTTTATTGCAGAAGCCAGGATATTTATCCTATAGAGCTTACGACATTCTAGACTTTGTTGTAAAAAGCATGCATGTTCATTACCTCCTGTAATATTCTCAAAAACTCTGAACGTAAAATGGTGCCCATTTTACAGATTGGGAAATGGAGGTTCAGGGAAACTAACTTTTTGAATCAAGAGCTCAAATCCAGCTCTGTCAGACTCCAAAGCCAATTATAAGAGCCAAAGTAGGCTCTTATTTTTGTGTTCGGCGGGGGACGAGGTTATTTCACATTGTTCTCTAGCTGTTTGACTTCTCTACCTCTTGGGCAGGCAAGGCCCCTGCCTTACCCATCTTAGCACCTTTTGCATCCCAAAGTGCTGTTTGTAGGGAACGCTTCGTAAACACACTGTTCGTTGTATTAACTCCTGTTGTTTTAAGTTCCCAAGAAGGAAGGATGGGGGGCAAAAGCAGCCTGAGGGCCCAGCTGCGTGACAAGCTTTCCGCAGAGAGTAGAGAATCTGGTGGCAGGAGCAAGGGGATGTTAGATGCGACTCCTTCAAGGACTCTCCCTGTACATTTTCCCTTCCCCACCGCTTCTGTGCCGTGCGGTCCCTCTCACTCCCGAACCGGCACGCCAGAGGCTGCCACGGACTGTCTTCCGCTTCACTGGCATAACAAGCACTCGGCCTCAGGTTTGAGCGCTGTGTCCTCAGGGCCCCGAGACAGCGTTCCCTCCCTGGGGGGTGGCAAATTTCAGATACCATCACATTTTGGCTGTGCATGTGGCCCGTTCTGTGGACTACACTTCATCCATCCCTAGGCTACGAACTTGCTCGAGCGTTTCTCTTGACTGGCACTTTCCAATGGAAAGTGTGGCAGTTAATCTTACGAACCCTTCCCATTGGGTGGGAAAGAATCTGTGGGCTTTGAAGTCCATTTGATTCAATGTCAGAACTCTTTCACTTCTTGAAGAAGGAGTCGGGGAGAGGGGCGCCTGGCTGGCTCGGTCAGTGGAGCCTGCAACTCTTGACCTCAGGGTGGTGAGTTCGAGCCCTGTGGTGGGTATGGAGATTACTTAAAAACTAAAAAATAAAATAAAATAAATCTTAAAAAAGGAGTCAAGGAGAGGCCCCGTGAGCAGCTTGCCACAGAAGGACTCGGCAAAGAGAAGCCAAGGCTTCCTTACAAAAATAGAATTGGGGAAATGGAAAGTGAGTAAACTCAAGCTGGCCACAGGGATAAGAGCATACGTGGCTGTTACTGGCCTGTGGAGGTCTTCTTGAGTTCTTTCATGACTGGGAGGCTACTCCTCACCAAACCACAGAGCTTCCTTTAACTCAGTCACCGCGAAGGCTCCACCCTCAGATTGACCTTTTTCACAGTTGCATCAGGTACATCTTGGTGTCATGTCAAAGCTCTCGGTTGGTTCTGGTTAGATGCCCTCTCAGATATGAGCAGCCTAAAAGCAACACCTGGCTCCTTTCTTGTTACTTCCACACAGCACTGAGTTCGGTATTTTTTTTTTAGGGTAGATATTGAGTCGTAAGGCAGCGACCATGAAAATGCTTAGTTCTCTAATGACACCCAACAAATGTTTCTTTAGTGAATGATTGGCCTTAAGTTCTGTGTTAAAAAAAAGAAAGAAAGAAAGAAAGAAAGAAAGAAAGAAAGAAAGAAAGAAAGAAAGAAAGAAAAATCGGGAAGGCGGAGTTTTTCATCTCCACTTAAATTGAGGCTTCTGTTATTTTGCAGAGTAGATATGTTGGATATTTTGCGGATGTGAAAAATATCTACAACTTGAATCTCCCTGCCAGAAAAACACTCAAGATAAAAAAAATCATTATTTATTCAATTCACGGTAAGTGCTTTACATACAGTTGGAGAATTGGGCAGGAGGGGGCGATGTTCTTCGTTTTCAAGTGCAGGAGGGTTGCTCCTAGCTATCTGTACCGAAAATCCTAACTCATGGCTGTCCTCTCATGCATCCTTACATAGGCACCCCTCCCCCAGGAAGAGCCCAAGAGCCCTTTCATGTCCTCTCTTTTCCTTTCCCACCACCAACTAGGGGGCCCCCTCCCCTTCCCTTTTCTCCTGTTCTCATTGCTGCTTTGGCCTCGGCTGGGGGCAGACTTTTCAGAATAGGATCTCTGATGGAGAAGACAGGAAGGGCCCATGAGCCCTGGAGACCACTTCGTCCTCATATCCACCTTTAGCTCAGGGTGCATCTCGGCAGAGGCACTTTTGTGTCATTTTCTCACATGTTCCTTTCAGAAACCCTCGTCTCATCACAGTGGTTTCTCGCTCTCCCCTCCTTCCTCCATCCATAGCCCTCTCTCCCCAGCAACTCAAGATGTCTTCATACGTCTTCAATACCCAAAGACATCTGAAATGCCCAAACAACAAATGAATTTTGTTGCCACAAATTCTTTTTTATGAATAACTACCGAGTGCCTGCTTTGGGCCAGGTCCCATGCTAGTGTTTCCTTGCCCTTAAGAAGGAGAGGAATGAGTACATGTAGATAAAAAGCTGGCCACAGTGTTGGGGACACACAGAGACTGGGCCCTGGCTGTCAAGAAAGGTTCCTAGGGAGCAGCACCCAGGTCTACCTGAATCTACATGAACGCAGAAAGAGTTGGGAGAACCCTGGGCGCTATGGGGGTGTCTTACCAGTTATTACTGGAAGTAAAAATCCTTATAAATTTTTAAAAAACTGACTCTTCGCCTTCTTCAAGAATGTCAGGAGAGACTGGGATCCACCATCACCCCGGGGAGGAGGGAGAATTGGTCAGACTGTCCATCTCTGGGGCTTGAGAAAGGGAGAAGAGGAGCAGGGAGGAATTGTCCTCATGGCTCTCTTTCTACATGACCCACCTCACTTCCTGCACTGCTCACAGGGGAGGGGACAGAGCAGGGCCCCCTCGGTGGGGACGGGGATGGGGCGTCATTCTCGCTGCCATTGGTGCAGCAGGGGGCAATGCTCTGGCTCCCCAAAGTCAGATTGTGGACCATGTGGAGGTGCTGGGTCTCTCATGGTTGGTACAGTGTCAGGGCATTGGTAACCATCCAGACAGCCTAGTATTTTTAGCCTTCTGGGGAGTCACACAAAATAAGATCTAGACTTTTTTTTTTAACATTTCATCCAATTATTCAGAAATAAAAGAATCCTTTAAAATATATTTTAAAAACTGCAGAGTCAAAAAATTACAGTTCATTAAAGTACAAAATGCTCTTTTCCAATTATTTATGTGTCCCTTCCTCCCCACCGCACACATAGAGGTGGTGGTGAGGAATTTTAACGGATCACCCCAAACAGATCGCATAGGTTTCTGGCTTGCGAAAACAAGTGTCAACCCAGTAGCATTTGTTTCTGTGGGAAATTTGAGTCTAGGTTTCCAAACAAGCATTGTGCAGGCGGACCCTTGAAACACAGCCTGTTCTAGCAGAAGGCTGCCTATGTATATAAATGAGCAACTGTTTGTGAAAAGGTTTTGCAGACTGCAAAGTCCCCTGCGGAGTCCATCAGGACTGTTTCAGGGGCTGTGTGTGAATCAGGAGGGACGGGGTTATGGCGGATCCTAATGGCTGACCTCAGAACTCCACGGCTGTGAGACCTCCCCAGGGTAGAACCAGGCTTATGCAACAGGTGTTAGAAGGTGGGGGACAGCAGCGCTTTGCTCCGTTCCCTTTCCACATTCAGTGGGGTCCTGGAGAAAGAGTAAACCGCTTTATTCTACAGCCGGAGAAGCAACACAGTCGGCCATAGGAGCAGTTTCTTCCACTGAGAAATATAAACCCAATGATAAAACCAACTCAGTGGCATGAGAGCCAGGATTGTATCTGCGTGTATATTCTGCTTCAGTTTCCTCTTTGTTAATGAGACCAATAGTATCTATACAAACCTCCGTATTAAACAGGCAAATAGACATTCAGTCCAGTGGAGTTTTAATATATTTTTCTAATATGAATAGTGAGAGTGGGAATAGTTTCTCAAAATTCTAAGCTTAAAAATGTTTTAGGGGCTCCTGGGTGGCTCAGTCGGTTAAGTGTCTGACTCCTGATTTTGGCTCAGGTCATGATCTCATGGTTTGTGAGTTCGAGCCCCACCTCGGGCTCTGCACTGACAACTCAGAGCCTGCCTGGGATTCTGTCTCTTCCTCTCTCTCTGTCCCTCCCCCATGTGCGCTCCCTCTCTCTAAGTAAATATTTTTAAAAATTATAAAGGTTTTAAATAAGTTCTACAATTTCATGTTTCTCAGTCTGATATGATATCCTAAGACTGTGATTTCTCTGTTCATATTTTAAATTTTAGATAAGATCTGTGGAAACGTTGTGTAGTTAAAACTGTAAGGCACAGATGTGGAGAACAAAGGAACTGACCCAAATGTAGGAGCTCTGCAGGGGAAAAGTGGTAGAGAATTTCATGGGTTTGGTTTGCTCGTCTTGGGCTAACATGAAATGGATTATAAACATCCAGTTTGAGATGCCTCATGTAGACTTCCAAAGTTGCAACCTCAGCAGTTGTTTAATACAATGTGGGCCCAGGCTTGCAGAGCTGACTTAAGAAGGCCCACATGGTAAGTTAACATTCTTTCTGCACCCATGTAGATAATCAGGCCACAGCTAATGACACCAGCCTTCTTTTGTTGTTTTTCTGTTTTATTTCTCTTATTATCCTCCACCTGTCCTTCAAGCCCTATCTTCTAGGCTAAGAAGTTCTGTTAGCCCTTGGGGGTGGAGACTCTTGGTGCCCCATCAGCATCCCCTTGGATCCCCTCTAACATCTCTGTGCTCCCACCCCCAGCTTCCACTCCCTTTGCTGTAATCTTCAGAGAAATACCACTGGAGCCAATTCACCTATACGGAACCCAAAATGCCTGAGAGTGACACCACCCTGTTGGGCAGCCCATAGCCGTTTAGCAGGTGTACAAAAACCTAACTCTATTGCTTCAAAGTGTGACAAATTCGGCAGTACAATTTACACTAAAGAATTCCCCATGGATCAAGCTGAATCTGTTGCTTGAAATCCCACCCTTCCTTGGCTCTTAGGAGTTCCTCCTAGGAACACTTCCTTTGTAAATCACTAGCACCTTAATGGTTGGCTCAGGGTCTGCTTCGAGGAGAACTCGAACTATGGGTGGCCATTTGCTTATTATTAAGGTGTATTTATAACACTATAGTCTAAGTCAGGGGATATAGCCTATATTGCAAACTGCATAAGGACAGAGACCATTATCCATTCATCTTTGAATCCCCCAGGCCATGACACATAGGTGGAGCTTGGTAAATCTCTGTTGTCTTGAACTAGGATGTCTCTGGCATGTCTCACTACACCATCTCCCTCACCATCCACTTCTCTGATTTTATCCCTTCCTCTCTGTCCCTCCATAAATTAGCTCCAGCAACATTGGCTTTCATTTTTGTTGTTGTTGTTGTTGCCATTCTTTTATAGTAACAGTTCTTGGACTTCTACATGTTGTCTCTCCTTATTTTTATAAACTTTTTCTTGGGGCTCCTGGTTGGTTCAGTCAGTAGAGCATGTGACGTTTGATGTTGGGGTTGTAAATTCAAGCCCCACATTGGGTATGGAGATTACTTAAAAATAAAATATTTAAAAATTTTTTTAATGTTTATTTTTGAAGGAGAGAGAGGGGCAGAGAGAGAGGAAGCCACAGAATCCGAAGCAGGCTCCAGGCTCTGAGCTATCAGCACAGAGCCTGACATGGGGCTCGAACTCACAATCAGTGAGATCATGACCCGAGTGAAGTCGGTCGCCCAACGGACCGAGGCACCCAGGCGCCCCCAAAATAAAATTTTTTAAAACAAACTCTTTTTATTGAAGTATATTTGACACAAAATGTTAGTTTTAGACATATGACCTAGTGATTTGATGAGTCTGTATGTTATGTTCACAAGTGTAGCAACTGTCCAACATCATACACATACAGTATCACTCAATTTCCTAATGCTGTACCTTTTATCCCCATGACCTATTCATTACATAGCTGGAAGCCTTTCTCTCCCACTTTCCTTCACCTAATTCACCTCACCACTTGCTTCCCCTTTGGCAACCATCAGTTCTCTATTTTTACAGGTCTGGTTCTGCTTTTTTTGTTTGTGCATTTGTTTGTTTTACTTTTTAGATTCCACGTATAAGTAAGACCATATGGTATTTGTCCTTTTTTGTCTGACTTCTTTCATTTAGCATAATACCCTCTAAGTCCATCCATGTTCTCGCAAATGGCAAAATCTCCTTCTTTTTATGGCTAATATTCCATTGTATTTATATACCACTTCTTTATTCATTCGTCTATCAGTGGACACTTGAGTAGCTTCCATATCTTGGCTATTATAATGCTGCAATAAACATAGAGGTGCAGATATCTTTTCAAATTACTGTTTTTGTTTTCTTTGGATAGATTCCTGGTAGTGCAATTACTGGATCATATGGTATTTGCATTTTTCATTTCTTGAGGAACGTCAATACGGTTTTCTGCAGTGGCTGCACCAATTTACGTCCCAACTAGTGGTGCACAAGTGTTCCTCATTCACCACATCGTTGCCAACACTTGTTATTTCTTGTCTTTTTTATTGTAGCCATCCTGACAGGTGTTAAGTGATATCTCATTGTGGTTTTGATTTACATTTCTGTCATGGTTAGTGACGTTGGGTATCTTTTCATGTGTATGTCCTCTTTGGAAAATGTCTATTCAGGTGCCCTGCCCACCTTTAAATTGGATTTATTTTTTGGTGTTGAGTTTTATAAGTTCTTTATATTTGGATATTAACTCCTTATATACCATTTGAAAATATTTCCTCCCACTCAGGAGGTTGCCTTTTCAATTTGTTGGTGGTTTCCTTGACTGTGCAAAAGCTTACTTTAGAGAAGTCCCAATAGCTTATCGTTCCTTTCGTTTCCCATACTGGAGGAGACAAATCTAGAAAAATGGTGCTAAGGCCGATGTCAACCTGAAAGGAAAAAAACCTGCAATCGAGAATACGCTACTCAGCAAGTCCACCATTCATAAGGAGAGAGAAAAAATTTCCCAAACAAAAGTTAAAGGAGTTCATTACCACTAAACCAGCCTTACAAGACGTGTTAAAAGGAACTCTTTGAGTGGAAAGAAAAGACCATAATCAGAAGTAAGAAAATTATGACAGGAAAAAAATTCACAGGGAAGTGCAAACATATAATAAAAGCAGTAGATTAATCATAAAACCAGTATAGAGGTTAAAGCATAAACACACTAAAATCAATTATGTCTACAAAAATCAGCCAAGGGATTTGTGAAATAAAAGGATATAAAGTATGACATCATGTGCATAAAACATGGTTGGTACAAAGTAAAAATTTATTGCTTTTAGAATGTGTTCAAACTTAAGCAACCATAAACTTAATATAGACTGCTCTGTGTATAACGTGTATATATGAGCTTAATGGTACTCATAAATCAAAAACTTGCAATAGAAATGCAAAAAATAGAAACAAATCCAAGCATAACACTAAAGAAAACCATAAAACCACAAGGGAAGAGAGCAAGAGAAGAACAGGGAAAAACTACAAAAACACAACCATAAAACAAGTAACACAATGGCAATAAGTATATACCTAATGATAATTACTTTAAATGGAGTAAATGCTCCAATCAAAAGACATGGGGCGATTGAATGGTTAAGAAAGCAAGACCCATCTATATGCTGCCTACAAGAGACTCACTTCAGACCTAAGACACATACAGACTGAAAGTAAATAGATGGAAATCTACTCCTGAAATCATTATCGCACTATATGCTAACTTGGATATAAATTTTAAAAAAAGAAAGTAAATAGATGGAAAAATACTTACCATGCAAATAGAAGAAAGAAATCTGGGGTCATAATACTTAGACAAAATAAATTTTAAAACAAAGATGGTAACTAGAGACAAGGACATTAAATGATAAAGGAACAATCCAACAAGAGGATATAACTGTAAATATGCACCCAACATGGAAGCATCTAAATACAAAAAGCAGCTACTAACAGATCTAAAGAAAGAAACTGATGGTAACACAAAAATAGTAGGGGATTTTACAGCCCATTTACATCAATGGATAGATCATCCAGGCAGAAAATCAACAAGGAAATAGGACCAGATGGACCTAATATATAACAGGACATTCCATCCCCAAACAGCAGAATACACATTATTTTCGAGTGTACATGGAACATTCTCCAGAATAGATCACATGTTAGGCTATAAAACAAAGCTCAATAAATTCAAAAAGACTGGAATCCTATCATACATCTTTTATGACCACAATGGTATGAAACTAGAAATCAATCACAAGAAAAAACTTAACACAAATACATGGAGGCTAAATAATATGCTACTATCAATAAATGGGTCAACCAAGAAATGAAAGAGGAAATCAAAAAATGGAGACAAATGAAAATGAAAACACAACAGTCCAAAATCTTACAGATGCAGCAAAAGCTGTTCTAAGAGGGAAGATTGTGGCAATACAAGTCACCTCCAGAGCAAGAAAAATCTCGAGATAAAAATAGAACTACCCTACAACCCAGCAATTGCACTACTAGGTATTTATCCAAGGGATACAGGTATGCTGTTTCGAAGGGGCACATGCACCCCAATGTACAGCCAATGCATATGCACAGCCAAAGTATGGAAAGAGCCCAAATGTCCATCGATGGATGAATGGATAAAGAAGATGTGGTATATATATACAATGGGGTATTACTCGGCATTCAAAAAGAATGAAATCTTGCCATTTGCAACTAAGTGGATGGAACTAGAGGGTATTATGCTAAGCGAAATTAGTCAGAGAAAGACAAATACCCTATGACTTCACTCATATGAGGACTTTAAGATACAGATGTACATAGGGGAAAGGAAGCAAAAATAATACCAAAACAGGGAGGGGGACAAAACATAAGAGACTCTTAAATACGGAGAACAAACAGAAGGTTGCTGGAGGGGTTATGGGAGGGGGGATAGGCTAAATGGGTAAGGAGCATTAAGGAATCTACTCCAGAAATGATTGTTGTGCTACATGCAACATGGATGTAAATTTACATGTATGTAAATTAAAAAATTAATTTAAAAAAATCTCAAGAAACCTAACCTTATAACTAAATGAGTTGGAAGAAGAGGAATAAAGCCCAAAGCTAGTAGAAGGAAAGATATAATAAAGATTACAACAAAAATAAATGATACATAAACTAAAAACACAATAGAACAGATCATTGAAACCAGGAGCTGGCTCTTTGAAAAGACAAAAAAAATTACAAATTTTTAGCCACACATTTCAAAAAAAGGAGAGAGGACTCAAAATCATAAATTAAAGAGAAATAACAGACACCACAGAAATACAAAAGATTATAAGAGAATATTATGAAAAATTAAATGCTGACAAATCGGACAACCTAGAAGAAATGGATAAATTCATAGAAACATACAGTCTTCTAAAATTGAATCAGGAACAAATAGAAGATTTGAACAGACCAATTACTAGCAATGAAATTGAATCAGTAATCAAAAAACTTCCAACAAACAAAAGTCCAGGACCAGATGACATCACAGGTGAATTCTACCAAACATTTAAAGAAGAGCTAATACCTATTATCCTCAAAGCATTCCAAAAAGTAGAAGAGGGAAAGTTTCCAAAATCATTCCAAGAGTCCAGTATTATCCTGATACCAAAATGAGATAAAGATATTACCAAAGGGGCGCCTGGGTGGCTCGGTCGGTTAAGCGTCCGACTTCGGCTCAGGTCATGATCTCACGGTCCGTGGGTTCGAGCCCCGCGTCGGGCTCTGTGCTGACAGCTCAGAGCCTGGAGCCTGTTTCAGATTCTGTGTCTCCCTCTCTCTCTGACCCTCCCCTGTTCACGCTCTGTCTCTCTCTGTCTCAAAAATAAACGTTAAAAAAAAAAAAAAAAGATATTACCAAAGAAGAAGAAGAAGAGGAGGGAGAAAGAAAGAGAGAAAGAAAGAGAGAAAGAGAGAAAGAAAGAAAGAGAGAGAGAGAGAGAGAGAGAAAGAAAGAAAGAAAGAAAGAAAGAAAGAAAGAAAACTGCAGGCCAATATCTCTGATGAACATAGATGTAAAAATCCTCAAAAAATATTAGCAAACTGAATCCAACAATACATTAAAAAAAAACATTCATCATCATCCATTCCAGGGATACAAGGGTGGTTCAGTATTTTCAAATGAATCAACAGTGACACATCACATTAACAAGAGAAAGTATAAAAACCATATGATCATTTCAATAGATGCAGAAAAAGCACTTGACAAAATACAACATCCTTTCGTGATAAAAATTCTCAAGGGTTAGAGGGAACATACCTCAACATAATAAAGGCCATACATAAAAAACTCACAGCTAACATCATCCTCAATGTTAAAAACCAAGAGCTTTTCCTCTAAGATCAGTAACAAGACGAAGATGTCTACTACTATCACTACTTTTATTCATCATACTATTGGAAGTCCTGGCCACAGCAGTCGGACAAGAAAAATAAATAAAAGGCATTCAAATTGGTAAGAAGGAAGTAAAGCTGTCCCTATTGGCAGATGCCATGATACTATATAAAGTCCTTCAGCAAAAACTTCCAGAACTGATAATTCAATAGTCACAGGATACCAAATTAACATAGAGAAATGTGTTGCATTTCTATACACTAATAATGAAGTAGCAGAAAGAGAAATTAAGAAAAACAACCCCATTGTTAAAATTTTAAATTATTAAAATGTCCATACTACCTAAAGCAATCCACAGATTTAACGCAAACCCTATCAAAATACCAACAACATTTTTCACAGAAATAGAACAAATAATCCTAAAATTCACATGGAACCACAAAAGACCCCAAATAGCCAAAGCAATCTTGACAAAGAACAATGAAGCTGGGAGTATCACAATCCCAGATTTCAAGATATACTAAGTTGTAGTCATCATAACAGTATGGTGCTGTCACCAAAATAGAAACATCAATGGAACAGAATAATTAGCCCCAAAATAAACCCACCCTTTTATGGTCAATTAATCTAGGACAAACGAGGCAAGAATATACAATAGGAAAAAGACAGTCTCTTTAACAAATGATACTGGGAAAACTGGACAGCTACATACAAAGGAGTGAAACTCTACCACTTTCTTACACCATACACACAAACTCAGATGATTAAAGACCTAAATGTGTGGGGCGCCCGGGGGAAGGAGTCGGTTAAGCGTCCGACTTCAGCTCAGGTCACGATCTCGCAGTCCGCGAGTTCGAGCCCCGCGTCGGGCTCTGGGCTGATGGCTCAGAGCCTGGAGCCTGCTTCCGATTCTGTGTCTCCCTCTCTCTCTGCCCCTCCCCCGTTCATGCTCTGTCTCTCTCTGTCTCAAAAATAAACGTTAAAAAAAAAAATTAAAATAAATAAATAAATAAATAAATAAAAGACCTAAATGTGAGACCTGAAACCATAAAATTCATAGAAGAGAGTATAGGCAGTAATTTCTTTAACATAGCCATAGCAACATTTTTTTAGATATGTCTCCTAAGGTAAGGGAAGTAAAAGCAAAATTAAACTATGGTACTACACCAAAAGGAAAAGCTTTTTTGCACAATGAAGGAATCCATTAACCAAATGAAAAGACAACCTACTGAATAGGAGAGGATATTTGTAAATGATCTGATAAGGGGCTAATACCCAGAATATATAAAGAACATACACAACTAGGGGCACCTGGGTGACTCAGTTGGTTAAGCATCTGACTCTTGATCTTAGCTCAGGTCATGATCTCATGATTCATGAGACTGAGCCTGACATCCAGCTCTGCACTGACAGTATGGAGCCTGCTTGGGATTCTCTCTCTCCCTCTCCGCCTCCCCCCTGCTCACTTGTGTGTGCGTGCTCTCTCCCTCTCTCTCTCTCTTTCAAAATAAATAAACATGAAAACATTTTTTAAAAAGAACATCTACAACTCAACACCAAAAAGCTAAGTATCAGACTAAAAAATGGGCAGAGGACCTGAATAGACATTTTTCCAAAAAAGACCTACTACACATGGCCAACAGACACATGAAAAGATGTTCAACATCACTAGTCATCAAGGAAATATGAATTAGAACCACAATGACCTATAGCTTCACACATATCAAAATGGCTAGAATCAAGAACACAAGAAATAACAAGTGCTGTTGAGGAATTGGAGAAGGAAGAGCCTTCGTACATTATTGGTGGGAATGCAAATTGGTGCAGGCACTGTGGAAACTATCCTCAAAAAATTAAAAATAGAATTATCATATGATCCAGTAATTTTACTGGGTATTTACCCAAAAATATTAAAACCCTAATTTGAAAAGATATAGGCAGCACCTGGGTGGCTTAGTCAGTTAAGCATCCAACTCTTGATTTCAACTCAGGTCATGATCTCACAGTTCATGGGATCGAGCCCCGTGTCAGTCTTCATGCTGACAGCATGGAGCTTGCTTGGGATTCTCTCCCTCTCTCTCCCTCTCAAGTAAACTTATGTTTACATATATATATACACACACACATATATATATATACACTTATGTGTATATATATACACACACATCTTTTATGTATATATGTATCTTTTATGTATATATACAAGTCTTTTATGTATATATGTATACATATGTATACTTACATTTATAAATAAGTAAACTTATTTATATACATATGCATATCTTATATACATATATACACATATACTTATATACATGTACATATACTTTTTTATGTATATACATACACATATCTTTTATGTATATATATACATACACACATATCTTTTATGTATATATACACACATCTTTTATGTATATGTATATACATACCCACATATGTATATATGTGTGTATATACATCTTTCATGTATATACATACACACATACGTATACACACACACACATCCTTATATTTATTGCAGCATTATTTACTATGGCCATTATACGGAAGCAACTAAAGTGTTCATCAACTGATGAATGGATAAAGGTAGTGTGTGTGTGTATATATATATATATATATATATATATGTGAATATTAAGCCATAAAAAATGAAATCTTGCCATTTGAGCGTGAATGGACCTAGAGGGTATATTGTTAAGTGCAATAATTCAATCAGAGAAAGACAAACACCATATGATCTCATTCATAAATGCAATTTAAGAAACAGAACAACAACCAAAAGAACCAGACTCTTAAATACAAAGAATAAACTGGTGGTTGCCAGAGGGGAAAAGGGGTGGGGTAAAGAATATTAATAGAACCCTGACCTTGATGAGCACTAAGTAACGTATAGAACCCTTAGTCATTATATTGTACACCCAAAACAAATATAATACTGTATATTAATTATACTTGACTAAATAAAGTGCCCAGAGTTAAGCCCTCTGGTCATAAAAACTTGTTAAGCCAGCTGGTTTTCAAAGCCAAACGTTACAGGGACTCATCTTCCCAGTGCAGGCCCTCTGTGCCTGCGGTGGGGTCTGATTTTCTTGCCTAAGCTCGTGGTTCCCTCCTGTTTATGGTTAGCCTTGCCGGGACAGTTCTCAACTGTCTCCCCTTCTAACCTTTTCGACGTGGCCTCCTCTCTACTGTGGAAAGTCTGTCCTGCCAGTGTTTGGGTCATTTTCATAGTTGCACTGATGTGGCTGTTACCTCAGTGTGTTTGTGGACGAGGTTAACTCAGGATCCTCCTACCCTGCCATCTTCCCAGCAACGAAAAACAATCATGATTTTTATCCTCCTTTTGCTAAAGCAGTGTACCATGTTGACGGAGTTGAAAATATGCAACCATCCCTGCGTCCCCAGAATAAATCCCACTGACTGTGGTAGATAATCCTTTTCATGTATCGTTGAATGTGGTTTGCTCATATTTTGTTGAGTTTCAGGTGTATGTTCATCAGGAAGGTTGGCCTGTAGTTTTTTTTTCATAGTGACTTCTGTCTGGTTTTGGTGTAAGTAATGCTGGCCTTGTAGAATATATTTGGAGGTTTTCCTTCCTCTTCTATTTTTGGGGATAGTTTGCAGAGAATAGGTATTAACTCTTCTTTAAATGTTTAGAATTTACCTGTGAATCCATCTGGTCCCGGGCTTTAGTTTAAGAGTTGTTTGATTACTGATTCAGCTTCATTACTAGTAATTGGTCTGTTCAGATTTCCTATTTTTTCCTGACTCAGTGTTGGAAACACCAGCTTTCTTTTGGAATAAGAATAACCTTCCTTTGAGATTGTTATGATCAAAACAGAAGGGGGGTGGGGAGACTGTCAGAAGAAAGGGTGAAAGAATTTGAAATGAGAGTAAATTGTCTAGTGGACGCTTCTGGGATTATCTCCACCTCTCATGGTCTTTAAGCTATTTTGTAACTGTAAGTTGTAGCAAACTGGTAATGCTGCAAATAATTTTTGTACTTAAAAATGCAAATTAGTTGTGTCCGGTGGAATGCAATGGATTATTGAGCCATTTTGTATTTATTTGTAAATTCATGTCATCAGCCCTTATCCGCCTATAAATGTACAGTACTTTATTATTTTTTAAACATTTTTAATGCTTTTTATTTTTATTTTTGAGAGACAGAGAGAGACAGCATGAGTGGGGGAGGAGCAGAAAGAGAGGGAGACCCAGAATCCGAAGCAGGCTCCAGGCTCCGAGCTGTCAGCACAGAGCCCGACGCGGGGCTCAAACCCACAAACTGTGAGATCATCACCTGAGCCGAAGTCAGACGCCTAACCGACTGAGCCACCCAGGCACCCCTATTTTTTATTTATTTATTTTTAATGTTTATTCATTTTAGAGAGAGAGACCAAGTGCGCGTGGGGTAGGGGCAGAGAGAGAGAGGGAGACACAGAACCCGATGTGGGGCTCAAACTCATGAGCCCTGAGATCATGACCTGAGCCGAAGTTGGACCTTCAACTGACTGAGCTACCAGGTGCCCCAATGCGGTACTTTTTTAAATTTAAGTATAACGTACATTAGCTTATATTTGTTTCCGGTGTACAATATAATGATTTAACAATTTTATACATTACTCAGGGCTCATCAAGGTAAGTGTACTCTTAATCCCCTTTATTTCACCCATCCCCCCACCCACCTCCCTTCTGCTAACCACCAATTTGTATTCAAGAGTCTGGTCTTTTGTCTCTCTTTTTCTTTCATTTATTTTCTTAAATTTCACATAGGAGGGGATTCATATGGTATTTGTCTTTCTGACCTATTTCACTTCGCATTCTACTCTCTAGGTACATCCACATTGCTGCAAATGGCAAGATTTCATTCCTTTTTATGGCTGAGCAACATTCATTCCATGGTATACGTACACATCTTCATTATCCATGCATCTGTCAATAGACACTTGGGTTGCCTCCATATATTGGCTATTGTAAATAATGCTGCAATAAACATAGGAGTGTACATATCTTTTCAAATTAGCATTTTTATATTCTTTGGGTAAATACCTAGAGTGAAATTACTGGACCATATGGTAATTCGATATTTCATTTTGTGAGGAAATTCCATACTGTTTTTCCCAGTGGCTTGTGCAGTACTTTAATGAGCTGTAACATTTTACTGGTTTCTTATTAATGAGTAAAATAAAATTTTTGACATGTATTAAAAAAATGCAAGGTAGATGGGGTGGCTCAGTCAGTTAAGCGTCCGACTTCGGCTCAGGTCATGATCTTACGGTTCGTGGGTTCAAGCCCCGCGTCGGGCTCTGTGCTGACAGCTCAGAGCCTGGAGCCTGCTTCAGATTCTGTGTCTCCCTCTCTCTCTGCCCCTCCCCTGCTCATGCTCTGTGTCTCTCCGTCTCTCAATAATAAATAAACGTTAAAAAAAAATGCAAGGTAGAGGACAGTGCTATGGTATGCGTACAGGACAGTGTTATGATATGCAACGATTTCTGTAAAACAAAAGTGGGGAATAACATGTATTCATGTTTGCATATATATACATAAAAACTTCTGGGAGGGTATATATTCATATTTGATTATATATGCATAAAAAACATCTATTTGGAGTTGGAGAAGTAAATGGGGGGGTGGATGAGACAGACTCTTCACTTCATGTCTTTTCTACCTTTTATATTGTGTAAATAGGGGTGCCTGGGTGGCTCAGTAGGTCAAGCATCTGACTCTTGATTTCGACTCAGGTCATGATCTCACGGTGCATGGGATTGAGCCCATCATGCTCTGCACTGACAGCATAAAGCCTACTTGAGATTCTCTCTCTCCCTCGGTCTCTGCCCCTTCCCAACTCATGCTTGCTCTCTCTCCTTCAAAATAAACTTTAAAAGTTATATTGTGTAAATATGCTTCATTTTAAAAGTTTTAAATGTGTGGTAATCTAAGCTTAGAAAGCAAGTATTTCAATTCGTTTAGCTGTTCATTTCACTGATCTCCAGTTGGCATCAGTGGGAAGAGATTCTCCAGCTGGAATGGGGCCAGGGGAAGACAGGCAAAGAAATGATGATGGTCTACTACAAATTAATAATGTGGGTTTGGTGGAAACAAAGCAAGCATAATATGACCATCAAGAATGATCTGTGTATATATATATATATATATATATATATATATATATGACTTTGTTAGAATATTTTTTTGAGTTCTGTACCTTTACTTCTGTGCATATTTTTGTGACCTGCATGGGTAAAAGGAAAGCACTAAAAATTGAAGGCTTGAGAAACCAGCCCTTTTAGGAACTACTAAAAGAAGGTCCTCTGAATTGAATACAGGGAGAGAAACCATTTGTCTGTATATGTATACTGAACATCACAGGAATGTTTAGGTATAGCCATTCAGTATTTTCATGGCGACTGCCCTGGGAACTGGAGTTAAAGGACGGCAAGAGGAATTTAGGCTATTTATTATTAAGAAACAGTATTGGGTATCTGAAAAATGCAACCCATCAGCAGGAAAGGGTACAAGTCCCATTCCCTGACTTTTTTTTTTCTAGAAAGGTGAAATGAAAGAGATAAAATTCTGTCTGAGAAGCCGAACTATATTTCTTTTTTTCCCCCCTCTCCAGCCTTATAAATTGGGCTTTGGGAGACAAAGTTGGGCTTGAAGCTTTGTCTTTTAAAGACAGAATTCACGCAAGACCCAAATGATTCAGTATTGACACACTGTGAGCTGGAATAATTTTCTTTCTAAACCATAATGTGAATTGGTAAGACATTTTGATCTTTGCTCTAACTGGCCTAATTTTATTTCATTCAGGTGTTGGAAAAGGCAATGGAAATGATCTAAAAGTACAAATAATATTGCACCGCAAAATCGTCTTTTTAAGTTCTGCTTCCAAAAATTGTTGGGTAAGAGCACGTAAACTGAAAATGCTGGCATTTGTTTTAATTCTCCACGTCAATCAGCATGTTGACCTCCCAGACCGTCACTCACCACAAAGAAAGACCATGCTGTTTTCTGGTTACCATCCAACTTGGCATCCCTGTGTTCAGACACAAGTCAGAGCACAAACTCCTTATTCAAAATAGTCTTTTCAGGGCGTTTTCCAAACTATCTTTTCAGTTCAGTGTGTTGCTTTGCCTTTCCCTTTTACACAAATGCCAAGCATGTTCCCAGGAATTTATCAGAGTTTTCGATTCATGTATCTGGTCATTTTTAGCTAAATAGTCTTCTTCTTGTCATTTTATAATATGGTACTGATTCTGAAATTATAAGCTTATAGGTGATTGGCATGCACACTAAAAAGATGGAGACATCAAGACTGTACCTCAAAAATATGATTCAGGGAATCTGGAATGGGGCTCAGGAGTCTCTCGAGTTAGCAATGTCCCAAGTGATTCTATCTCACATGTCCTGTGGGTCTGCACCTTCAAGAGTAACCCAAGTGGCTGGCTGGATGTAGCTCTCTGCCCAAAAGCAATGGGACCTGGTATGCCTAAGATCATCAACCTTTTCTGATTAAGAAACCTTCCTAGATCTAAGAAATATAAACTCTTAGAATTCTCTCGCAGGCTTGCCTCTATTCTATCACTTCTCCAGCACCACTCCTTCCCCTCTCCTCCACGGAAGGCCCTCGCCCAGTCCTGATCCTTGGCTTTCTGTTCTTACCTCTGTACGTACCCTACTCTTGGTTCTGCTCGTCCATTCCCCTGCCTTATATATTTTTTTCTTTCTTCCACTCCGCACATGTTTATGAGCACCTACCGGGACCCACAACATGGACGGTCTCTGCCCCAACAATCCAACCGTGTTTGTCAGTCCACGTTTGTCAAATGAGTTTTTCCTCTGCTTGCGCAACTGACACCAGAGTTCTCTCACTCAGGCCTTAAAATTTAGCGGTATCTTTGATTCTCTCTTTGCTGTGCCTGCACATCCAGTCAGTCACTAATTCCTGTTGATTGTACCCTTGGAATCTCTCTTCACTCTCTCCGTTCCTTTCTGTTCCTGTTGCCAACACCTCGTTTGTTCATGCCCGGATTTCCACAACGGTCTCCCTACCTCTTCTTTCCCCTCACACAATACAGTATATAGAGTCCTGCAATATGCAGGTATTTCATTGCTCCAACAGTGAAAAGCTGTAAGTAGAGAAGACACACGGCATGCCTGTAGTCAAAGCCAGTTAATATCTTTGGCTCAGCATTATCTGTAAAGATCACATACCAAGTGTTTTGAGGATTAGGCAATATATGTGAAGTTTCTTTGTGAGCGATAAATCGCTAAATAAGTGTTATATGTGATCATCATCAGGCCACTTTGTCACATAGGAAATGCCCCCCTCTCCATATTCTTCAACTTCATTCTTATTTCCCTGGCTCTTGAACCTTAGCCATAACATACCTGAGACCTGAGCTCACTTCCATCAGGTACTTGACCTGCAGACTCCATTCCAAGTAGAGTGGGTGTCCTCTGGCCCTTGGAACACAACACTCTTAATTTCTGCTTCATGTTTTTGCTGGTCTTTCCTCCCCCTCTCCCACACCACCCTGCCTCCACTGGATTCTCTTTTCAGTGCTCCTCACTTATGCAAATCCTTCCATGCCCAACTCTGTTTCTACCTTCTCTGTGAACCTTTCTCATTCTATGCTGCTTGTTAACCTCTCCAGAGTCTTCATCATCTAGCTTGACATGTAATTTATGCCATTCTGTTACTTCTTGTGCGTGTAGCTCCCTGAAGCATGCCTCGAGTCTGCACCTTCTTTTCTATTTTGCACAGGTACATAGACTTTTCTTATTGTGGGGGCCACTATTACACGAGGGTAATCAATAACAAAGAAATACTTAGTATAGCTTCAAGAAAGTCCTTCGTTCCAGAAACTTGGCCAATTCTTGGTCACTCCATCCAGCAGTCAGCCATGGACAAGGTCCATGATCCCATCAGCTGACCCCTTTTTGATAAAACATGACCAATTATGTATTGCTTTTTGAATGTGAAGGCTAGCTTTAAAACCGAGCATGTTAGCATATCCCAGCATAAGAAAACCAAGTGGCACACGTTCAACCGTAATGTTTACTTGGTTAAACTCTAATGGAAATGGGAACGCTTTGTTCTTTACCACTGCCCTACCATGACCTCCAAACATATTGGCCTTTTAAAAACGTAACAGTATTGCAACTTTATAGAAATAATGATTCACATTTACATGTAGTGACTGGACTATGAGACCAAGCGTACTTGATAAATACAGGAGGCCTTGATCTGTGACCATGAACTTCACTGTTCTCTTACCAGCTGGTTTTAAGGTTGTGAATTCCATGTGTTCATTCACAGATACTTCACGATATTGAAACAGACAACGTAATAATTCATTTATCCAGCTGTCCACCTCTGTATGATGATGTGAAAGTACGGTTTCTCTCTTCCTCAGTGAGTAATCAAGAAACAGTGTTATCCTCGTCTGGTCTTTTGAATTATTCTGCTTTAGGATTTCCTTTCCTATAATTCCCGGCAAGAAATAGGAGATGTCAAGCCCTGGCCAGGGAGAGGGAGAAAAACAAGTCAGATCCATAACAAAAATTTTTAAAAGAACCTAAACTGGTTTTTGCTCATTTTTTCTAAATTCTATACAGTTTGCATATATTTTCAAATAAGAAAAAAACCAAGGTATGTTTATTGCAGAGCAGTGATCACATTTTTCTTTCATATCTCTAAAACACATTGTTCCCCATAATTTGTAGTTTATGGTGTTGAAAGCATCTTTCAACAAACACCTTCTTTCCTTAAGGTAGCATTGTTTGTAAATTTATGTGTACGTTTAACTCTATGAATCTATACTGTGTAGAAAGCATCCTTGAACTAACATCTTCTTTCATTAATTAGAAGTGTTTGCAGTAGAGAACGAACAGAGGGTTGCTGGAGGGGAGTTGGGTGGGGGGATGGGCTAAATGGGTGATGAACATTAAGGAGGGCACTTGTTGGGATGAGCACTGGGTGTTATTTAAGTGATGAATCACTAAATTCTGCTGAAACCTATCTTACCGTATATGTTAACTAACTGGAATTTAAATAAAAACTCGGGGGTAAAAGGGAGATTTTACTTTCCTTTGGATTGACATATAATTCATTTTAAATAGTATTTTTTTAAGTTTATTTTGAGATCGACAAATACAGCATGAGTGAGGGAGGGGCAGAAAGAGAGAGAGAATCCAAGCAGGCTCTGCACGGACAGAACCTGGGGGCTTGAACCCATGAAACCATGAGATCATGACCTGAGCTGAAACCAAGAGTCAGATGCTTAACCAGCTGAGCCACCCAGGCACCTAGGAAAGTTTTTTTAAAAAAGTGTTTTTAATCCGATATTTGCCTTACATAAAATGAGAATGTTTGCCATAGTCATTACTCTGAATATCATGAGTGTATAATTTATATTGAGCAGTCATAAAGTGCACGAGTGTTATTCTATATGTAACAAATTTCTAAAGGTCAGTAGTTTCATTTTCCTATTAAAATTATCAAGCAGAACTGCCAACAAGTAACTGTGTCGATCAATTTAAAATGTATATCCTGTGCCCTCCTTCATGCCCTGCTTGCTCTCTGTTGTGGGAGAATCTATTCAGTACTGAAAAAAGTGTGTTGAAGCAAGTGACCCATACTGGATTTGAATAACGAAGCCAGTCTGAACCCTCTCTCAGTTGGTGGTCTCTAAGCAGAAGCACTGCTTCAGGCACCGGCCCAAGCAATGTTGGTCATTTTGTGATTTTCAAGGGCCAGGAGATGAAAACACTTTCAAAATGTTTAGGTATTTTTACCACCAATAATGACAATTATCAATGTAGCTGCCCCTTGTAGAAATGGATGATCTCTTCAGGCATAAACTGGCATAGGTTTCTGTTTAGAACTAAACTATATTAGAAGACTATTGCTTAAAGGTACAGAAAAAATTACATTTCCTTACATTTTGATAGAAAGAGCCATTTCTTAAAGCCTCCTCCTTTGTGTCATGAGTATAAAGTTATACACTGTAAGTGCTCTGTACTTAATGGCTACAACTGACAAATATAGAAATGAATGGAATTTTAATCCCTTTGGAATTAGCTTTTGGTATCAATGTTACTATGAAAAATAACTTTTTTTTTTTTTATTTTAGGTTCTTCCTAAATACTATGACAACTGCCCATTTTTCTTCTGGTTCCATACATCTTTTATACAAAATAACAGGTATGGCTCTGATACAATCCAGTAGAAACGGCTTAATCTTCAAGGTCTGTGTAAAGTGCGATGGCAAACCTTTTGCTGATTGCCATATGCTCAATTTCCAGAAACCAAGAATCCTCAAATTCCCCAATTCTTCACTGCCTTTCTCCTCTTAATCTGGTTATGTAAAATATATGGCTATTCTTGGAAACTACCGTTGCATTATCCTCAAGGTCCGTGCCATAGGACTGTTTCACAGAAGTTAAAACGTGTTCTGATCAGATCTGGAGTATGGTAATAAAGCCCTCCCATGCAAGTTTAGTAGGAGTCTGCTCAGTACCCTGTGGGAGGTCCTCCCAATGTGTTAATTTACCTAGACCGACCACCCACTAAATTCTATGCCCCAAAGGAAGGCATCTTCTAGGGAAGCTGCAGCTAGTTTAAAGGTGATTGACACACTTAGATCTAGGACAGAAGTTAGAAGACACAGTAAGCATTAATGAAGACCGCTTTAATAGTCCCCCATTTAAAAATGACTTTCTTGGGGTGACTGGGTGGCTCCAAGTCTTGACTTTGGCTCAGGTCATGATCTCACATTTGTGAGTTCAAACCCCGCATTCGGCTCTGTGCTGACAGCACAGAGTCTGCTTGGGATTCTCTCTCTCTGCCCCTCCCCTGTTCATGCTCTCTCTCAAAAAGAAAGGAAAAGAAAAAACCTTTCCCAGTTTAGTTATTAGAAAATCATTTTTAAGCTTATTTTTTAAAAAGTATATTGAGTGGGGGAGGGGCACAGAGAGAGGGAGACAGAGTCTCAAGCAGGATCCGCACTGTCAGCTCGGACCCCAAAGTGGGGCTTGACCCAGGACCCAGGAGATCATGACCTGAGCCGAAACCAAGAGTCAGAGGCTTAACCAGCTGAGCCACCCAGGCACCTAGGAAAGTTTTTTTTAAAAAGTATTGACTGAAGATTATTCCAAGAAAACTTCTACTTGTCTGGAAACTCATTCCTGAGTCTAGACATTCTCTAGAATTCTAGTGCTCTAGTACTTTAGGGAGTATTTGTTCTTCAGCGCTGAAAATTTGAGGTGTATTGTTATCACCATACCGTAATCATCATCCAATACAAAAAGGGAAAAATATTCCAGAACCGGAGTTTTGAGGTAGCTGTGACTGTATGTGGCATGAATCGACAGTTCCCATTACATATAATCCCAGCCTTTTCTTCCAATCTGACCACCTCCTCTCACACCTCCGGTCCAGTAAAGGCAACAGTAAGTTGGATATCTGGTCTACATCCTTCTGATGCACCTATTTAATGGATAGAGTGAACTTTGGATTTGATGGGGGAATTTTTACCAGTTTTTCCCTGGGTGTATACAAACAATAAACTTTGACTCCCAACATGAGCCAAGCCCCTCAGTCGAGATCTGGGTGAAACTTCATTGGGTGTGACTCTTCCAAAGTGGTTCTTGCCACGGGGCACAATTTTTTCCTTTAAAACACATTGATCATACTAGAGAGGCAATGAGTTAGAAACCTATAAAAGTGAGGAGAGAAGTGATCTAATTTTCCCTACTGCTTGGTATAGCTGTTTGATTAGCTGCAAGGTGGTTAACTGGTCAAAAATGCCTCTGTCCTCATTTAAAAGACTTGGTATTTTATTACTTGGTTTTAATACACACCTAGTCTCTCTGGAGGATTTCACATGGCAATTTATTAATGTCGAATGTCCTTAATCCTATAAAAGGCAATGTGAAAAGAATCGGTGATGTGTAATTACTGATGATTAAGATTTGGTTGGCTGTGGAGAGGTGCGGGGAGCTGGCTAGAGGGGATCGGACAGAGGCTGCGACTAACCGTGGCAGGTGGGTCTCCTTTTTTACCCTTCTGTGCTTGCAACGATGTTTCTGCTTTTCTAGGCTTTATCTTTCAAGAAATGAATTGGATAATCCCCATAAACCAAAAACATGGAAAATTTACCGTCCAGAGTTTGCAGTCGAGGTATTTTTTGATGAGGTCGTAGCTGGTACCTAATTAAGCGTAGTTCCCTTTCTCGGACAGAATCATGTTCCTCACAATCCCTGCCACATATTTGTAGCTTCTAAACCTCCTTCCTTGCTGGTATACTTATATTTACATTCATGTACATATGTTTTTGCCAAACCTATTAAATACATACAAAGTAAAATCTTAAGGGTGCTTCTTACTTTCTGAAGGAGTTAGGTCATGTTTGCGAGAACTAACGTTCTTATGTACTGTGCTCCAAATTATCACTTTGAAGAACCTTTACATAACAAACCTTAAAATATTTAAAATTATGATTCCTCCCAATAATCTGTGTTTACTTATCTAAAAATACAAGTATTCCCTGCTTTTACATTTTAATTTCAGATCAGAAAGGTCACTTCTGTTTTCTTCCTCTGCTTGATTTATAAACTTAACAAACATCAGATTGGCACAAAGACTTGCTTGTTTTCAACCCAGAAAACTGTGTACACAAGCAGACCCACCAGTGCATGGACTAATTACACACGCAGACTTCGGGGAGGGCACAGGAATCTCGGTAAACACAAGCAGCGGTTACTGAATATTCTATTTATTTTTGCACCTTCACGAGTGAAGTCAAAGGAAATGTTTGCCTAGAGAAATCTAGATTCTTTTAAAGTCCACCTCCTTCTTCACCAACCCTGCTCACAGCCAAGTTCACTTAAGTTTAGGGAACTCTGAAGGAAGGTCATCTTTGCATTGTAAATATCGGTTAGTCCTGTGTCCCCAGGGAATCGTTTTCTCTTACTATTTTATTCCAAGTACCTTCCCCGTCATTGTACCTTGACTGTCTTTATTTATGAACATGGCATGAAAGGTTCACTTTTTCCCTCCAGTCAGCCCACAAGGGGTCCCAGCTGCCAGTGCAGCAACCTACCTGAAGGCTCCTTTTGGAGGAAAAGTTTTTCAAGTTCTGAACTTGTTGGGACTAGATTACTTCCTGTAATTTGTGATAGGAATGTGTTGCAGCAGAACAGCTGGTACTGTTTCCTTTAAATTTTTTTAATGTTTAATTTTGAGAGAGAGAGACAGGGCAAGGGGGGGAGGGGCAGAGAAAGGAGACACAGAATCTGAAGCAGGCTCCAGGCTCTGAGATGTCAGCACAGGGCTCAAACTCACAAATGGCCAGGTTATGACCTGAGCTGAAGTCAGATGCTTAACCAGCTGAGCCACTCAGATGCCCCTGTACTGTATCCTTTAAAACCCATGCAGCAGTGAGCTACAGAGGGCAGATCAGGTGGCAGGCTTAGGTCAGTGGGAAAATACCGAGCTGAATCAGTGAGGAGCGGTAAGGTCTAGCCCTTCTCAATACTGGCAAGAAGGAAGGAAGGAAACCCCCATTAAGTCTCTTGTTTTTTGAAATATCATAGCCGGGGTTTCTCTTCTCTAACCCTCTAAGGTGCATCAAGATTCCTGGCCCTTATGAGGTGCCACACTATCGTGCTTTTGCTCCTATAAAGAGATTTTATGGGAGGTTTCCACCTTAGAACCCAATGTAAATACTTCCTTCGAACAACTCGAAAAACTTACATCATAATACATCAGAACGATACCAGTTTTCTTAAATAGAATTTACTACCCAGAGTAGAATTATCCAAAACTGAATTTTTTAGAAATAGAACAGCATCCTGCCCCATCAGAAACATCACAGGTACCACCTGGCAGAGGGAGATTAATGCTAGTGGGCCAAGTTTCACAACTGCAGTGTAATAAAGAACACATTTTTGTCAATTTACTTACAGTGAAATTATTTTACATCAGGGATGATGCTGACCAAAAAAAAAAAAAAAAAAAAAAATGCTCATTGCAATGAAGCCACCACCTTGAAACCTTACTCTTAAGCAGTCCTGACAGTTGGTTCTTAGCATGTAAAATACTTAAAACAACTCATGTACTCAAATTTTAAGTAAATAATTTAATGATAGAACACCAGAATTGCTTTAAACACACAACTTCAACTTACTATTTTTGGAGTACAGATCTGAAATGGTACAAATTGTATTCAAATACTGAACCATGAATTAAGCAAATAGAATGGAAAAAAAAATTCCCCTGATTTAGGTTTCATTCCTTACTCTTTTCCTTGCCTCAGACTGCTACTATTGCAGATGTTTAATTGAATCTTAAAAGGACAACATATGAGAAGGTCCCCTGCCAACAGGCCTAACTCAGATGGGCTCACAGATTCTCAAGTAGCTCACTTCCTGCTGGAAGCCAGCCCCGTTTTCTATTTTGCTTCGGTCCAGGCCTGTTCAGATGAAGCACCACTCAGTAGCTACTGACCACTTAAGGTATGGAGAGAAAGGTAGAAAAATGATTTTCTTTCAAAGAAAACGCAGGTGGCTGACCAGCCATTGCTCCAGAGTCTATCAGGCACAACACTGAGCACCCCTCCCCAAATGTCCACAGCAGCCCCCCCGGGTCAGCACGTCACTTCCCTGACCCTCCTGCTTTGGGCATATCAGAAGCTTTGCAGAACACAAAGCTTAAGGAAACCGGAGGTTTCACGCAAGGCTTTCATTGTGCCAACAATGACAGAAACACACGGGACAGACACAGGTCAGCCTGCTTAAAAACACTTGTTACGGAGAGAGTCCTTGCTGGTCTTGGAGCAGCACGGAATGATGGGGCTTGCCTAAGTGGTGACAAGAAGGATCCTCTTAGACCAGGTGACCTGAGCTTCTGTGGTTGTTGTTAGTGCATACATATGGCAGAACTTAATTACTCGGCTTGTTTCCTTGCTTTATAAAGTCACCCCCTATATATAATCATCATGAGGATCCACTGACCGCTGGTACCAAATGTAAAAGGCTCCAACTCCGTAAGAAACATGGCAAGCAGTTACGGATCCCAAGATAAACTTCAGAAAGGGCCAGCCCCGACATCACTCACTGTGGAGGACACGCACTATGTTGTGTCCAGTTCCATCGGAGAGAGGACTTTGCCCACGAGCACCATCACTCAGTCACCAGCCAGGGAAAAGGGCTTCTCTTGGCTTTGGCACTCTGCTCCCTGGAAGGGTTTCTGATCGGTGGAGGCAATGAGTGAGTGTTCAAAAGTGGATCAACAGCCCATAGGTGGTCCAAAGGAATACTCTGGAATCCTACCCAGGCCAGGACCCAGAGACAGAAGCTAAGGGCTGCTGTCAGTCATTGGTCTTCACA
Source organism: Panthera tigris (assembly GCF_018350195.1). Taxonomy (NCBI): domain Eukaryota; kingdom Metazoa; phylum Chordata; class Mammalia; order Carnivora; family Felidae; genus Panthera; species Panthera tigris. The sequence goes on along the minus strand of NC_056660.1, from coordinate 18,793,493 downwards.
AAGCAAAGCAGCACAGTCCCCTCCCCTCAGCCCCTTCCTCAACCTAAAGCCCAGCAGAGGGGAAGTTCTTTGGGAGGGGAGAAGGGAAGTCGGCACAGGTAAGGCTACGCCGCTCTAGGCCTAGATCCCACCTAGAATGTGGCCCCATCTAGAAAATGAATGGCACTATTTTAACAGGACATCTTGGGAAATTCCAAGATGCTTACTCTAAATTTGTATCAGTAACACGGAAGCCACTCCAGTATGCAAGTGTGCTCTCCTCTACCAGTTCTAGACTGATATTTTAGTTTTCAAGCACCACAGGAAAACTTTTTAAAATCTTAGCCGCTTAGTGTAGTGCATGTGCTAAGCAGATTTTAAAAGAGACCCTACATCTACAATGAGTCAGGTATGCGTTTATAGCCATTTCATGAACATGGTTACCTCTGGGTTTTTCTGGTGAGATCTGAGACTAAACATGGAACCAGCCTTGCTTTTCTAACAACATGCAACCATCCAAACTGCATGGACACACACGGGTTTACGCAAAAGCCCTGACAGAACTATATTTAGCCTTTCAGATTGGACATAGGGGCCAGCGGCTCACCCTAAATGCCCCACCGAGGACAAGAGCAGCAACTTTTCTATTCAATTACAGGCAAAAATTATAGGATATAAAATAGAGGCTCTTCCATAAAGTGTAAGATTTAGGGTAGGATAAGGGAAGACCAAAAAATAAAATTCTTATGAAACCAAAGTAATTCTACATTGGTCTTGTATTCCACGAAACCCTGAGATGAACTGTCATCCTCAAACGCCGATACTTGGATCTAGGTTCACCAGGACACTTCAGTATGCTTCAAACTGGCTCATCATCAACTTCCTGCTGTACTCGTAGGCCAAAAATAGCGCCCCATTGGCAGGGAATGCTCGAATCATAGTAGGTTTCAGTCCAGAATATAAGGCCGTTATTCCTAGAAGACAAAAAGTGACCCAAGTCTGAGACATCACGTGAAACTGCGGAGCACAGGGCTGTGTACCTACAGATCCAGACAACGCACTACAAACCAGTAGGTGATGGAAGAACTTCCCTCCAGGTTTCCCTGGACTAACAGGAACGAAGCGGACTAATGGAAACGAGGACAAGCGTCAGGCCTCCCAGCAAAACTGGCGGATGCTCAGGTAACACACACTAATCTCATGCCTGGTTCATCCCCAGGAAATGGATCAGGCAGAGCAGAGGCCTCACCTGGCAGCCCAGGGCCCCCGGGGCGGGGGGGGGGGGGGGGGGGGGGCAGCGGCTTTGCGGCGTCCCCTGGGAGGGCAAGGACCATAAGGCATCAGGCGAAGAGCACGGGCGCTTAAGTCCGCGTCCCGTGTCGACTGCTGGCACTGCCCAAGGTGGCTATGCAGATCCAGGTGGGTAAGGGAGGTGGGAGGACTCTGTAAAACTATCAAGTGTTCTGCAGCTTTGGGACATGAACCAAACTGTTCCACACACAATAACTGTGCTCTCGCTCAAAATCAAGACAGAAGGGCACCTGGGTGGCTCAGTCGGTTAAGCGTCCAACTCAGTTTTGGCTGAGGTCATGATCCCATCATTTGTGGAACTGAGCCCTGCGTCTGGCTCTGAGCTGACAGTTTAGGGCCTGCTTGGGATTCTCTCTCTCTGCCCCTCCCCGACTCATGTTCTCATTCTCTCTCTCTCCCTCCTCCCCTGCCCCCCCCACCCCCAAAAATAAACATTAAAAAAAAAAAAAAAATCAAGGGCCGCCTGGGTGGCTCAGTCTGTTCATCGTCTGACTTCAGCTCGGGTCATGACCTCATGGTTCGTGAGTTCGAGCCCCACATCGGGCTCTGTGCTGACAGCCTGGAGCCCGCTTCAGATTCTGTGTCTCCCACTCTCTCTGCCCCTCCCCTGCATGTGCTCTGTCTGTCAAAAATAAACAAACATTAAAAAAAATTTTTTTTTTTAACCAAGACAGAGAAGTTCACATCCCAAGTTGTACAGTGGATGCCAGAAGAACAGGTCTTGACTCACTAGTGGCATGAAACTGGCTTTATACAAACATCACCTGGAGAGTCTTTATATTCTTGTATAACTCTCAAAATTAATAGCAAATTGCCTTCAGGAGGACTTAGCATTAAGAATTTGTTGCGCGTTCCTTTAAATCCCTCAGTGTCTCTGTTAGAGGTTGTTTCTGATAGCATCTGTATTACGTAAAACAAATGGTGCAGCTTCAAAACATTCATCCCCTTGGACACAGACCGTATTTTAAAAATTCCCTCCAGGTGACTTAGAACAAAGACTCCTGGCCCAGAAGTGAAGAATAACAACTTCGAACATGGCTGAGAATGAAAGGAGTCTCAAGAAAGGGTGTGAAAACAGCACCAGGGCTGGAGAGAGGCGGCGGGGGGAGAGCACAACCACACTCCCTGATCGACCTCGGGAAGGTTGGCGGAGAAATGACCACACTGGACACACCTACTCTGTTTCTGCAATGAGCAGACTCACCTTCATTTTTCACGATGCTTATCAAGGTTCCGACAAATCCTGCCTGTTTTCCAGACATGGAAAGGACTTGAATTCTGGATTTGACACAATCCACTGGGTACACAGCCAGCCAGAGGCAGATTCCACCAACTCCACCGCTTAACATCAAAGGGACAGGGCCTAGGCGAGGAAATCGGCAAACAGCGTTTTGCCTCAAGAACAGCATTTCCAGAGGTCAGGGTAGCAGCGGCTGCAGCAAATAAAATTGCTAATGCGCAGAGCACAGTCCTCAGAAGGAGCGGCCAAAGCTCTGCGGGCACAAGGTCCCTTGTGGCACTCGGGGTCGGCCCCTCATCGTGCCAGGTCCGTGCTGATCACTGTGGCCTGTCTTCCAGGGGGCCGGCCCACACAGAAGCAGCACGCCCCGCCGGGAGGAATGAGAACGGTGGCCACTGAGACACAGGCCACGATCTCTTCAACTCTCTCTCTCTCAAGTGTTTCAATATTTTAATGCCTCACAGCCCTGATTCTTCCTTTACCATGAAAACCCAAATTGTCTTATTAAGCACAACGGTTAAGCCTGGGAGCCTGCCGAACCCCAGAGTGAAGTCCAAAACACTGAAGGGAGGTGTTTGAGAAAAAAAAAGCAATCATTCATGGGAGCCAAACGTGGCCATGGTTTGTCACGAGTCATGACATGAGTCAAGCAGCTCAGTAGGATTATCTAGAAAGAACTACACTTTTCAGCGCTCTGGAAACACTCTTGAGATTTATTACCAAGTTTTAAGATTACTGCAAAATCCTTTATGGGCCATTCACCCATTTATTGGAGATTTCCCACAGGGAAGGTAATTTTGATATTCTCCCCTAACACATGTTATTCCAGTAAAGAAGTTTGGGATGCACGGCTTCATCCCCGTCCCGGGGACATTACCACACCGACAGGAAGGTGCCAAGTTCCCTGCCGGCCTCCAGAAACACCAGACAGACTCCCACAGCACACCTGGCCGCCACGCCACTCTGGGGCGCAGCCCATCCCAGCCGACGGGGTCAACGTGGGCACACCTACCTAGTTCATCCTTCGATCTTCCTGATGCAAAAAACGACCTGCTCAGTTCGTAGCCACCGAAGAAGAAGAAATAGCCTGGCACCTCTCGGAGTAAAGTGCTGGAGAGGCCGTGGTAGAAGCCCAAGGGGCCGTCCTTCCTGAGGACGCTCTTCACCACGGACCAGACTGTGCTGTGAGGAGACAGTGAGCCGCACTTAGGGCAGGCAGCGGCTGATTCTAGAAACCAAGGGACCCGGATTCTGAGAACAGAAGGCTTCTACTGAGAGGAAATCTCAGAGAAGCACAGTTATTTTAGGACCAGCGTTCTCATAAACTATCCGATGACAAAAGACATTTCATTAAAGTGCATTTGTACAAAGCTGGGTGTGCCCGCCACACCCCCCGCCAAGATTTCAACAGACTGCACCAGAACCCCGTCTCACACGGAAGCATGGTGTTCACACATCCCAAGTGGGCTGGGGATCGAGCCTCCTCAGCAAAGGAGGGCCTGAGAGTACTCATGGAAAAGGAGTTCCCTGGAGTTTTGGAAAATCAGGGCCTCTGGCCGTGGACAAAACAAGCAATGGACCCGGACCAGAACGGACATGGCAAAGGGAGCTCACAGAGCTCCTTTTGGCTAACTGCTGGGCTCACATCACATGCAATGACTTTCATAGCACACACGAAGCAGAAGGGAAAGACGCAGACAGCACCGGGCATCACTCCCACCCCTCCCACCCAATGACCCCTCTCTGGAGGGGCTCTTCAGGAATCTGCCCCACAGCTCCCCCCACCCCCGCCCTGTGTAAAGGACCCTCCGAAGATGTGCAAATAAAATCCAACCCCGTTTGGCAAGCAGAGAAAGAGAGGTTTGTGAAAGGCAGATAAGCTCTTTTTTTTTTTTTTTTATATGGCTTGCATCCTCTGGCCCTCAATAAACAAATTCCTTAGTTCCTCATTTGAAAATAAAAAGTGCATTCATACATTCTAGAGGTCGTTATCAAAGATGTAAGAGAGCCAATACCCATCTTTTTCCAACAGCAAATGAGTGAAATTACAATAAGGAGCTGTTCAAACTCAGCAAAAATAAAATGGTGTTGTATTTGCCCAGGCCCCTACCTCCCACCAGTCCTACCCTCCCCAACCTTTGTTTTGAACTGATGTGTACTGAAGCACTTGGTTCAGGTCCTTCAGGTTTGTTTTCCTCTGTGCTAGTACAGGGAAATGAACAACGGAGTAAATGTTACTTGAAGGCAAGACAAAGGAAGTTCTTAGAAATTCCTGGAGGCTGGGGCACCTGGGTGGCTCAGTCTGACTTTGCCTCAGGTCAAGATCTCACGGTTGGTGAGTTTGAGCCCCACATCAAGCTCTCTGCTGTCATCAGAAAGCCCGCTTTGGATCCTCTGTCTCCTCCTTCTGCCCCTCCCTGCTTGTGCCCTCTCTCTCAAAAAAATTCCTGTAGGGCAAGAAGCACCAGGAATTTAGTTTTTCAAGAAGTAGGTATGTAATAATTTTTATTTCAAGCTGCTCAGAGCCTTGTAGCAGCCGGGATGCAGGACACTTTCTGCTAGACCCCTGTTCCTGACGGTGGGCACCATGGCAGGCTTTACCCATCAGAAAAACAGTACCAGAAACACCTGCTCAGTGCAGTGTAGAGAACCCCTCACTTCTCACTTAGCTCAGCAGGTGACCCTGGCTTGGACCAGTGGAGGATCAAACCGAAGGTAATAAAAGGCCCTTCAGAAGGCTTCCTCAGGCATCACCTATTGGCCAGGTCCTTCCTGCAACTCAGCTCCCATTCTACAATGGGAATATAACAGAGTAATTCAACTCAGTGTCTTCTGATCCAAGTTTTAACCCTAAGCTACTATACCCCTGCGTGGGCACTGCCACACCTAAAATACAGTCAACCAATATTTACTTTTGTGCAAGGTATCCATTTTCCTAAGTCTTTGGCCCCAAAATTTACTTTCTTAAAAGTACCTTAAACTACTAAGGGGCATGAGAGCAACTTTCTGGGTGTTGTTAATGTTCTACCTCTTGATCTGGGCCCTGGCTTCAACTATGTTTGTTTTAGGACTATAGAACCCCACACTTATGATTTCTGCATATGTATTATAGTTCAATAAAAAGTTTTAAAGACTTACATTTTTGGACCCCTAAGCTAGGACTAGATTCAAACTGGCTGTAATGAATCTCAAGGGTACAGGATATAGAGCTCTGTTATACAAACACCATCCTCACTAGGAGGAGACTAACTCTGTAAGTGGCCAATTTATCTGTTTTTTCCCAGCAGATTTACAGACTTTGAGTAAACCACACTGACGAGAACTTTGGTCAGCCAGATGTTAAGATAAATAAACAAGTGTTGAGATTAACAAAGACAATAAATTGCTTGAGAACCCAAATAAATCATACTGTATATGACACACTCTCATGAGGTAACTAGAATCTATTTTAAAGACTGAAGGGGAAAAGGATAAAAAGATTCAAAGGGTACATGTACCCCAATGTTTATAACAGCATAATGAACAATAGCCAAACTATGGAGAGAGCCCAAGTGTCCACTGACTGATGGATAAAGATGTAGTGTGTGTGTAAATATATACACATTGCCATTTGCAATGATGTGGATGGAGCTAGAAGGTATTATGCTAAGCAAAATAAGCCAGAGAAAGACAAATACTATATTATTTCACTCATATGTGGAATTTAAGAAACAACACAGATGAGCATGTGGGAAGGGCAGGGGAAGAGAAGGGAGGGAAACAAGAGACAATGACAGAGAACAACCTACGGGTTGACAGAGGGAGATGGGTGGGGGGATGGGCTAAATGGGTGATGGGCATTAAGGAAGGCACTTGGGATGAGCACTGGGCATCATAGGTCAGTGATAAATCACCTAATTCCACTCCTGAAACAAATACTGTACTGTATGTTAACTAAAATTTAAATTTTAAAAATTTTTAGAAGAATTTGCTTATAGAAAAAAGAAAGAAGATTTAAACATGATTAACTAATGTGGCCTAATAGATGTATAGAATACTATGTTCAATAAATGAATATATGGTCTCATTAAAAGACTGAGGGGGAAGGGCACCTGGGTAGCTCAGTTGGTTGAGTGTCAGACTCTTGATTTTGGCTCAGGTCATGGGACTGAGCCCCATGTCGGGCTCAGTGCTGAGTGTGGATCCTGCTTGGGATTCTCTCTCTCTCTCTCTCTCTCTCAAATGAATAAATGAGGTAATATTTATTAAAAAAAAAAAAAAAAAGGCTGAGGAGGAGAGTGGGTTGATGGTCACAGAGTAGCTCACAAGGGCTCTGAGGAGTTTTTTTTTTTAGAACATGGGCCCTCTGTGGGTACATGTGAAGGATCAGGGAGGGAAGTAAGGAAGTTACCCCAGCATGTGGGGTGATCACCCATGTGAGACCAGGGAATGGGCATCAAATATTCATCTCAGAGCCCAAACTGATACTTATGAAGGCTCAGCTCTCAGACACATTCCAAAGCTGTCTGCTATGTGCCTCCTACACAGCTGGGGATCATGCCTCACGCACTCAACACGCCAAGAGCAGTATTAGCTCCTGGCTTACTTCCCAGCTATTAAATATCTGCCTACAATGCTCTGATGTGGGGGCGGGGGTGAGTGCAGCCATCACAGGCAGTCCGTCCAGAAAGTGATCCTCTGGCAGGGGAAAGAGTTCTGAAAACAGTATTTTGGAGTGGATAAATCCATTTCTCTCAGTTTGAGTACAATATAAAATATACAAATACTGCAGCAAGGCAACAGAGACCCAACACTTGTGCCCAAGCAGTGCTTACTTATGGCTTCTGGCTATCTTTCCTGACGACTCCATTTCATGCATGGTCTGTAGTCGGCACTTCACGAGTTCAGTGGGGCAAAGCACAAGAGCAGCAAAGGCAGAGGCGAAGGAACCAGCGGCCGCGTTCTGCAGATCACTGGAAGGAGACAAGCAGTTTATTCATTCATTCAGCATTCACCATGCAGAGCACTCGGGCAGTGAGGGACAGCCACCATCAAAGAGAGGAACACTTGGGAACCTGCACGCGGTGTTTCATCTAAGGGTCTCACAACCCTGGGAGGCTGACAGCAACACCCCAACTGTCATGTGGCAACACAACACACAGAATACGTAGAACACACGCTACTACCAAGTAGCAATACTAGGATTCAAACGCAGGTCTGCCTGACTGCAAAACCCATGCTCCTTTCATCAGTCATAGTGCTATGCACCGAATGTATCCCGCACTCCCAAATTTCTATGCTGAAGCCTTAATCCCAAATATGCTGGTATTTCCGGAGGGACTTTGGGAGGTAATTAGATGGAGAGGAAATCGCAAGGGTAGAACCCCCAGGATGGAGTTAGTGTCCTTATAAGAGACCACCTAGCTCTCTCTCCACCCACTGAGGACACACCAAGAAGGTATCCCTCTACAAACCAGGAAGTGGACCCTTACCAGACACCAAATCAACCAGCACTATGACCTTGGGCTTTCCAGTCTCCAGAACTGTGAGAAACAAAGGTTTGTTTAAACCACCCAGTTTGCAGCCACTCTGGAAAACAGTGTGGAGGTTCCTCAAAAAATTAAAATTAGATCTACCCTATGACCCAGCAATAGCACTGCTAGGAATTTACAGAAGGGATACAGGAGTGCTGACGCACAGGGGCACTTGTACCCCGATGTTTATAGCAGCACTTTCAACAATAGCTAAATTATGGAAAGAGCCTAAATGTCCATCAACTGATGAAGGGATAAAGAAGATGTGGTTTATATACATAATGGAATACTACTTGACAACGAGAAAGAATGAAATCTGGCCATTTGCAGCAACATGGATGGAACTGGAGAGTGTAATGCTAAGTGAAATAAGTCAGGCAGAAAAAGATAACCATGTTTTCACTCATATGTGGATCCTGAGAAACTTAACAGAAGACCAGGGGGGAGGAAATGGGGGGGCAGGGAAAGTTACAGAGAGGGAAGGAGGCAAACCATAAGAGACTCTTAAATACTGAGAACTGAGGGTTGATGGGGGGTAGGGGAGAGGGAAAAGTGGATGATGGGCATTGAGGAGGGCACCTATTGGGATGAGCACTGGGTGCTGTATGGAAACCAATTTGACGATAAATTATATATATGTATAAAAAAAACCACCCAGTTGATGGTATTTTGTTACAGCATCCAGAAGTAAGACACAATGCCATATAAAACAAAATCAAAAGGGGAGGAAAGGGGGGGGGGAGGAGAGAGGAAAAAAATCACCCATACTCCCACCACCACCCCAAAGGCACCCGTTATTAATACTTCAGGGTATCTGCCACTAAGCTTTATAAAACTAGGTTCCAAGGCTATCCCCACATGCCCAAAAATCCAACCTGGGGCAACCAGATATGTAACGTAACTGCCCAGATGAAAGCCCAGGATGAATTTTTAACCATAAAGCTGCTCATCGCAAAGTGTCTTCCCAGTTCCGCTGACCTCCTGACCTCAGCAACAGAGGGCACCAGGAGGCTGCAATAGTACTGAAGGAGGGGGTGAAGCCAGTGCCAGTCAGCAAGCTCGACAGCTGGAGGCAAAAAGGCTAAGTCGGAAATCTAAATGGAGGAACGCACAAAAACCAGAAGTATTCACCTCACCTCAAAAGGGTTTGGTACCACTGGCCACAGTCACCAGCAGGGCTGTGAAACTGAGGTCCGATGAGTCCAAAAATATGGGGAGAAGCCTGAGAAATCCGTCATCAGGAATTATTCTGTGAGTGTTCATGGGGGCCAGAAAATAAGACCCTTTCCAACCCGGGCAGTGTTCTGCCACAGGAGCTCAGCTGGCCCATGGGGTTGGGCAAGGAAGCAGCAAGAGGCTCACAGCAGGACAGTGGGCTCCCTGACACTCCCCCGTTAAATGCCAGCATACCGCTGTCACTGGACAACTGGGATGACACCCCCCCGGGGGGTAAGCCCCCCAGCTGACTGCCCTGGGTAGAGATCCCAACAATTTTCCTCCAAACCATGAGCAAGAGCCTAATAGACCTAACATGTTCACTCATCCTCAAGTTATGTCCAACAGTTACATAAACTGACGTCAGATGTTAGTATAAAATCAAGGGCTTCCTCCAATCTCAGCCCCCTCTCCTATCCCCAGGTGACCTGGCCTCGGTGCTGCGGGCAGACAGGAGGAGGGTGCCCCGGGTCCAGCCGGTCGGCTGCACACCCAGGTCTCAGAATAGCTGGCCTGAAGGGAGGCTTCTTCCAGGAGCAAGACGCTGCTTTGAGTAGAGACTTGCTTTTCATTTCAGAGAATTAAATATCGGCCCATCACCTGGTGAGAGCCAGACACACGACTATCCTTGCTCTCAGCTTCTAGTGTGTGGAAAGTGCCCAACACCACTCACACTGTTCCTTCCCTGCCTTTTACTCCTGCTTAGCTGGTTGTCAACGCCAAAGCTTCAGGGGGTTTCTGTGGTCTTTCAGCCAGCCTGCAGATCCATACCTGGTCTCCCTCAGGGACTCTCTGTCAACTTGCGACAGGCGACAGTCAATTAGGGTCATTAACCAGAGTTGCCAAGTTTGCCGGAACAGAGGCGGCATCGATAAATGGGGACTTCTATCAACCTAAGACACAATAATGGCTCAGCCACCTGAAGGAATACCGAGCATGCTGTCCCACCCCAACAACAAGGCAGATCAGGTGTGCAGTAGACTTTGGCTCTCTGATAAATACTCTCATCTTCCAGGGCACTAAATAAGGTAGGCCGGCCCAAGGCTGCACCTGCCGTAAAGGCGTTCAGAACTGGAACTGAAACTTCAGTAGGCCTAGGATGGGGTTTTGTAAGAATCTGCTGTTTGTCACCCCTTCAACAAACAAGTACCTGGACACGCCTGCTGTGTTTAGACCCCATGCAGCCAAAGGTCAAAGGAGAACATGACTCAGGGTGGAATTTAAACCATGGACGGACAAATATTTACGAATTTGCTGAAATTCACAGTAGTTTCTTCCAAGCAGTGCTTTCCTTTCACTGCTTCTGCTGATTTATCTTTTCTCTAGACCTGACCTCTACCCACGGTCCAGAGCCCCGACTCTGGTCTTAGGGAAAGAACACCAGATGGGGGCCCAGAAGGCATGGGTTTGAGTCCTGCTCTCTGTTATGAGCTCAGATAATATGATCGTAAGCCTGTCAGGATCTGCATGAAATTCCCCCCATCTGTAACACAATTAACACCATCCATCGGCTTTGCTGCTCTCGCAGGACATCAGTGAGGGCTAAAAACAAAAACAAAAAACACAAGAAAAACAAAAACGAACCAAAAAACCACGATAGCCGTGGGAGTCATAGCTCTGTCAACTCTAAGGTAGCATCTAAGGTAGCGTTTTCCCAACAGGCAATAAGTACACACTGTTCTGAATGATGAAAAAGCAGCCCTTTCTCATGCCAAGACCAAAAAAAGAGGAGGGTGTTGGGTTAGGCCAAGTGAAATAGGCCGACTTCTTTGTTGCAGGATTTCCTCCGGGACCTCATGTGGCTGCTGTCTTCTCTGCAAGGCGTTCTCCTCTGGGGATGCTGCAGGGGACCTAAACCCCAGATCTCCTCATGTAGAAAGTCTCCCCCTTGAGCAGGGAGGGCGACAGTCACTACAGTGTTCTTCCCATCAGTCTCTATCATGAGATCCCACATTCTCCTCGTTTGTTTCTTGCGTATTTCTTTACTTCATCTCTTTTTCCTGACCCCTCTGTGCTGGAAGGTCCTAGAATCAGTGCGCAGCCCCCTACAGAAGCTATCTCCCTGGGTGATTTCATCCAGTCCCCTTAAAAAATAAGTTCCATCCATCAAGACAAAATTCCCGCCTGCAAAAGGGCATGTCTTAAAGACCACTAGGCACCTCCAGGGAACTTCTGGACAAAAGGGACCTTTTAGTCAAGTGGGACCCGAGTTGCAATAGGGTTTCCAATTCCTACCAATACAACCCGTAAGAACCATGCAGCTGATACAATTTAAGTGATTTTAAAAAATTCAACGTTCAGAAAAGGGATGGCTACACATCCCACTGTTTCCCGAGTTCTTCCTAGTTGCTGTGTATGTAAATATCCAAGGGATGGCCAAGCACATGGCAGAGTCTGACATTTGAGGCAGACATGGCCAAACAGGTTCATCTCCATCTTCTGAGATGCTGCCGACTCTTCCTAAAATTCCAAGTGTCTCTCAGACTGGCTCAGGCAGCTTCTTCCAATCCTCTGCATTTTGCCGATGAGGTGGAATCCCAAACGTGGCTCCCAGGCTGCATCTGTGGCTCTGGTCCAGCACCTGTGCCCACAAGAGAAGTAGTACGACCTGCAGCATCTGAAAAGCATCTTCGTGAAGGACACCAATACGTAAGGGTGTCTCCTTCTCCATGGTACATTACAGGCAATCCTCGTCCTGCAGAATTCGTGGTTTGCAAGTTTTATAGGATGACAACGTATTCCTCCATAACCAGAGAGAAAGTGGGTTATTTTAAAAAAGGAAACATCCTTCCTCCCATAAGGGATCACAAAAATTTTGACTATACAACAACGTTGTCTTTTAAATTTCTTTTTAATGTTTATTTTATTTTTGAGAGAGTGAGAAAGAGAGAGACAGAGCATTAGCAGGGGAGGGGCAGGGAGAGAGGGAGACACAGAATCCGAAGCAGGCTCCAGGCTCTGAGCTGTCAGCACAGAGCCCGACGCGGGGCTTGAACCCACGAACCGTGAGATCATGACCTGAGCCGAAGTCGGACGCTCAACCGACTGAGCCACCGGGCGCCCCCAACAAGGTTGTCTTTTGAAACAAACTGAGCAGGTATTAGTGCCCACGACTCACCTTAGCTTGGCCTGCTTTTCCAATCCAACCACTTTCCGCACCACCTGTTGGCAGAAGCCGTAGCACATGAAGAGGACAGAGTTCTCAGCGATGTTGGCAATCAGCGCTGGGCTGGTCCCCTTGTAGAAGCCACGGAAGCCCACTTGGGAGTAGGTTTTCAGGCAGCAGTCGGTGAGGCCCCTGTACAGGTCGGGGAATGTCTGCATCTTCACTTTCACGGTGTCAAAGGGCTGCCCGGTCAGTACACATGCCGTGCCCCCTACAACCAGGACAGAAATCTCCAGCACGAGTCTACGTGTGTTAGAGTGCAGCCTCAAATACCCACAGAAACGAGAGGAAAGCAGCCTACCCCAGGGCTTACTTACACTTGTGTTCATTCGACTTCTTCCTCCCCCAAACCTTCGAGCCCAGTCCAATAAACAACACAGGGTTCCCAGTGTGCCCAGCACCCAGCTACAGCCCTGAAAGAGCTCACCCTCAGTAGGAGACTGATGTGTGTTCAACAGTCAAAACCAGAGGATGCAAAAGAGTGGAGTGTGTTCTCGGGTGTCAGCAGTGGGGTTAGAGGGACCTGGGCTTGAGGCCTGGCTCTGCTGTGACATCCCAGACAAGCAATACCAATTCTGAGCCCTGGTTCCTCAATCAGTTAGCAGGAGGATTAAATAAAAATGGATGAAAAGACTTAACGTAACGGCTGCTGCACAAGTGGTTAATAAGTAGCACTTAGTCTCTGTGTACATGCAACCATATAAAAGGAAGGGAAAGAAAGTCTGGCAGGAGCTAATCACTCCCTTTTGCCTAATGCCCAGCTGTACTGATGATTATCAGAAAAACAGAGGAAGAAGCAATAGGTAAAGACGACAGAGTCTGGCCAATCGCTAAAGAGCTAAACTTTGACTCTGCTTAGTACAAATCACATATTTCTGCACTTTTATACTGTAAGACTTTAGAAAACATCAAGATCAAAACTGCGTTAGAGGACTTCAATAAAAATTCTGAACATAAGGGAAATAACAAACTATAACCACCCTGTGATATCCCAGACCCCGGACTGGGTCAGCATTTGCGAAATGCCATAAGACTTCCATCTTCCTGGGGCCTAAGAGGCCACCGTAGCTCAGACATTCCCTGCTTGTGTCAGGAAACATAACCATCGGATAAAGTTTTTAAAGCTTCATCAAAATTGAAGTCTTACATTAAATATTTAAGGAATGCAACTTCATAATTTGATATTACACATAGTTACCCCAACTAAACTGTGAAAAGCAAAGATAGGAGAGGTCCTGTCTCAAATAACACCCCCCCCCCAAGTAATTACTGGCAGATAAAAAGACATTTTCAAGAAGTTCTGAAAACTGAACTCTTCTCTTAAGCAATCACAAGTGTGATCTCTGGGATCCTCTCCCTACTGTTCATTTGTTCTAGGAGAGTAATGATACATTCCCACTGAATTAGTAGTTCTGAATTAGTAGAATATAATTCAATAAGAGGTTACTACCATTAGGGTTATTCTTTGCCAGGTATTGAGAAGAATAAAATAAGACCCTAAATCAAAAAATAATTTAATCATTTGAAAAGAGGAGGTGAATGTCGGCATGTTTAAAGAGGATACATAATCTAGGTAATCTAGGTAACCTAGATGCAGATACACTGAATAAAGCATTCATTTCAGAGCATCACAATTTTAACTGGAAGTTTCCATATTTTAACCCAGTCATCCCAAACAGTTCCACATCACAGGTTGCTAATAGACACATTTGTTGCGTATCTGTAACAGTTACATTTCCAACAGAGAGAAGGTAGGAAGCCAGCACATTTTCAAATGCTTACAACAATTGTCTCCTCTCATCTATGGAGGTTAGTTGACTCTCCTGTAATTTACCACAAATGACACTGTCAGAGGCACTGCTGAGCCCCACTCATGTGGATGAGGACTACTCTGAACACCAGCACCAGTCACTGAGACCTAGTAGGTGCTTAGATACCCATCAAGTATCCACGAAGCTATGAATAATTTACAGGAATATTTCTCCACTTACTTAGAGCACAGACCTCTGATCATCTCATTCTCCTCGAGAGGCAAGTGGAAACAGCATCTGCATTTTTTTGTAGGTATCCCAACAGGCCCTGCATTTTATTCTGCAAGACAGGCACTCAGACCATGGTACACTCTACATTTCACCAAGGTCAGTGTTGTGGGTTTTCTCTGCTCTACACAACTGAGTCAGCAATGACTGGCAGGGCAAGGATGGTGTCAGTGGTGAAAGTAGGGAAGATAGAGCTAAAGACAAAAACGCAGACCTTTGACCACCCTGTCCACCTATGCAAAACAGAGAATCTCAAACGCAATGGAAACACTCAATAAATGTTCTGTTTAACAGCACTGGAAGCATAGCATTTTTAAAATATTCTAATGAAAAATGCTCTCGATGGACTAAATCCTCCAATCAAAAGACACAGGGTAAGGAGGCCTGGCTGGCTTAGTTGGTAGAGCATGTAATGCTTGATCTCAAGGTTGTGAGTTCAACTCCCATGCCGGGTGCAGAGTTTACTTAAAGAAAAAAAGAGGGGGCACCTGGGTGGTTCAATCAGTTAAGCGTCCCGACTTCGACTCAGGTCATGATCACACAGTTCGTGAGTTTGAGCCCTGCATCAGTCTCTGCACTGACAGCTCGGAGCCTGGAGCCTGCTTCAGATTCTGTGCTTCTCTCTTTCTCTGACATTCCCCTGCTAGTGCTCTGTCTCTTTCTTGGTTTTAAAAATAAATAAACATTAAAAAAAGAAAAAAAAGACACTGGGTGACTGAATCAATAACACACACACACACACACACACACACACACACACACACACACACACAACATCTATATGCTGCCTACAAGAGACTCACTTCAGACCTAAACACACATACACTGAAAATAAAGGGGTGGAAAAACATTTAACATACAAAATAAGGCCAATAAAAAAAAAAAAAAAAAAAAAAAAGCTGGAGTGGCAATACTTACACAAAATACTGTAAAACAAACACTGTAGCAAGAAACAAAGAAGGGCACTATATCACGATAAAGGGATCAATCCAACAAAAGGATATAACATTTATAAAGAGCTATGCACCCAATACAGGAACACCTAAATACATAAAGCAATTGTCGTAAAGGGAAAAACTGACAGTAATATAATAGTAGAGGGCTTTAACACCCCAATTACATCAACAGATCACCCAGCAGAAAACAAACAGTGATTCTGAATAAAACATTAGACCAGTTGAACATAACCTATACACACAGAACATTCCATCCAAAAACAGAAGAATACACATCCTTTTCAAGTACACATAGAACATTCTCCAGAATAGATCATATGTTAGGCCACAAAACAAATCTCAATACATTTTAAGAAGACTGAAATCAGGGCACCTGGGTGGCTCAGTAGGTTAAGCGTCCAACTCTAAATAGCAGCTCAGGTCATGATCTTGCAGTTGTGAGATCAAGCCCCACATTGACTCCACACTGAGCAGGAAGCCTACTTGGGCATTCTCTCTCTCCCTCTCTCTCTGCCCCTCCCCCACTCGCTCATGTGTGTGCACACGCTCAAAATAAAATTTAAAAAGAAGACTGAAATCATATCAAGCATCTTTTTGACCACAACAGTATGAAACTTGAAATCAATCACAAAAACAAGACAAAGAAGAAATGAATGCAGGGAAGCTAAACATAAGCTACTAAACAATGACTGGGTTGACCAAGAAATCAAAGGAGAAATTTTAAAAAGCATGGAGACAAATGAAAATGAAAACAAAATGATCCAAAATCTTTGGGATGCAGCAAAAGTAACTCTAAGAGGGAAATTTATAGCAATACAGGCCTACCTAAAGAAACAAGAAAAATCTCAAACAATCTAAGCTTACACCCTAAGAGGGCTAGAAAAAGAATGAAACCCAAAGACAGTAAAAGGAAAGATCAGAGCAGAAATATGAAAGACTAAAAAATAAAAGATACATAAAATGAAGAGCTAATTCTTTGAAAAGATAAACAAGATTTATAAGCCTTTTGCCAGATTCATTAAAAACAAAAACAAAAAAAAAGAGGCCTCTGGGGCACCTGGGTAGCTCAGTTCATTGAGCACCTGACTCTTGATTTCAGCTCAGGTCATGATTTCTTGGTTTGTGAGTTCAAGCCCCATATTGGGATTCTAGCTCTCCCTCTCTCTCTGCCCCCCCTCCCCTGCTTGCACTCTCTCTCACCCTCAAAATAAATAAACTTTAAAGAAAAAAAAAAAGAACTCAAAATCAAAAATGAAAAGGAATAAATAAGAACTAAAACCACTAGGATGCCTGGCTGGCTCAGCCTGTAAAGCATATGACTCTTGATCTTAAGGTTGTGAGTTCAAGCCCTACATTGCACATGGAGCCTACTTTAAAAAAGTTTAGGGGCACATGCACCCCAATGTTTATAGCAGCACTATTAACAATAGCCAAAGTATGGAAAGAGCCCAAATGTCCATCGATGAATGGATAAAGAAAATGTGGTGAGTGTGTGTGTATATATATACATGTCTATACATACACACACACACACCCATACATAATGGAGTATTACTCAGCATTCAAAAAGAATGAAATCTTGCCATTTGCAACTACGTGGATAGAACTAGAGGATATTATGCTAAGCAAAATTAGAGAAAGACAAATATCATATGACTTCACTCATATGAGGACTTTAAGAGACAGAACAGATGAACATAAGGGAAGGGAAACAAAAATAATATAAAAACAGGGAGGGGGACAAAACAGAAGAGACTCTTAAATATGGAGAAGAAACAGAGGGTTACTGGAGGGGTTGTGAGGGGGCGGATTGGCTAAATGGGTAAGGGGAATTAAGGAATCTACTCCTGAAATCATTGTTGCACTATATGCTAATTTGGATGTAAATTTAAAAATTTTTTTAAAAAGGCTAAAAACCAAAAGAAAAATTTTTAAATGGACACCACAGAAATACAAAGGATTATAAGATTATGAAAAATTATATGCCAACAAATTAGACAACTTAAAAGAAATGGATAAATTCCTAGAAACCTGTAATCTTATAAATCTGAATCAGAGACAGAAAAATTTGAACAGACCAACAGACCAATTACTGGTAATGACATTGAATTAAAAAAAAAAAAAAAGTCCCAACAAACAAAATTCTAGGACCAGATGGATTCACAGGTGAATTCTACCAAACATTTAGAGAAATACCTATTCTTCTCAAACTATTCCAAAAAATAGAGGAGGAAGGAAAACTTCCCAATTCATTCCATGAGGCCAGCACTATGCTGATATCAACAACAGACAAAGACACCATGTAGGGGTGCCTGGGTGGCTTAGTCAATTAACTATCCAACTTCAGCTCAGGTCATGATTTCTCAGTTCACAAGATCAAGCCCCACATTGGGCTCTGTACTCACAGCTCAGAACCTGGAGCGTAATTCAGATTCTGTGTCTCCCTCTGTCTCTGCCCCACCTCCACTCATACTCTCTCTCAAAAACACTAAAAAAAAAAAAAAGACACTATGAAAAACCACAAGCCAATATCTCTGATCAACAGAGATGCAAAAATCCCCCGCAGCAAAATATTAGCAAATTACATTCAACAAAACAATAAAAAAAATCCTTCAGCACCATCAAGTAGGATTTATTCCAGGGATGCAAGGATGGCTCAATATTCTCAAATCAGTGGGATACATCAATTAACAAGAGGATAAAAACCACATGATCATCTCAATAAATGCATTAAAAAGTATCTGACAAAATACAACATCCATTCATGAAGAAAACTCTCAACAAAGTAGGTTTAGAGGGAATATACCTCAACATAATAAAGGCCATGTATGAAAAACCCACAGCTAATATCATACTCAGTGGTGAAAAATTGTGAGCTTTTCCTTTATGATCAAGAACAAGCATGTACACTCTTATTACTTACTCAACATAGTACTAGAAGTCCTAGCTACAGCAATCATACAAGAAATGAAAGGCATCC
This sequence comes from Panthera tigris, assembly GCF_018350195.1. Lineage (NCBI taxonomy): Eukaryota > Metazoa > Chordata > Mammalia > Carnivora > Felidae > Panthera > Panthera tigris. The sequence continues at coordinate 18,775,094 of NC_056660.1, read as the reverse complement.
AAAATGGTAAGGAAAAAGTTACACTGTCACTAATTTGCAGATGACATGATACTGCACATAGAAAACCTTAAAGACTTCACCAAAAAACTAGTTTAACTGATACATGAATTCAGTAAGTTTTTAGGATACAATATTAACATACAGAAATCCGTTGCGTGTCTGTGCCCTAATAACAAAGTATTAGAAAGAGAAATTTTTTAATTTTAAAAATTAAAAAAAAAAAGAAAAATTAAGAAAACAATCCCATTTATAATCGCTCCAAAAAGAATAAAATACCTAGAAATAAATCAAGGAGGTGAAAGACCTGTACTCCTGAAAACTATAAAGCATTGAGAAAGAAATTGAAGATGACACAAATGGAAAGACACACCATGCCCGTGGATTGGAAGAACAAATATTGTTAAAAGGTCAATACTACCCAAAGCAAATCAATAGATTCAAAGCAATCTCCACCAAAATACCAACAACATTTTTCACAGAACTAGAATAATCCTAAAATTTGTAAGGAACCACAGACATCCCTGAATAACCAAACCAGTTTTGAAAAAGAACAACAAAGCTTGAGGCATCATGATCCCAGATTTCAAGATATACTACAAAGCCCTTGGTCCATGTGTGCATCCTCAGGCGGGATTCCTTCTCCAGGCACTAAGACACAGCTGTACAGAAGACCAAATCCCACTCGGCAGAGTACTTCCTCCCAGGTGAATGATCCTACCTGGATGATATTTTTTTTTTTTTTTAATTTCCTGAGTTTGGGAAGGTCTAGCAAGACTGCAAAACCAAAAATTACTCTTCAGGAAAATAAAACTATCCAGTTTTGACAACATAGCCACGATGTCTTGTGTACCGTCATAAATTTCTAGATTTGCAAAGAAATAGGAAAAGATCACCTATAGGGAAAGAATTCAGTTGATGAAAATGACCAGGAGATGGTTTAGGTATTAGATTTAAAATGTAAAGACATGAAGGAGCGCCTGCTGGCTCTGTTGGTTAGGCATCGGACTTTGGCTCAGGTCACAACCTCGAAGTTCATGAGTTTGAGTCCCGCATTGGGCTCTGTGCTGACAGCTCAGAGCCTGAAGCCTGCTTCGGATTCTTTGTCTCCCTCTCTCTCTCTCTGCCCCTCTCCCACCCACAAACTATCTCTCTCAGAAATAAATAAAACATTTAAGAAATTAATTGGGAATGCAAGCTGGTGCAGCCACTCTGGAAAACAGTATGGAGGTTCCTCAAAAAACTAAAACTAGAACTGCCCTATGACCCAGCAATTGCACTACTAGGCATTTATCCAAGGAATACAGGTGTGCTGTTTCAAAGGGATACATGCACCCCAATGTTCATAGGAGCACTATCAACAATAGCCAAAGTATGGAAAGAGCCCAAATGTCCATCAATGGATGAATGGATAAAGAAGATGTGATTTTATATATATATGTGTGTGTATACACACACACACACACACACACACACACACACACACACACACACAATGGAGTATTACTCAGCAATCAAACAGAATAAAATCTTGCCATTTGCAACTACGTGAATGGAACTGAAGGATATTATGTTAAGTGAAATTAGTCAGAGAAAGGCAAATATCATATGACTTCACTCATATGAGGACTTTAAGACACAAAACAGATGGACATAAGGGAAGGGAAGCAAAAATAATATAAAAACAGGGAGGAGAACAAAACAGAAGAGACTCTTAAATATGGAGAAGAAACAGAGGGTTACTGGAGGGGTTGTGGGAGGGGGGATGAGCTAAATGGGTCAGGGGCATTAAGGAATATACTCCTGAAATCATTGTTGCACTATATGCTAATTTGGATGTAAATTAAAATTAAAAAAAATGAATAAAGTACTCATGCATGCAAGAAATAAATAAAAAATTAATTAAAAATGCAAAGACATATCAATAAATATGAAATTTAAAGGCTTGATGGAAAATCTGCCTTGCTGGTTAAAGAGATAAGGGAATCTCTTAAAAATGACCTAAAGGGGGGCGCCTGGGTGGCTCAGTCGGTTGAGCACCGGCTTCAGCTCAGGTCACGATCTCACCGTCCGTGAGTTCGAGCCCCGCGTAGGGCTCTGTGCTGACAGCTCAGAGCCTGGAGTCTGTTTCGGATTCTGTGTCTCCCTCTCTCTGACCCTCCCCCATTCATGCTCTGTCTCTCTCTGTCTCAAAAATAAACGTTAAAAAAAAATTTTTTTTTAAAATGACCTAAAGGAAATTTTAGGAATAAAAAGTACATATCTGAAATGAAAAATCCAAAGAACTCCAGTACCAAAAAGGAGTGGCAACAAAGATTTAGCCACACAAAAAACAAGATAAAGAAAATAGAAAGAGCAAACTCTAAAGTAGTTGAGGATATTGAAAATTTGACTTTTTTAAAAAAATGTTTATTTTTGATAGAAAGAACATGGGCAAGGAAGGGGCAGAAAGAGGGAGAAAGCGAGAATCCTAAGCAGGCTCCACGATGTCAGCACAGGGCCCAACGTGGGGCTTGAACCCATGTACCATGAGATCATGACCTGAGCTGAAATCAAGTCAGCCACTTAACCAACTGAGCACCCAGGTGCCCTGAAAATTTGACTTTCAAAGAAATTAGTGATCTGAGTAGCAAGTTGGAGGAAGCTAAAGTGTACGCTACAAACCAAGGTAAGGAACTGTCCCATGATGAATCACAAAATCACAAAGTCATGAGAAGTGTGGAAGAAGCCATAAGCAATATAGTGATGGATGCAGAGATTGCAGCACCTTGCAGAAGTAACAGGAGAGAAAGAGAGATTGAAGAGGATGAAGTGGTCAAAGAATAACAGGAAAAAAAATCCCTCAGAATTTAAAGAACAAACAGAAAATTCTAAAAAACCTCTGGTAAAGATGAAGGAGCAATACTCATGGCAGCAGACTTTTCATCAGCAACGATGGGCATTAGTAAGCAATAAAGTAATGTCTTCAACATCCTAATGGAAAATGATTTTGAACCTAACTTTCTAAGCCAAGTTAAATTAGCATTTAAGCATTAAGCATGGTGAAGTAAAGACATTTTCAGATATGCAAATTTACCAGCCAAAAATCATTTATAAAAGAATGACTGAAAGATACATGCCCACAAAATGAAAAAAAGGAGGACGATATCGGACTTAAGAAAAAATGGATAAAACTCTACCAGATTCAACGCATGGAGCTAGGGAGGAAATCAAACAAATAAAAAAACAAAACAGTAAAATAGATCAATGAAGCTGGTTCTTTGAAAGAATTAACAAAATTGACAAACCCCTAGCCAGTTTGATCAAAAAGAAAAAGGACGCAAATAAATAAAATCAAGAACGAAAGAGGAGAGATCACAACCAACACAGAATACAAACAATAATAAGAGAATATTACAAGCAATTATATGCCAATAAAACGCACAATCTGGAAGAAACGGACAAATTCCTAGAAGCATATACACTACCAAAACTGAAACAGGAAGAAATAGAAAATTTGAACAGACCCACAACCAGTAAAGAAATCGGATTAGTAATCAAAATTCTCCCAAAAAACAAGAGTCCAGGGCCAGATGACTTTCCAGGGGAATTCTACTAAACATTTGAAGAAGAGTTAACACCTATTCTCTTAAAGCTGTTCCAAAAAATAGAAATGGAAGGAAAACTCTTTCTATGAAACCAGCAATACCTTGATTCCAAAACCAGACAAAGACCCCATTAAAAAACAGAACTATAGACCAATTTCTCTGATGAACATAGATGCAAAAGTCCCCAACAAGATACAAGCCAACAGGATCCAACAATACATTAAAAATATTATTCACTATGACCAAGTGGGATTTATACCCGGGATGCAGGGCTGGTTCAATATCTGCAAAACAATCAATGTGATACATCACATCAATAAAAGAAAGGAAAAGAACCACACGATCTTTTCAATACATGCAGAGGAAGCATTTGACAAAATACAGCATCCTTTCTTGATAAAAACCCTCAAGAAAGTAGGGATAGAAGGAGCATACCTCGAGATCCTAAAAGCCATATATGAAAGACCCAACGTTAACTATCATCCTCAATGGGGAAAAACTGAGAGCTTTCCCCCTAAGGTCAGGAACAAGACAGGGATGTCCACCCTCACCACTATTATTCAACGTAGTATTGGAAGCCTTAGCCTCAGCAATCAGACAACATAAAGAAATAAAAGGCATCCAAATCGGCCAGGAGGAGGTCAAACTTTCACTCTTTCCAGATGACATGATACTCTATATGGAACACCAAAAAGATTCCACCAAAAAACTGCTAGAACTGATCCATGAATTCAGCAAGGTCACAGGATATAAAATCAATGCACAGGAATCAGTTACATTCCTGTACACCAACAATGAAGCAACAGAAAGAGAAATCAAGGAAACGAGCCCATTTACAACTGCACCAAAGCCCATAAAATACCCAGGAATAAATCTAACCAAAGAGGTGAAAAATCTATATACTGAAAACTATAGAAAGGTTATGAAAGAAACTGAAGAAGACACACACACAAAAAAGGAAAAATATTCCATGCTCCTGGATAGGAAGAATGGTGTTAAGATGTCATTACCCAAAGCAATCTACATATTCAATGCAATATCTATCAAAATAGCACCAGCATTCTCCACAGAGCTAGAACAAACAATCCTAAAATTTGTATGGAACCAGAAAAGATCCCGAATAGCCAAAGCAATCTTGAAAAAGAAAACCAAAGATGGAGACCTTACAATCCTGGACTTCAAGCTGTATTACAAAACTGTAATCAAGAAAATATGGTACCGGCACAAAAACAGACACTCAGACCAATGGAACAGAATAAAGAACCCAGAAATGGACCCACAAACATATAGCCAACTAGTCTTTGACAAGCAATGGAATAAAGACAGTCTCTTCAGCAAGTGGTGCTGGGAAAACCAGACAGCAACATGCAGAAAAATGAACCGGGACCACTTTTTTACACCACACACAAAAATAAACTCAAAATGGATGAAAGACCTAAATGTAAGACAGGAAGCCATCAGAATCCTCGAGGAGAAAGCAGGCAAAAACCTCTTTGACCTCGGCTGCAGTAACTTCTTACTCAACACATCTCCGGAGGCAAGGAAAACAAATGCAAAAATGAACTATTGGGATCTCATCAAAACAAAAAGCTTCTGCACAGCAAAGGAAACAATCAGCAAAAGTCAAAGGCAATTGATGGAATGGGAGAAGATGTTTGCAAATGACATAGCAGATAAAGGGTTAGTATCCAAAATCTATAAAGAACTTCTCAAACTCAACACCCCAAAAACAAATAATCCAGTGAGGAAATGGGCAAAAGACATGAATAGACACGTCTCCAAAGAAGACATCCAGATGGCCAACTGACACATGAAAAAATGCTCAACATCACTCCTCATCAGGGAAATGCACATCAAAGCCACAAGGAGATACTACCTCACACTCGTCAGAATGGCTAACATTAACAACTCAGGCAATAACAGATGTTGGCGAGGATGCGGAGAAAGAGGATCTCTTTTGCACTGCTAGTGGGAATGCAAACTAGTGCAGCCACTCTGGAAAACAGTATGAAACTTCCTCAAAAAATTAAAAATAGAACTACCCTACAACCCAGCAATTGCACTATTAGGTATTTATCCAAGGGATACAGGTATGCTGTTTTAATATGAAATTTATTGTCAAATTGGTTTCCATACAACAGCCAGTGCTCATCCCAACAGGTGCCTTCCTCAACACCCATCACCCACCCTTCCCTCCCTCCCACCCCCGCATCAACCCTCAGATTGTTCTCAGTTTTTAAGAGTCTCATGGTTTGGCTCCCTCCCCCCTTTTTTTTCCTTCCCCTCCCCCACGATCTTCTGTTAAGTTTCTCAGGATCCACATAAGAGTGAAAACATATGGTATCTTTCTCCGTATGACTTATTTCACTTGGCATAACACTCTCCAGTTCCATCCACATTGCTACAAAAGGTCATATTTCATTCTTTCTCATTGCCACGTAGTGTTCCATTGTGTATATAAACCATAATTTCTTTATCCATTCATCAGTTGATGGACATTTAGGCTCTTTCCATACTTTGGCTATTGTTGAAAGTGCTGCTATAAACATTGGGGTACAAGTGCCCCTATGCATCAGCACTACAGGTATGCTGTTTTGAAGGGGCACATGCACCCCAATGTTTATAGCAGCACGATCAACAATAGCCAAAGTATGGAAAGAGCCCAAATGCCCATCAATGGATGAATGGATAAAGAAGATGTGGTACACACACACACACACACACACACACACACACACACACACACAAAATGGAGTATTACTCAGCAATCAAAAAGAATGAAATCTTGCCATTTGCAACTACGTGGATGGAACTAGAGGGTATTATGCTAAGTGAAATTAGTCAGAGAAAGACAAATATGACTTCACTAATAGAAGGACTTAAGATACAAAACAGATGACCATAAGGGAAGGGAAGCAAAAATAAAAACAGGGAGGGGAACAAAACATAAGAGACTCTTAAATATAGAGAACAAACAGAGGGTTGCTGGAGGGAATGTGGAGGGGGCATTAAGGAATCTACTCCTGAAATCACTGTTGACTATAGGCTAACTTGGATGTAAATTTAAAAATAAATTATTTTTAAAAAGCTTAATGTTAAAAATGAAAATAAAAATGAGATCATGCTGCAAAAAGAATAAACATTAAAAAAAAAAAAAAAAAAAGGATCATGAGACACAGAGGATAGACTCAGAAGCTCCAGCATCCATTTTGACAGGAATTCCAGAAAAAAGATAATGAAGAGCATGGAGCAGAGGAAATAATTAAGGAAATAATTAAGGAAATAATTAAAGAAAACTTTCCAGAGGTAAAGAAAGATTCAAGTTTTGAGAGGATCAGTGCTTTCCAAGTAGCTAGTAAGACTGACAAAAACAGACTTGCTCCTAGACACATCTCGGTGAAATCTTGGAATTCCAATGATAAAGAAAAAATCATAAAGGCTTACAGAAAGAGAGAACGTACAGAGGAACAAGAATCAGACTGATGGCAGACTTATTGGATACTCTGGATGCTAGAAGTAAACAGAGCAAGATCATAAAAGTTCTTCAGGCAAAAGGCTTTAAACCTAGAATGCCATACCCAGCCAAACTGGCATTTGACATTGAAGGTAAAACAAGAACATGTTTTGATACCAAAGCATCCACAAAGTTTATTTCTTGCATCCCCCCCCTTTGCTAAAGTATATACTCCAACAATTCTTTCAATCTAGGGTGACTATAAATACACACAATATACATTATCTTCTTCCCACACCAAAAGTAAACAAGGAAAACTGGAAAATAAAATGTCACATTTCTACCTAGGAGGATGGACAGCTAAAGTAGTTGGGAAGTAGGGGAAAAGCATGTTATAGATACTACCCAGATGTTGGGAAAGTTAAAGAGTATACTAAAATTAATGTTAATCATAGCAGCTTCTGTAGAAGTAGACTTTCTGAACTATAGACAGAGGTGGGGTTAAAGTAATAAAAAAAAAAGCACAGGAAAAATATGGCAGGATAAATAGAAAAAAAATGCGAAACTTGAACTCTTATCAAGAAGGTATTTAATTTTATCATATGTATTAATGTGAATCTTGAACCTTTATATTAAACCTTTTCTTTTAAAAAAAGATATACTACAAAGCTGTAATAATCAAAACAGTATGGTACTGGCACAAAAGTAGACACATAGATTAATGAAACAGAAGAGAGAGCCCAGAAACAAACCCACACTTATAGAGTCAATTACTCAGTGACAAAGAAGGGAAGAATATACAATAGGGAAAAGAAAGACTCTTCTATAAATGGTGCTGGGAAAGGGATGGCTATATGCAAAAGAATGAAAATGGACTACTTTCTTCCACCATACACAAAAATAAACTCTTCCACCATAAACAAAAAACGGATTAAAGACCTAAATGTGAGACCTGAGAACATAAAACTTCTGGAAGAAAACATAGGCAGTAAGTCCTTTGACACTGGTCATAGCAACATTTTTCTAGATAGGTCTCCTAAGGCAAGGGAAACAAAAGTAAAAATAAACTATTGGGACCACACTACAATAAAAAAGCTTCTGCACAGTGAAGGAAACCATCAATAAAACAAAAAACCTACTAAATGGAAGAGAATACAATATTTGCAAATGATATTGATAGGGAGTTGATATTCAAAATACATAAAGAACTTCTATAACTCAACATCAAAAAAAAAACCAATCAAATTTAAAAAATGGGGGGGGGGCATCTGGGTGGCTCAGTCTGTTAAGCGGCTCAGGTCATGACCTCCAGGGTTCTTGGGGTTGAGCCCTGCATCTGGCTCTGTGCTGATAGCTCAGAGCCTAGAGCCTGCTTCAGATTCTGTGTCTTTCTCTCTGGCCCTCCCCCACTCACGCGCGCTCGCGCTCTCTCTCTCTCTCTCTCTCTCTCTAACATTAAAAACAAAAAAGGGCAGTGGACCTGAATATACATTTTTCTAAACATATCTAAATGGCCAACAGATCCATGAAGATGCTCAGCATCATTAATCAGGGAAAAGCAAATCCAAACCACAACGAGATATGACCTAATACCTATCAGAATGGGTAGAATCAAAAAGACAAGAAATAACCAGCGTTGGCAAGGATGTAGAGAAGAAGAAACTCTTAAACACTATTAGTGGGAATGTACATCAGTGCAGCCACAAGGGAAAAAAGCATGTTGGTGGGTTCCTCAAAAAGTTAAAAACATAAATACCACGTGATCCATTCATTCCATTACTGGGTATTTACCCAGGAAAACCAAAAACACTAATTCAAAAAGATACATTACACCCCTAGGTTCCCTGCATTATTAGAATAGCCAAGATATGGAAAACCCAAGCGCCCACTGGCGGATGAAGAGGCAAAGAGAAGGCGATAAAGGTGGCCCCTCAGGCTCCATGGTGGCGGCCAGTGGCGGCCGCCTGAGTTAGGCTTCGTGGAGGTAGGGCCCACGTGGCAGCCGGCAGTTCCCAAGCAAGGTGGGAGGCGGGGCTGCCAGGGCCGGAAGAGCTGGCCTTCTCGCTACAGCTCCACCCAGCTGCCGACCGCGCCGACGCCTTCCGCCGCGGCCTCTTCCTCTTCTGCTGCCGGGCGCCACCATGATGCGCAGGCCCACGCAGCGGGCAGCCGCGGTTCCCGGGCCAGGACCGGGAAGGCGGCGCTGGTCTCGCACGGTAGGGGCCAGCCAAGGTGAAGGGGGCGTGGCCCCCCGCAGTGCCCGGTCTCCACCCCCACCCCGCTCCCTTGCGCATTCTGGGCCCCAGCTTTTGAGTTAGACAATTGTTTTTAGAAATCAGCTACCTTGGAAAAATGACTTTTACACATATGAGCCACCTTCTGAGGACACCTCGTCCAGAGACAGGTGAGTCTGTGTGCCTCCAGCTCAAGTCTGATGCTCATCTCTGCAGGGTTTGTGGCTGCGTAGGCCCCCAAACATGCTCCAGACGTCCCAAGGCACATTATTGCACAAGGAGCGTCAGACCCTTAGACTGGAGACTGGGACATAAGCAGGCTTGCACACAATCAGATTATTTGGACAGAACAATTCCAGACCACAACTTTTTTCCAGAATTTGGAATCATAATAGAAACAAGATGAGATTACACCTGAAGTTGTTGAAAAAGCAAATGAATCAGAAATTATGGGAACCATGAGTACCTGAAGAATTGGATTCCATGGCAAAACAAAAATCCAAGGAAGATAAAATTTTCCATAAGCTTAAAAATAAAATAGCCCTTGAGGGGCGCCTGGGTGATCAGTCGGTTAAGTGTCGGACTTTGGCTCCAGTCATGATCTCGCGGTCTGTGAGTTCTAGCCCCATGTCAGGCTCTCTGCTGACAGCTTGGAGGCTGGAGCCTGTTTCCAGTTCTGTGTCTCCCTCTCTCTCTGCCCCTTCCCTCACTTGTGCTGTCTCTCTTTCTCTCTCAAAAATAAAGATTTAAAAAAAGTAAAAATAAATAAGTAAAATAGCCCGTGAGCCAGAACAGATTCTCAGATATGGCAGAGGGATTGCACCCATCTGGATCTTCGGTGAAAATATCCCTCAAGAGAAGGATATTCCATATTGCCCCTGTGGTGTCAAGAGAACAACATATCTGCATTCCAGGTCATGTGTCGGCTGCTCAACTACCTGAAGGCTGACGGACTGAACACAAGTGTCAGTGGGGTGTTCGGGTTGTCTTCACCTGGGCAGAAAGCTGTAGACTGGGGATTCACCGCAGAGAGGAAATTGTTTGGAAGAGAGAAAACAGACACACACCAAAGAGGTTATAAAGCCTTACAAATGCTCATAATCTCTTAAACCCTGCAATTCCATTTCTAGGACTTTGTCCTAAGGAAATAATTATACCACAAAGATACTGTTTTAGGGGAGTTTACAATGTGTAAATATTCGTGAAACAAAAATGTCCAGTGACAAGTAATTAAAGAAATTTTGGTGTATCCCTACAGCAGAAGGAATGCAGTCTTAATCGTACAGACCTATGTGCACATACAATAAGACACAGGTTTAAACTGACACCAAGATATTCATAGTATGTTCCTATCTTTGTACAAGTACTTACACATGTGTATGTCCACAGAAATATGGAAAGATACATACTCGGTGTGAACTAATTATGAATGGCAGGACTCGGTGAAGTAATCCTTTTACCTATGTTTCTTTCTACAGTAAAAATGGGTGAATTGCCTATATACACACACACACAACCACACACATATATATACACACATGCAATGGAATATTACTCAGCCATAAAAGAGGAGATCGTCCCATTTGCGACAACATGGATAGACCTAGAGGGTATTATGTTAAGTGAAATTGTAGTCAGAGAAAGACAAATACCACGTGATTTCACTTATATGTGGAATCTAAAGAACATACAAACACTCTTAAATACAGAGAACAAACTGGTGGTTGCCAGAGGGGAGGTGGGTGGACGAAACAGGTAAGGGGACTGAGAGATACAAACTTCCAGGTATAAGTCATGGAGATGAAAATTACAGTCCATAATATTTTAACAACTTTGTATGGGGACAGAAGCTGACCACATGTATGGTGCACACTATACAACTGTCAAATCACTATGCTGCACCCCTGAAATTAATAGATGTTAACCATATTTCAATAAGGAAAAAAGGCTTCTGGCTTATTTTTAATTTTGGCATTTGAGAGGATAAATGCCAATGATCGAAAATGTCACATTCCCAAACTACACTAGTTAAGGCATACAGGAATAGAGCAGTCAAGGGGGGCAGGGGGAGGGGGTGTTATTTTATCATCATCAAACTGCTAATTCTTAAAAGGAGACCAAGGTTACCCTTTAAGGCAATTTAACTTTTGAGCTCCACACTGCCTCATTTCAACATCATCCAATTACTTAACTATCTTCTCCAGACCCTCCCCCACCCTAGCTGCTTAGAGTTCTTGGTTCCTTCCTGGAATTTCTCCTATACTAGCTTCTGACAGGCAGTGACAGCTTCCCAGCACTTGACAGTAGATGAGCTGGACCCAAAACCTGCCAGATGGGAGAGGTCTGTTTCAGCGAAAAGGAGGGACACAGAGAAGAACACATGTATGCTACACCTAGATCACCTCAGACCACGATGGCCCGATGTCCTGGTCCAGAGAGCCGGGCGGCAAAGGCTCCAGACTAACCTCCACCCCCAGGAGTGCTGTTGGCCCATTACATAGTATTAAAACAAAGACAATAGGGCTGTCAAGGAACCAAGCATCCAAGGTCCTAGCACTGTCTTGACACCATCTAGCTGTGCAATCATGACCAAATCCACTGTCCCTCTCTGGGTCTCTTTTCTACATATACAGTGAGCGTTAGAACCAATGGTCTCTTCTAAAGGCCCTTCTAGCTCCATCACTGGGAGACTGAGACCCCTCCAAAGTGGGGCTGTGGCCTCCTGCTGGCACTGCACGCACCTCCCAGCAGAGGGAGTTCCCAGATCACTAACAGGAGCCTCCTCTGCCAGCACTGCTGGCTTAGAGCACAGACCCCTGCAAAGGAGCCTGTTGTCCTCCAAAGGTAAATACAGGGCAGTCTACATCAGTGAGGGGTGACCCTGTGTTACCAGTGCAGGAAGAAATCCTACCTAGTCATCAGGATAATTAAATGCCATACACGTAAGGGCCCAAAACATGTTAATACTATGATTAAAAACAAAGCATGTCCACCAGCAAGTGCCTTACACGCTAGACTCCCAACAATACCCTTGCAACTTAGATCTTTAAAATGTACTGTCCTCTCTCTCTGACCCTCCCCCGTTCATGCTCTGTCTCTGTCTCAAAAATAAACTTTAAAAAAAATTTAAAAAAAAAGGGGGGGGGCGCCTGGGTGGCTCAGTCGGTTGAGCGTCCGACTTCGGCTCAGGTCACGATCTCACTGTCCGTGAGTTCAAGCCCCACGTCGGGCTCTGTGCTGACTGCTCAGAGCCTGGAGCCTGTTTCAGATTCTGTGTCTCCCTCTCTCTCTGACCCTCCCCGTTCATGCTCTGTCTCTATCTCAAAAATAAATAAACTTTAAGGAAATTTTTTAAAAATGTACTGTAAATTATAAATGTGGCACCCAAACACCTGTCCACACAGAAAAGCCTTCACAGGAAAAAGAAAATCCTACCACAGCAGATTCTACATCTTTGATAGACTGACTGAGGGACGTTTAATTCCAAAAGCTGAGAATTTTTCATGTGGTTAAATACCCTCCTATGACAGAGACAAAAACTGAGCCCAGAGCATTCACAGCACTGTTAAGAGGGTGCCAGAGGTAGGCAAATGGGTCCACTGTTCCCATGGTGCCTTCCCAATGTGGCACGGGGTGTGGGGTGGGGAATGGAACATGTGGTCAAGGGTTGCAGTCGGGTAAGGGACCGACCCAAAGGCACTCAGCAGCCAAGAGGCCAGTGGGGCAAAACCTAGGCAGCCCTTAGTTTCCCCTACTCCTGGACCAGGACCCTCCTGGGGTCTCTAACCTGGAAGCTGGTGCCTGCACTTACTAGCGTCTATAATGCACGGTCTATAGCCTTCCTCGTTAGCCTACCTTGGTCGACCCTTGGTTCATCAGAACTGTGACTTTCTTCACAATTAAGGGAATGACAGGATGACAGGTGGCAGCCCACTTGGTGTGTTGAGCCAGGAGGTCCCACTGGATAAGAGGACAATGGGCAACCCACCCCTCTTGGCCTCTCCACTCCCAGGAGCTGCGACCCATTAGAAGAATCAGTACAAGGGGCAAGGGTAAACCAGGGTTCTCATCTGGGAAATAGCATCCCAGCACTTCTCTGCCCCTAAAATAACACAGGAACCTAGAGAACCAAGTTACTACGCATGCACTTCCAATTACTGACCTCAGGCTGAGCAAAGGTAATCTTTCTAGAGAGTGGCTTGTGTGTTACAGGCACAGCCCAAGAGTACTTGTGCCCTATGGGGCTGCAGTCAACTCTGGGGCTCGGCCCCAGTCCAGCCCACCATTCCCTGGCAAATCCTAGGGCCCCTCCTTTCCTTTTAGGGCTGCAGAAACCATCAAATATCAGTCTCATTTACCAAAGACATTTCTAAAGGGTGTCCTCCTTCCTGTCGTTGGCAATAATAAGGGCAGTAACTGGGATTTCCCTGGAGAGGTGGCACAGTGTGATCCGGGACTGCAAGGGCTCTGCAGATTGATTGCCAGGCTTGGAGTAAAATCCCATATCACCTGCATATCCCAGCCGTGTGACAATGGACAAGTGACTTCAGCTTTGAGCTGTGAGGGTTTCTGGCTGTAAACTGAGGACATTCCCACTCTGCACCCTGACTCAAAGTTTTACTGTAAGGGAACTACTCTACCTTCGGCCGTTCTTGGAACACAGTATTACACATCCGTTAAATGGATCCACTCCAAGGCGAAAGCATGTTGCTTCTGGAGTGACAAAGGTAATCTTTTCTTCGCCCTTTCACCGGAGCTCACTCGTAGCAGGTACTTGAGGAATAGAGGATGAGGTTTCCCCTGGAATTACCTGCGGCCCCCGCTGTAAGGTCAATGGCAGCTTGAATGGCAGGACTGGACTTCATGTTTGCCCACTCCTCTGCTGGGCTCCGTAGAAGGCAACTCTCTGGAGCTTATGATGGGTGTCTCATATCCCTGAGAGGAGACAAGAGCTCTCCGTCAGTGGGGCCTCTGCAGCTCACCATCTACTGGGACCTCAACTTCTGGGAGCCAGGAGATCAGCTCTACATTTCTCCAAAGAAAGGCAGTCAAAAATGTCAGTGCAGCTTAGAAATTGGCCTCCCCTTCTCCCCACCCACTACCTCCTCATAAAAAACTCACAAGTCAAAAAATGGAGTATCAATGCTATAGCCACTGGTGGGAGGGGTGGGGGGAGGGGCATTTCAACCGACCTTTCTGAAAAGCCTACAAATTAATGCCAAATACTAGACACCCAAGCCACATCGAACTAGTTTTTCAGAGCCCTAAGTGGAGCTATCAGTCCACTAGGCTCAGCTCTAAATTCAGACAGCAGCCTGTGTTGGGTCCCTAAAAGGAAGTCACGAAACGGTAGGTCTGTAAAGGAATGGGTTAGGAGCACCACAGGGTGACACATGCCTGGGTCTGAACGCCTGCTCTGCCACCTGCAGTGTGGCCCCTTGGGCCCCTAAAGCTAGGGGTCCCCACATATAAAAAGTGAGTAATAGAAGTATTATAATACAAAGGCAATCACAAATAGTGACATGGGACAGGTGTTCTTAGAGCTATGAAGCATGGCACCAAACATGATCATCATAGTCCCTTCCAGAGTTTCTCAACCATAAACGTATACACAAATCACCTGGGGACCTCGTGAAACTAGATTCTGATGAGATAGGCCTCACGTGGGACCAGAAACCTTACCAGTCATGACGAGCTGCGAGATGAGGCTGATAATGACTGAGCCCCCAACCACATTTTGAAAAGTAACACCTGGTCAATTGTGTGCTCAATTTGCTTGATAAGAATCACTGGGGCACTTAATACTCAGTTACCCAGGCCTCTGTGCTAATGATCATGATTCAGCAGGCTTGTGCTAGATCCCAAGAAGTTTGGAAGGACTAGAGTTTACTCCTCTGCCTTTACACAAAAATCACCTATTGCAGAGGGAGGGACTTTATAAATAGGGATTAAAAAAAGGAAAGGTGGCTCATTGACAGAGTATTAAGATAACCAATTCAGCAACCAATTCTGTGTGGTTTTCAAACCATGTAAGTGACTTATCTGTGAATAACAAAGAACAATTTTTATTCATCACACTAAAGACCTTTGTGCTCATCAGGCCACCTCTCAGAGGGTGGTGGGCCAGCTGGATCATTAATGAAGGCCAATGTCAGCCTAAACATCAGCAGAAAAGAATTTTATCCACTCACAAGTTTAGCCACTTGGAGCATGTTGCCAATGACCAGACACTAAGAATCTTGATTTCTTTACCAAAAACTGCAACCACAAAAGCACAGTACTGGACTTGAAAAAGCAACTAAGTTAGACAAGACATGGGTGTTGTGTTGACAGGACTGGAGAGGCAGGATCAATAACTAAAGCTTATGAAGTGGGAGGAGCCTGGCTGGCTCAGTCCGTGGAGCAGGGGACTCTTGATCTCAGGGTCTTGAGTTCAAGCCCCACATTAGGCATAGGGATTAGTTAAGAAAAAAAATAAAGCTGGTAAGGTGGTGGCCATCCGGTACCTCGAGAAGGATATCAGGGTCCTAATCCAATCTCCTCCTTTTCCAGATGGAAAACTGAGGCCAGTAAGCAAGGGCTTTTCCAAGGTTTTATAAGTAGTCAGTGGACTCAACTCAAGTCTTGCCTTTTGGGTCTGTGCTTACCAACCAGTATTTAATTCCACAGTATTCCAACCTGACCAAAAAGGAAAAAAATAAACATTGAACCCTGCGTTTTAGAGGAAAAATGGAAGCACATGGAGAAAAGAGTCACACAGGGCCCAACCAACGTGGCTTCTCAGAGTGGTCAATTATTTGGGTGTGGACATTTCTTAATTCACAAAGAAAGGCAGGCATAGACCGTACTGTGTCATCAGTGTGAATTCAACCCCTGCAGGTAAGCCAAACTTAAACACGTTGAATCCTACAAATAACGACTTCTAGATTAGGACACTAAACAGTGATGGGAACAGACCAACTCAGAACGCGTGGGCAACGGACTTAAATTATTGTGTAACTTAAGAAGGCTTCCAGAAGTCTTGAAGAGGACATACGGCTCGGCCCGAGGGAGGCAAGACTCATTCCTGAGCCTGTTGAAAAGCTGAATCCTTTCAGCGTCCCTTTACCCCTCCTGCAAAGGACACGCGAGCCCGACTCCAGGAGAGACAACAGAAACAAACAGGCCTTCTCTCGTTCCCTGGGGAAATTAATTTCTCGGTCGGGAGAATCCTCTGGGGTCGCGTTCTCCGCCAGGTAACTCCGCGCACTGAGGAAAGACTCCAGCCTCGGGCCAAAGCTGGCGCGAGAGGAGGCCGCCCGCCCGCCGGGTCACCAGAGCCGGGGCACCTGGCGCTGCGATGCCCACCCGTCCGGCCGCTGGGACGCCGGCCAGGCAGGCGCTCCTGCTCCGGGGCTCGGGGTCCTGGCGGGCACAGGGGCAGCTCAGGGAGACCGCTCCCAACTTTCTCTCCCCAGCTTCAGCGTTCGCTGACTCTGCCCCCAACAACCTGCAGGAGTCTCCCATTCATAAGCGCCTCCGTCCCCCACCCCAACCCCCACCCCGGGCTGGAGCACCGGCGGCGCGGCGCCCGGAGGCCTGATGACACTCGGAGGGAGCAAAGGGGGCAACGTTCCCAGCAGGTGAGCACCGCGGGGAGGAGGCCGCGGAGCCCGCGAGTCTCCGGCGAGCCCCGGCCGGCAGCTCCCGCGGGTCCCTGGGCACGTGTGCGGCGCGCCGGGCCGCGGACCCCTGAGCCCTGCCCGGCTGCCGGGGAAGGTCACGCCGCCCGGGCGCGGAGGCCCGCCCGCGTCCCGCTCCCTCCTCCCCGCGGGCTCCCTGCAGCCCGGAGCGCCGGCCGGGGCTGCGCTCACCGCCGCGCCGGCTGGCCGCGTTGTGCTCGGGCTCCGCCGCTGGCTCCCGGCTCTGCCTCCGCGGCTCGGGGCGGCCGCTTAACACTCGCGGCGGCCGCAGGCCGGCCCTTCGCCCCGCCCTCCCGCGCGGGAGCACACGGGGCGGAGACCCCGCGGGCCCAGGAGCGCCCCGGCGGCGGCGGCGGCGGCGACGGCGGCGGCGGGGGGCGGGGGAAGCGGAAGTCCGCGGCGGAGGCGGGCGCGCTCGGGCCGCGCAGCTCGCGGGTCCCCGGCGCCGGGAGCGCGGGAGCGGGCGGGCAGCGGTGTCCGAGTCCCGGTTGCCTTTCTTCTTCCAGGTTCCCGGGGCCCTCGTGAGAGGCAAGACCCCAGTTGGCCCTCGGGGCGGGGGCTGGGGGTGTCAGGAGTTAGGAGGACCCACTCTTTAGGCTGGGTTACCTTGGTGGGACTCAAGGCCTCGATTTTAAACTATAATTGAAAAAAAAATAAAAAAAACTATAATTGAGTACAAAAGTACTGGAAACTGTAGTGATAAAAACACATTCGTTTACTGCCATAAACACACACACACAGTTTTTCCCATTCTGCCTACCGCACGGAATTCCACTTTCACCAATGACATTGGAGAAAGTACACCCACCGATGAAAGCTAGCTGTCAGTCGGCCTCTCTGATCTTTTAGTTCTAATGAATTACAGGCTATTTCTATGGCTCTCCGACATTTTATGAAAAAGCACTATTCAAGGAATCTTTTATACTGGGAGTAAAGGAATTTTCTCTAGTGTCCTAAACCAAAGAGCGAACACCTGCTCCATTGGAAACAACTTGGTCTAGCGTTGCTTCCAGCTGCTGAGTGTAACTCGGTCATAGCCTTCCTATTCCTTTGGTTCCGTCTTCATGCATTTATTCTCATTTTCCACAGTTTTCTTCCTTAAACCATGCTGTCTTTTTCTTTTACAATCTGTGTTTGCCCTGTTTGGATGTGGCATGTGGCTAATGCCAATGTAAGTTAAAGTGATGGGGGCAGGAGGCAGGGACTCAAATATTCCACGTGACTTGTGTTAGTGCTTAAGGTGAATGCAGGAGGGACTAGACCTTCCTGTGGTAGGTGGTGCCATGAAGGTACCAGACCCCTGATCAATGGGGGCACTCCTCAAAACAGCACAAATCTGACTTTTCACAGAATCAGCACTTTAGAAGTCAAACTTCTGAAACAGAATGCAATTATAGAAACAAGCCAGGGAGTTTGAAATACTTGTCCAAAGTGGCTTGTGACGTAACTGGTGGGAAGCAGACTAAGGAGCAGAACCTGGAGTTAGAACACCCCATAGGACTAAGGGACTTTCAGTATCCCCTGGTCCAGTGGCTTTTGCAAACTAGAATGAGGTCCAAAGGAACCCTAATTAAGGGCAGATCCAGATCCGCAGTTACAGATTGGAAAAAGCACTGAACCTGGAGCCAGCATACTTGGGTAAAAATCTGTATGACTTTTAATGAGCCATTTAACCTTTTCAAACCCCGGCCTTCACGCGACAGCGTCACGGCCTCTGATCTCTGTGATCCTGGAGGAACAGTCCACCACATGGGCCACTGCTGCTTTGGGAGCCTGCTGGGGCAATCCACCGTGAGGGCAGAGGCTTCTCCAGTTCACCGCATGCACCCTTGCTGAGCGCCCAGCCAGTCTCATGCTCTGTCCTGTCTCCCTTGAGCCCCTTCTTCTACTCTCACAAAGGCTATTCCAGGCTCTCCTCACTCCTGCTACATTTCTTCTCTCCCTCACCTCTCCTCAACAACCTTAGCTTCCATTTATCCCCGTGAACTTAAGAGAAACAACCAGGAAACATTTGTGCAACATTTTAACCCCTAATTTATGAAGTTACCTTTTTTGCACAAACTCTCATCCGATAGCCTCTGCCCTGTTGTCTTCCTTGCTGTATCCTGGTGCCTTACCCCGTGGCTGGCACCAATGATGCTCGTGAAGGAAAGTGAGGCTCAACACTTGCCCAAATTTATATAGGTACTAATGAAAGAGCTGGGACTCCACAAAGTTCTGTCCAATCTGAAGTTGATGTTCGTAACTGTGACCCTCCACAGTAATACCTCCCAGAAGGCTTCCTCTTAAAAGCCAGAGGGTTTCAGGAACCAGTTCTTTCTCCTGAAATAAGTCTCCCTGCATGATAGTGTATAAAATCACCTCCGCAGCTGAAAATCCCTCACAGGAGTGGCTCCTTCTGTTATCTTTGCTTTAGGAATAGAGGCACAATTACAAGGTGTTGAAAAGCTTAACAGCTCACAGAAGCTGAGAGAGAACCGATTGGAAAAAAATCACCTGCTTGGCATTAAATCATGAAAGTGACCGCGCGAACTTTGTTCTGAGGGTAATTCCCCAGGAATCCGATGGCCTCTTGAGAACAAGGACTTTAGATTCTTGCATCCCTGCTGTCAATATAGGTAGGTTCACCCAGTGGCATCTCAGATCTGGGTTCCAAGCAACAAGCAAGTCGGTGCACTGACCCCTTTGCTCCGGTGGTTGTTTGCTGCGCTGGGGATTGTGTAATCCAGGGGCATTAGTGCAGCTGACAGTGTGCTGAGGGGGCAGGTGTAACGCAAGTCAGAGGTGAGGGGACAGAGTGGCTAATGTGGAGAAGGGAGACTTTGCTATTTCAACAGTATTTCACAATACACTAGTTAATGATACCAAAAGGAGAAATAATTTCATTATTTACAGCGTTTTGGCCCTAATACCATGTGGATGTGTTTGAACAAAGTGTTCGTTGGAGTTGCAAATAATTCAAAAATGTAAATCATCTCTGATTCAAGGGTACTTTTAATTAATGAGAATGAAGAAAAAATGCTTTGGTTACACAACTCCCATTACACAAATCCCATTGAATACGGTTGGCTGCTGATGTAACATTTACTGAAGACTCTCTCAAATCTTTTTTGGAATCAAGTAGAGTTTGTATTTGCAAAAAAACATGGATTTGGATTTTTTCATCTATGTGGAATAAGAGGGTACTTTGTATCCCATGAAAGATTTTGTTAAGACAATATTTTAAGGGTGGGGGAATTTCTTTTTTGTCTTTTCCTTGACAGCTTTTAAGGGTATAAGAAAGAAAGAAAGAAAGAAAGAAAGAAAGAAAGAAAGAAAGAAGGGAAGAAAGAAAGAAAATCACCTGAGATGTATATTTCACGAGTCTTAGATTTGAATTTGTCACATAAATATTTTTAAAGGCATAATTTATAATAGCAAAGACTTAGGATAAATGCCCATAAATGGATACGATTCAATGGATCATCAATAAGAAGAAATACTATGACATAATTTAAAAAATAATTTTCTTAAATCATATGTTTTAGGGTATATTTGGCCACAAGTAAAAGAATGCCCAACTACTATTAATATATTTATTTTGCATATAAAAAGAAATCTAGAAATAGGAAGTTCCAGAGTTGGTTAATTTAACGGCTCAAAAGTATCTCGGTCAGCTTCTCTGTGATTCTCTTGACTCATGATCACAAAGTGGCTGCCATAGCTCTATTACACCTTCACATGCAACACACAAGGGCAGGAAGGAAGCCTTCTCCATATCCTTTTTATCACACAAAAAATCCTTCCCAGAGTTCCCCTGTTACGCTTCCCCTTGTATTAGCCCAGAACTGAGTCTCATGCTTGCCCAAACATAAACACTGGGAAGAGAATGGAGTTACCATATTGGTTTAGAACAGGGGTCAGCAAGCAAACTTCTGAAAAGGACCAACCAGCCGGTAAATATTTCAGTAAGTATTTTGCAGGGCATGCAATCCCTGTCACATCTATTCAACTCTGCTGTTGTAAACAAAAGCAGCCACAGACATGGTAAAGAGGTAAGTAGGTTGTGTTCCAATAGAACTTTTTTAAAGTTTTTATTTTTCTTTTCCAGTTTTTATTTAAATTCTAGTTAACATACAGTGCAGTATTGGCTTCAGGAGCAGAATTTAGTGGTTCATCACTTACGTACAACATCCAGTGCTCATCACAACAAGTGACCTCCTAATACTCAGCAATTGCACCACTCTTTATTTACCCGAAGGATACAAAAAGAGAGATTCGAAGGGCTCCAGGCACCTTGGTGTTTATAGCGGCGCTATCAATAGGCAAACTATGGAAAGAGCCTAAATGTCCATCGACTGATGAATGGATAAAGAAGTGGTGTATATATACAATGGAATATTACTCAGCCATCGAAAAGAATGAGATCTTGCCATTTGCGATGATGTGGATACAGCTAGAGTGTACCATGCTAAGCCAAATAAGTCAGAGAAGAACTTTATGAGCATTGAAATTTGAATTTCATGTAATTTTACCTGTCACAAAATATTATTTTATTTTGCTTCTTTTCAACTTTAAAACTTTAAAAAACATTTTGTACGGTTCGGGCCATACAAAAAGAAATGGCAGGCCAGATCTGGCTAGCAGGCTTTGGTTGGTCGACCCCTTTTTTTGACCAATGATGACTTAAGCACTTGGGACTGTGTGAGAGGCCCACCTTGCCTGAAACATCATCGCTGCAGACCCAGGTGGGAAGGGGAGGGCAGATTTCTATTAGGTAATCAGGAATCTCCCCCAAAGCATAGTAAGCATATGGGGAACTGCTTAGGGATATAATAATTTTTAAAGAGCACACTGTATGTCCCCATGGGCTGCAATTGGACAGTCCCAACAATTTCTACCTGTTGAACCCCCCCTGCTATTTACCAAGACCTGTACTAGACACAGGCACCTCAAAAGCCTTTTCATGATCCCTAGTTCTCCCAAACAAATCCGTTCACTGCTTCCTATCAGTAACAAATGTTCATTTAGCACTGATTGGCTCTGTGTCAACCCACACTAAGTGCTGGAAATACAGAAATTAAAGAGACAATTGCTAGCCTCAGAGAAACCTCCATCCAAGGAGAGGAGGAAGGAACACAGAATTTGGGGAGGATATGCAGCGAGAGGGGTGTGGGTAGCATGGCATCCCAGAGAAGGGAATAAATGATGGAAAAGAGGGTTTCAGGGGAGGCCCCCAGGGGCCCCCCATGTCAGGGTGGGTTTTGAAAGACAAATGGCCCCTTAGGAGGAAAGCCTGTTGATATGTCACTCAGAACTCTTAGTTGCCATCAACAGAAGCCAGCTCTGGAGCACAGGAACAATTTATTAAAAGGATACTGGGTGGGGGCGCCTGGGTGAGCGTGGGACTTTGGCTCAGGTCATGATCTCACAGTTGGGTGAGTTTGAGCCCCACATTGGGCTCTCTGCTGTCAGCGTACTTCGGATCCTGTCTCCCTCTCTCTCTGCCCTTCCCCCACTTGCACACGTATGCACATGTACTCTCTCTCAAAAAAAAAAAAAAAAAGACAAAAACGAAAAAAAAGGATGCTGGGTGACTTTCACCATCTCTGGATGAGAAGATGGAGTACCCTGAAGAACTTCTTGAAACAAATCCCAGAACACACCGCAGAAGTGTTCCACCGTGGAAACCGCGGCGCACCTCCTTCAGAGCTTCTAGATGTTGTAGTCTGTACCACTGTCCCTTTTGTGCCAGGGCCTCTGCGTGGGAACTATTGCTGGGCACCTTTGCCGCCAGTTTTGCCTGACAGGTCACTGCCACACCATGTCCATCGCCTTGTCTAGCTCATTTCCAAATTGATAAATCACGTAGATGCCGCTGATGGATGGAACCTGAGTCACGTGCCTGTACCCGGACCTGCAAAGGGGGCTGGGAACGCGAGACTTCTGGCTTGTCTTGAAGAGGAAGGAGTCACTTGGCAGGAAACTCCCTGAATGTAGACAGGGCTTTAAAACAATGCCAAGCAAATGAGAAAGAATGAAATCCTGCCATTTGCAGCAACGTGGATGGAACTGGAGGGTATTATGCTGAGTGAAATGAGTCAGAGAAGGGCAGATATCGTATGTTTTCACTCATGTGGATCTTGAGAAACTTAACAGAAGACCATGGGGGGAAGGGAAGGGGAAAAAAATAGTTGCAAACAAGAGAGGAAGAGAGGCAAACCATAAGAGACTCTTAAATACAGAGAACCAACTGAGGGTGGATGGGGGGGGCACAGGGGAATATGGGTGATGGGCATTGAGGAGGACACTTGTTGGGATGAGCACTGGGTGTTGTCTGTAAGCAATGAATCATGGGAATCTACTCCCGAAGCCAAGAGCACACTGTACACACTGCATGTTAGCCAATTTGACAATAAATTATATTAAAAAATAAAAATAAATAAAACAATGCCAAGCAGCCAGAGAACATGACACATGTCCACTTCAGACAGGCTGAGCATTCCCATCAGAGGTGTTACAAAACGAAATTCAACCAAGTGAATCTGAAGACCTAATTGGCTTTAAGTAATTCACGAATCAGGCAGCATTCCATCTGGCAAGTAGAGGAGAGTTCCGAGGAATTGTGCAAAATGGAAGGTTTCTATAGGAAGAAAGGTGTCGCAAGAAGTTACTTGCAAAAGAAAAGAAAGGATTGTTTCAGCCCAGGTAATCTTCTTCTATGGGGAAATGGAACAGTAGGGTTTAACATGGAGACATCACCTTGCTAGTGCTGATTAGGAAATTTCATATTGACTGTTGAAAGGTCACATTCCTGGGATAAGCTGAGACTGTGATTAAGTCTGAGTTTGCTGTCCTGGGGGGCAAATGATTCCAGTTGGGGCTTGTTGGATGTGTGTGTGTGTGTGTGTGTGTGTGTGTGTGTGTGTGTGTGTTTAACAGAGGAGACTGCGTGTCCAAAGGCAGCAAAGCAGGAAGCAACACAACTCATTTGGAGAATTGCAGCAGTCTGGCTCTGAGAGGTGCTGGAAGATTCAGCCGGATGGGTGGGAGGAGCCACCTGCTGAGCCCTGAGGGCCCCTGTAGTGGAATCTACTTAGTGTCCCCTGCTAAGGCACGAGAACTGTGACTTATTCCTCACTTGGCCTGGGCTTTGCCCATGGTGGGTTTTAAGGCACTCTCGTCAAAATGAATTGTTGCAGGGGCGCCTGGGTGGCTCAGTCGGTTAAGCGTCCAACTTCGGCTCAGGTCACGATCTCGCGGTATGTGAGTTTGAGCCCCGCGTCGGGCTCTGTGCTGACTGCTCAGAGCCTGGAGCCTGTTTCAGATTCTGTGTCTCCCTCTCTCTCTGACCCTCCCCCGTTCATGCTCTGTCTCTCTCTGTCTCAAAAATAAATAAACGTTAAAAAAAATTTTTTTAAAAAATGAATCGTTGCAATAAATTTGTTGGATTGCATCACTGTCATACAATTTACCACGATGAACATTGTAAGTGTCTGGGATCTTCTTTCCCCACAAATGGGCCTATCTGCAATGGATACTTTTCTATAGGCTAATTTGTTTTAGACATGGGAAGTATGTAGTTACTAACTCTTAGAGGCACCTACACATTCTTCACTGATACTTTCATTTAGATGTCAGATCATAACCATTTTTGAAAATAGTAAGAATAAAATATGGCTTGAGAGCCAGAACGAACAATAATCTTTTTTTAATGTTTACTTATTTACTTTTGAGAAAAAGAGAGAGAGTGAGTGGGAGAATGCCAAGCAGGTTCTGTGCTGTCACCAAAGAGCCCAACATGGGGCTCGATCTCCCAGTTAGAAGATCATGACCTGAGCCGAAGTCAGGAGTCGGATGCTTAACCGACTGAACCACCCAGGTGCCCCTTAAAAAAGGAAAGCTTTAGGAGCACCTGGGTGGTTTAGTGCGGAGCCAGCTTGGGATTCTCTCTGCCTTTCTCTCTCTCTGTCTCAAAAACAAGTAAATAAACTTTTTTTAAAAAGAAGTCTTTATATTATAGTGCCAGGGATGTTGTATCAACTGATCACTTGTATATTGTATATTGTAACTGGTGCTAAGACTCTAAGAAGAGGTGCTAAGCCTCATGCCTTCTAGACAGAGCCATGATGAGTGAATAGCACCGCCTCCTCGTAGGGTTGACCGAGAGGTGGCACGACCCACTGCCTTCTCACGCATCAGCCCAGCTGTCCTTGTCCAGGCTCCACTGTCACAGTCTGAACCAGGGGAGAAATGGATCGGGTGGCAGGGACATGTTTGTCATTAGTCGTAGACAAACTGAGAGGTGCAGGGAGAGTGCAGGGTGCTTGTCGAGATGCCTGTCCTTCCCCTCACAAAATCATGTGGGTCGCCAAAAGATTGCAGGGAGGGGTGGGAGGAATAGATTGAGAAGTGCAAACTTCCAGTTATCAGATCAATAAGCCACAGAGATGAAAAGTACAGCATAGGGAATAGAGTCAATAATGTTGTAATAACGTTGTATGGTGACAGACAGTGACAACACTTGAGTGTTGTGTGAGGCATAGCATTGTCAAATCACTATGCTGTACCTCTGAAACTAGTATAACACCGTATGTCAACTACACTTCAATAGTAATTTTTTTAAGTTGTTTTAAGTTTATTTATTTATTTTGAGAGATGGAGTGCACAAGCAGGGGAGGAAGGGGAGAGAGAGAATCCCGAGCAGGTTCTGCACCGTCAACGCAGAGCCCGATGCAGGGCTCAAACTCATGAACCATGAGATCATGACCTGAGCCTAAATCAAGAGTCAGACGCTTAAACAACTGAGCCAGCCAGTTAGTTTGAAGGGAATCGGGGCACCTGGGTGGCTCAATTGGCTAAGCATCCAACGCTTGCTTTCTGCTCAGGTCTTGAACTCATGGTTTGTGAGATCAAGCCCTGGGTCAGGCACTATGCTGATAGTGCAGAGCCTGCTTGGGATTCCCTGTCTCCCTCTTTCTCCCTGCCCCTCTCCTATGCTCTCTCACTCTCTCTAGATAGATAGATAGATTTAAAAAACAGTAAATAACATTTTAAAAAATGGAAGGGAATATATTTAGTTCTCTCCCCAGCTGGTGGCTTGTGAGCTGTCAAGTCTGTACCCTCCATGGTGCAGTTACTGTCCAAGCAGAGGTGAGCATGATGAGGGAGTCTCGGAAGGGCTTGCCGTGTGTCCTCGGGCAGCAGGAGTGTACAAGTCTCACAGACATAAGGACTGATGCCTATTTCTCATAGATTTCTGAAGGTAGGGAGGCTTGGCCAGCTGGTTTGCAGGGATAGTGGCCTGGTGAAGGACATCGGGGCTCTCAGCCATTCCCCTGGCTGCATATGAAGGAGAATATGGTTACAGAAAGGCTGCCCAGGGAGCCAAAGGAGGTAATACATCACCTGAAGGAGGCGTTGGGGGTAGGCTAATGGCAGCAGAAGGGAAGTATGGCCGCCCTTGTCTGAGGGGGTGCTCCACCATGGAGGGGGCCAGACAAAACCTGCACACTATCCCCTAGAGAACCCCACCCCACTTTCCCTGAAGGGCCCTCACCCGGGCAGAGATCAGCAGCATCAGCTGGACCCAGAGCAAGGCCAGTTCAAAAGACAAGCCTGCCTTTTCTGTCGCCTTCCTGCCTCATCTTTGGGGAGCTGAACTCTGAAGAGGAAGGGGAGGAGAGAAGGAGAGAAATTGGAGCTGAAATTGGATCACACCTAATTATCCTAACCAAAGGATCAGAAAGTTCTAAGACTGATGTGACCACTCTGCTTTAAAATGCAAGCCAGCTCCTCCATACTGCACTGTATATGCTTATTTATTATGTCTCTTGTTCACTGTCTTTCTCTTTCCCTCTCACCTCTACCCTCACCCCAAAATGTAAACTCGGCAAGATCAAGGATCTTTGCTTTTAACTGATTTCTCTAGCATCTAGAATGATACTGTCCCTTTCGGCACCCTGTCACTACATGTGGCTACTTAACTTGAACTCACAATGAAATAAAGTAAATTCATGGCCTCAGTCGCACCCGCCACATTGAAGTACTTAATACCCACATGTGCCTAGTGGCCTCTATATTGGGCAAGATAGATAAGGAACATTTCAATATCACTGACAGTTTTATTGAACATTGCTGGTCTAGAACAACAGCCGGCATGCTGTGGCACTCGATAAATATTTGTAGAATGAGTAATTGAATGAATGGCTGAGTTGTTTTTAAGACAAGATAGTCTAAGAGTCTAGAGGCAAATTGCTCTATTATCAGTAGTGTATACACTCGGGTAAATCATTTCATCTTTCTGTGCACCCATCACTAGACACTTTGCCATTTGTAAACATTTAAAAAGTGCTTTTAGGGGCACCTGGGTGGCTCAGCTGGTGAAGCATCTGACTTTGGCTCAGGTCATGACCTCAGAGATTGTGGGTTCCAGGCCCACCCCAGCTCCGTGCTGGTGGTGTGGAGCCTGCTTGGGATTCTCTCTCTCTTCCCCTCCCCCACTCATATGTGCGTGGGCTCTCTTTCTCACTCAAAATAAATAAATAAACTTTAAAGAAGAAGAAGGAGAGGGAGAGGGAGGAGGAGGAGGGCGAGGAGGAGGAGAAAGAAGGAAGAGGAGGACGATGAGGACAAGGAGGAGGAGAAAAAGATGCCTGGGTTCGATTTTTTTTTAAATTTAATTTAAAAAGCGAAAATAAAAAGTGCTTTCAGAAAATTGTTCTGGGAAAACAGATACAACCACTGAAAGGATAAATAAAGGGATCCACCCATTCTTTGGAAGGCCCAGTATATTTGAGGCAACATAGCCTAGAGATTATTGGAGGCTCTGGAGTCAGATGGCCTGAGGGGAAAATCCCAGCATCTATTTTACCAGCTGGATGATTAGAATAAATCTTCTGGGGTGAGAATGAGGGAGAGATATGGTTCTACCTGATGCTCTGTGTACTACCCCATCCCCACTATCCCCAATGCCCATGTGATCTCACCAATGAAGACTTCCACGTGTCACGTTCTAACCCTCTCTTTTAAAAAAATTTTTTTAACATTTATTTATTTTTGAGAGACAAAGGGAGACAGAATGTGAGTGGGGGAGGGGCAGAGAGAGAAAGGGAGACACAGAATCCGAAGCAGGCTCCAGGCCCTGAGCTGTCAGCGCAGAGCCCGACGTGGGGCTCGAACTCACGAATCATGAGATCATGGCCTAAGCTGAAGTCGGACGCTCAACCAACTGAGCCACCCAGGCGCCCCTAACCCTCTCTTTATAATAGGATTCTTTCCCTGCCATGTAAACATGGCATTCAGCCAATCCCCAAATGAATAACCATCATTCAAAGCATTTAGCCAACATCTCTGTTCCAAGCTTTGTGCTAAGCACTGAAAATTTAGAGGCAAAGAGGGAAGCTTCATCTCCCAAATAGCTGGGACTGCAGCGAGGGAAGGCTGAGTGTTGTAGAGGCATGTTCAGAATGCCAGGGAACAACAGGGAAAGGGCACATAACCAAGCCCAGGGAACCAGGAAGGCCATATTTGGAGGAGGTAATGGCTGAGTCTTAAAGTATGAGAAGGAGTTATGAGTAGGAGTTTCAAAGGAGGGAACAAACCATACAATTATAAGAAAAGAAAGGAGAAAGAGCATGGCAGTCTAGGAGCCCCAATGGTTCAGTGCAGGATAGGAGGTGAGGGTAACAGAAGAGGCTAGCAAGGAGCAGGGCTGATCTCCGAGGGTCCCATACGCCCTGCTAAGCGTGTTGAGTTTATTCAGAGGGTGGTAGAGGGAGCCAGTGAATAGACATTCTTTGTGATGTAAATGTGGACGGTGTAGAGCAGAGAGGAGGTTGAAGGCATGGACTATGGAGCCAGACTGTTCTGTCCTTGAAGACTGGCTCTCATTCGACGGCTTTGTGAAGGTGGACAACTTCTTTAAGCCCCAAATTCCTCATCTTGCAAAAGGGGAGAACAATCCTAGCTGTGTAGTGGAATTTTGTGAAGGTAAGATGAGGCAAAAAATATAAAGCACTTGCTACAGTGCCCGACACATAGTAAGTGGTCAGTAAGTGCTAACATTTATTATAGGTCGTTGGTTTCTTAGGTTTCTTGTTTGCCTTATTTTTTTAATGTTTGTTTATTTAGAGAGAGTGCAAGTTAGGGCACGCACAAGCAAGGGGAGAGGCAGAGGGAGACGGAGGGAATCCCAGACTCTGTGCTGTCAGCACAGAATCCGGTGCGGGGCTCAAACTCATGAACTGTGAGATCATGACCTGAGCCAAAATCAACAGACACTTAACCGAGGTATCCCTGCCTTACTTTTATAGTTAAATACTAATTGAATGAATTAAATTTGCCACAATGATAGGAATTTAAAATGTTGTCCGTGTACCCTAATAAAAATCTAAACATTTTATTCCTTCAACCCATATTGATTGACCATGAATGACGTGCTAGGCAGTTTTAGACTCTAAGAATAAATCGCTGAACAAGGCGGCCCAGGGTCTCCGCTGTCAGCTTATATTCTAGTGGGGGAGGCTGACAATAAATAAGTAAACAAAAGGGTTACAAGATGTGTACACTCCACGAGGCAGGGCTTCTCTGTTTGGCCCTGATGGAGCCCCACCGCATGAGGCAGAGCCTACTGTAGGCACTCAGTCAATGTGTCGAGTGGATGAAAAGAGATCATTTCAGAAGGTGATGAGCACTAGGAAGGCAGTGAAACCGGGCAACATGATGGAGTGGGAACATGCTGGAGTGGGAAGACTGGCTTCAGTCGATGCGGCGCTAATGACAAGGTGGCTGTTGAGTGAAGTTGGAAAGAGGTGAAGGAGGCAATCATGGGACAACCTTCAAGAAGAATGTTCCAGGCAAAAGGATATTCCGTGCCAAAGCTAAACATCCTAGAGCAAAGCTGTGTTGTGCCTGTGAAGAACAGGCCCAAGTTGTTGGCATGCAGCGAGTGAGGGGAGGAGAGAGTTGGGGCAGGAGGTGGGAGCCATAGGCAAGAGCTGGGCATTCAGGGCACTTAGACCCATTTCCTTGCCCTGCACAGAATCGCCTGGGAAGCTTTTCTATTCCTCCGCTCGAAATGTCTACAGAGCGCATTACTGTGTTTGTCAGCTGCCCTCGCTCTTGTCCAATAGAATTATCTTTCCAGGCTGGGGACGTGGAGACAGACTGGATTCCTCTCTCCTGCTGTTGGCAGGCCTCTGCGTTGGCACTTGACCTGCTCAGTGTTCCGGGCTGTGTTAGGTTTATTTGTCAGACTGATGTGACAATGAAGGGAAATCTTACCCTCTGGGGGAAAAATAGTCAAAGTGCAATGGGAAGCCAGTTCAGGATTTGAAACAGGTGAAAAAGGTGGTCTGAATTAAGTTATTAATGATCGCTTTGGTGGCT
This sequence comes from Panthera tigris, assembly GCF_018350195.1. Classification (NCBI taxonomy): domain Eukaryota; kingdom Metazoa; phylum Chordata; class Mammalia; order Carnivora; family Felidae; genus Panthera; species Panthera tigris. Next base: position 18,744,772 of record NC_056660.1, on the reverse strand, counting down.
GGGTAGGGAAGAAATTGCGGGAGAGTGAGAGTGACAGGAAGGGGGCCCGTTGGGTGACTTAAAATGGTCAAAGCCCAGGACGATGGTGGCTTGGACTGGGGGCCTAGAGCAGGAGGTGGAGGTAGGAGGGAACCCGCAGATCAGATGCCAATCAGTTGTAGTCTTGGGTGGGGATGTACATTCACACACCACACACCATACCACACATACACCACATACCAAATACAGATGCACACCAACACACACAGACCACACACTCACATACACCCCCCCCCCCAATACCACACACCACACAAATACACCTCCACACACACAGCACCACATACACACCCACACCCACACCAGGGCATAAATGTTTTATGTAGCATGGGATTATTTCTGCCTCCAGAGGGCACTTGAGCCTTACAAATACATCCCAAGGGCAGAGAGGCCCTTTCCCTAGGACATAATTTGAGAGGGCCAGGAAAGCAAAAACAAAGGCCATCTCATCTGGAGCTACAGTCTTTGTTTATTGGGATGTAAAAGCTCTTTCAAAAATTAAATTTCCTTGCAACGGCTTTATAATAAACCGCAATTTGGGCTTTCATCCGTTGGTGTAAGTTAGTCGAATTATATAGCTGTCCTTCTGGGGCATAAATGAGAGAGAGGCAGTTTGACAGGTAGGTGAGGAGAGAAGAAGCCTAATTTTGAGAGGTGTAGCCAGAGGGCCAGGTCTGGGTGAAGCCCAGAGCAGGGAGGCTCTGAGGAACGGAAGGCAGCATAGACACAGCCCCAGGGACAGAATGAAAAGGCAAGGGGTGGGGGGGGGGGGCACCTGGGTGGCTCAGTCCGTCAAGCATCCGACTTCGGCTCAGGTCATGATCTCAGGGTTTGTGAGTTCGAGCCCCAGGTCGGGCTCTGAGCTGACAGCTTGGAGCCTGGAGCCTGCTTCGGATTCTGTGTCTCCTTCCATCTCTGCCCCTCCCCCACTTGTCTCTCTCTGTCTATCAAAAATAAATACATGTATATATATATATATAAAAAGAAAAGGCAAGGGGTGGGAGTGGGGCAACCAAGGAATTTTCAGATGCTTCAGAATTTGGGCTGAGGACAGTTCTGCCTGGAAACATTTCTGTCGTCTCCAGAAATTATTTGCTAAGCACCGTTTCATCGTGTTTCTATGTCTTATGCCGCACAATCCATGTTAGAATGACATGATCCTGCTCTTTGATAAACTTAAGATCGAAAGCAATTTTACACATAAATCTACTGAGAATGAATCACTTTACATAGAGAGGGAAAAGCAAAGCATCTAGACAGTCTGAGCCGAAGGGCACAAAACCACTTCCTCTTCTGTCCCGTTTCCCATACGTGTCCTGCTGCAGGTGCCTCCCTGCCCCTCCCACCTTACACTGTCCTTCAGCTTTGGGCACGAAAGTCCTAGTGAAGAGGTGACCGTGACCCAGGAGCTCCTCCACCTGGGCCCCCACAGCACCCCCCGCACCCCCCCACCGTGACTGTGCAGCTTTGAACGTAATGCCTTGTAAATACCGTTGCACTATCTGTTAACCTATCTGTGAGTCTGACCAGGTCACCAGCCCCTGGACGCATGGATGATCTTACTCATCTTTGTATTCTAAGACCAAAACTTGATTTTCACATAGTTAAGTATTACATATTTATACTAATACCATACATCTACATTTATTTTATATAAACACATACATTCATCTATTTTAGGCTGTGTTTGATACTGTTATTTGACTAGGTTTATAGCCTAGATTAGCTGGAAATACACTTATATAGTAGGGAGAGAGAAACATTCCTATTGAGGAAGGTGTGGTAACAAAAGAGCTCTTCCGCCATCTATGAAAAAAGAAGGGAACTATTACATCTGACATTCTGCCATACACACCCGCCCATCCTGCACCCAAATCGGGAAACGTCGTGACAAGCTACGCCCCAAATGAGCTAGGCTCATTTCTCCTCTGAACTTTCAGCCAGTACATCGTCTTGGCAAAGGTGTTCATAATAATTTGCTACTTTTGCTGGTGGGATCACAAGTAAGTTGAAATGACTAGCTAAAAATGCTGGATAAGTGGATTTATTCTGCAGGCATATTTCACAAGGAACAGTCCTAATGTACCAACCAATACCACGGCCAGCCTGGCTGGTTGGGAGTTCCAAATATTGATTGACTCTTCCTGGACTCCTTCTTACATGGTGCCATCCTTCTGCTGTGGCACATAATTACCTTGCGTTGGATAATCCTGATGTCACTCAGAAAATTAAATGAGACCTATAGATTGTTTGGTGCTCAGTGATGGCAGTTAGTGTTGTTATTATCACCAGTTACCATATTGCAGATACATATGGTACCTCCTAGTTTTGTTGGAAAAAGGCTTATGCACTCTTTTACACTGAAGCATTGCACGTAAAATAACCCTCTTTTATTGATAGATGGAATCATAAATTCTGGATATTTAGTAACATCTACCAACGCTGAAGATAAAATATAAAATCTATCGCTAAAAAATAAATACATTGGTATCAGCAAACACTGGTATAAAATGGACAACAAAGCAACATATTTATTGGAAAACGAATCACGTATACAGGTAATGCTAGTGACTGAAAAGTAATTCACAATATAAATGAAACTTGAGGGGCACCTCGGTGGCTCAGTCGGTTGAGCGTCCGACTTTGGCTCAGGTCATGATCTCATGTTTCGTGAGTTCGAGGCCCACGTCTGGCTCTGTGCTGACAGCTCAGAGCCTGGACCCTGCTTTAGGTTCTGTGTCTTCCTCTCTGTCCGCCCCTCCCCTCCTCGCACTCTGTCTCTCTCTCAAAAATGAATAAACATTAACACCTTTTTTAAATAAATAAATGAAACTTGATTGCATATGAAGTGTATACAGACAGAGCAAGTGTGATGGACAATGGAATAAAGCTAGCAGCAAACACTTTGATGAAGGCACAGGCAAGCAGCCACAGAAGCTGTGCCCTGACGTTTGTGTTTCCCTGTCCCGCCGGAGACAAGTGGCTTCTCTATTTGCCCTGTTGTGGTCCACCAGCATGAACAGATCTGTAGCAAACAGCAGACTGGCAGAGTATTTCTAAGTTTTTCAACGATGTATTATTTACTTAGATCTAAGGTGTTCCTCAGAATTAGCACAGTAGTTAAATAATGTATGAAATCAATCTGGGGTACATTCGATAGCATGGGAAGTAAGTGCATTATGATGGGGTGAAATCGCCTTTACCATGAAGCTGACCTGCTATTTAAATATCTTTGCTGCTATTTTGTAACTTTGGGTAATTCCACCTGTTTTTAATATCTTGGTATAACTAATATTGTGTCCAACATTGTTTTTCAGCTTAGTGAACCACTAGTCATTGAATTCCACTTCCAACTCATTAGCTAAAAAACTTCAATGATCATTTATTCAGAGTGCTTTGGAATCAGAGCACTTTAGATATATAAAATTTGGGAGGAGTGTGTGTGTGTGTGTGTGTGTGTGTGTGTGTTATGACAATAAATATAATTACCATTCTGTACTCTAGTTAGCTGTAAGCATAGGCCTCAAATACTGCATTTGGTAGCTGGGTCAATCCTTTCCCTTCTGTACCTCTGTGACACCTGAGGAAGGTCTAATTCCCCTCCCCGGACCTTCCTGTCTGCCCTCGTATTGCTGAGAACCAAGAATATCTATCTACGTCTCAGGATACGACCCTTCCTAAACTCTCAGGCTGGCCTTGTCCAAGGATGTGCTGCAATCCAGAATATTTTAAGAGGTCTTCTCAATATCCAATGCTAAGTGTACATACTGCTTTAAAATACAGCTGAATGCAGGGTGCCTGGGTGCCACAGTCAGTCGAGTGTCCAACTCTTGGTTTGGCTCGGGTCATAATCTCATGGTTCTTGAGACAGAGCAAGCCCCACATCAGGCTCTGTGCTGACAGTGCCTCTCTCTCTCTGCCCCTCCCCCACTCACACGCGCCCCACTGCTCTGTCCCTCTCTCAAATAAACTTTAAAAAATAAAAAGCAAAATACAACATCAGTAATATTTTTACTTAGATTTCTGCCTTTGAATCATAGATTCCAGAGATCTGCAGCACCATGTGTTGGCTGGAAAGAGTATTCTCCTTATTCCCTAAAATTATTTCATTCCCTTTTCTTCATCACCTGTATGTGTTAATGTATTAAAATTCTTAACAACAATAACCATATATTCTCCCTGGACTCTCTGGTATGAGTTGACTCATGAAAGTTCACTGTTAAGTCCAGAAGTGGTAATTGCTCAAAAAATGCCTTTGGTGTTCTCTAGGAGTGCTACATTTGAAATCAGAAGACATCCTTATAAAGAACAGTGCTGATTAGACTTCTAGATAGTTTAACATCTTCAATCAAAATGGTTTTCTGCAGGAGCTTCAGACTTGGCAAACACATCTATGTGCCAGGAGGGTGGTACACTCCAAGCCAATGGGACAAAAGTTCCTGTGCTCAGGACCCTTCTAGACCTTTCCCTATGTACCTCTTAATCCAGCTGTTCATTTTTTAAAAAAAATTTTGTAACTTTTTTTATTTTTGAGCGAGAGAGACAGAGCGTGTGCAGGGGAGGAACAGAGAGAGAGGGAGACACAGAATCCAAAGCAGACTCCAGGTTCCGAGCTGTCAGCGCAGAGCCTGACGCTTGAACTCACGAACCACGAGATCATGACCTGAGCTGAAGTCGGCCACTTAATCGACTGAGACGCCCAGGCATCCCATCCAGCTGTTCATTTTTAACAGAACTAGTAATGGGACAGATAAACACTGATGCCTCTTGATATAAAGCACAGTGAACACTATAACTTCACTTCTGCGGTTCTCCCACTAAGAAACTAATAACTTATATCTAATCATTAGGAAACAAAAAAAGAATTGAGGTGCACTACAAAATAACTGGCCTGAACTCTTCAAAACTGTCAAGGTCAAACACCAGAAACTACTCTAACATTGTGTATCAACTACAATTTAAAAAAAGTCAATGTCATGAAGGACAAAGATGGACTGAAGAACTTAACTTCATCAAAGTAGACGAAGAGGCATGGAATTAAATGCCACCTGCGATTTCTGATCAGGTCCTGGACCAGAAAGAGTTACTTTCTCTTTTGTTATAAAGGACATCACTGTGACAGTTGATAGAATTTAAATAAGGTCTGTAGATTGAATTATGGTATTGTATTGATGTTAATTTCCTAACTTCAAAATTGTACTGTCCTTATGTAAAGAGAATGTCCTTTTTTAAGGAAATATACCCCCAAATTATGTAGACGTAAAGCAAAGTGTCTCTGTAATAGATTTTCAAGTGTTTTGTGAAAAAATACTAAGTGACAGAACGAGAATGATAAAAACAAATGTGATAAATTGTTAACATTTGGGTAGTCTGGGTTAATGACATAAGGGAAATATTTGTACTGTTCTTACAATTTTTTCACTATGTCTACAATTATTTAAACATAGAAAGTTCATTTAAAAAATTGTCAGGGTGCCTGGCTGGCTCAGTTGGTAGAGCCTGCAACTCTTGATCTTGGGGTGGTGAGTTTGAGGCCCACATTGGGCATAAAGCTTACTTTAAAAAAACAAAAAAAACCAAAACAAACACAAAACAAAATGCCTTCAAGACTTGTCTTCTGCACAGCTTCTTTGCTTTTTAAATTTTCAAAGGATATTACTTTTCAAATTTTACTGTGAGAGTAGCAAATACTTCTGTAGTGCTTACTGTGTGCTAGGCACTGTTATAAGCACTTATACATGTTTTAACCCACTTAATCCTCACAGCCACCTTGAAGATAGATGCTATTATTATTCCCTTTCCACAGATAAGGCACCTGAGGCCCTGCATTATTTTTCTCTAATTATGAGAATTTTGTGGGTGGTCTATGTCTCATGGCACATTTCAAATAGTTTTATCTGCTTATAGTACCGGGCCCTGTCTCAGCTGTCTCCGGGTATTAAGGAGGTAAGGAGACCTATGAAGTTAACTCTGTAACATGTAACAGGATATCCTTTTTTTGTTGACTTTGACATTTGCTTGGCCTTGTCAACCACCAACACTAAACAATATCACCAATACAAATATTTGAAACCTCGGGGCGCCTGGGTGGCTCAGTCGGTTAAGCATCCGACTTCGGCTCAGGTCACGATCTCACGGTCCGTGAGTTCAAGCCCCGCGTCGGGCTCTGTGCTGACAGCTCAGAGCCTGGAGCCTGTTTCGGATTCTGTGTCTCCCTCTCTCTGACCCTCCCCTGTTCATGCTCTGTCTCTCCCTGTCTCAAAAATAAATAAAATGTTAAAAAAAAAATTAAAAAAAAAAAACAAAAAAACAAATATTTGAAACCTCAAAAGGCAGAGTATTTTCTTCACTACCCTTTGAGCACTCATGACTTGCCTATGTATTATTTTAGGTTACTTTGGCATCAGCTCTAACATTAGTGCATAATGGCAAACTTACTGCTACTTTTTTCAAAAGGGTTATCTCATATTTTACAAAATCAAAATCAAGAAGCCTTTTCTTTTAAATAGCACAATCAACACCTACAATCTTCATCGGAAGTACATTTTCATTAAAATGGACAGTCTCTAGTGGATAGGTCCCTAAAATTTCCTTTGCTTTTTTAAAATTTGTCTTACCACACAGGGGCACCTGGGTGGCCCAGTTGGTTGAGCGACTTCGGCTCAGGTCATAATCTCGCGATTTGTGGGTTCAAGTCCCGCATCAGGCTCTGGGCTGACAGCTCAAAGCCTGGAGCCTGCTTCCGATTCTGTGTCTCCCTCTCTCTCTCTGCCCCTCCCCCGCTCTTGCTCTGTGTCTCTCTCTCTCTCAAAAATAAATAAACATTAAAAATTTTTTAACAATTAAAAAAAATAAAATTTGTCTTACCACACTAATCCAGAAGCATGGCTTTGCTGACACCAGCACCTGGATGTTGTCAAGTGGACTTTGACATTCAGCCTGGAAAGATGCCAAAGGAACACAAACATGCCATTAAGCAGGCATGAGAGCCAGCCAAGAGCCCTGGTTAGTCAGCAGGCTCCAGGCTGGCAGTTACTAGTCATGTGACTTCGGGTGAGTCCCCTAACTTCTCTGAGGCTCATTTTTCCCATTACAACACTGGGCATAAAACCCTTGACCTGCCTGACTCAATTATTACCACGGTAATCAAATTAAATAATGTATGTGATCGTTCATTGTAAAATTTTATATAAACTGAAATACGAAGTTCTTAGAAGACCATCAGGGGGCACCTGCGTGGCTCAGTCGGTTGAGCCTCTGCCTGTTGACTTCGGCTCAGGTCGTGATCTCATGGTTTGTGGGTTCAAGCCCCACATCGGGCTCTGCACTGACAGCATAGAGCATGCTTGGGATTCTCTCTCTCTTCCTCTCTCTGCTCCTCCCCTGCTCACACTGTCTGTCCCTCTCTCAAAATAAATAAATAAACTTAAAAAAAAAATCAAGATGGTTGGAAATTAAAAAAAAAAAAAAGACTAAACAGGACAGCAGAGTAGGCTGATAAAATGAATGGACTTAATTAAAAGTTTGTCAGGAGGTGGAAGCAAGTCCCCAAAGGTGATCCCAATGAGCCACTCCTGGCATTCAAAGGGAAGTATAGTTCCCTTCCTTAGAATCAGGTGGCCCTGCAACTCTTTTCTTACCAACAGAATGTCACAGAAGTGATACTATGTAATTTCCAATGCTAGGTACTAAAAAGTTGTGCAGAGTTAGCCTGGGTCTCTTGGAACACACACTGTAAGGCAAGCACGTTTCTATGTGAAAAACTCAAATACTCTAAGATGCCATGCTGTAAGGAAGCCCAAGCTAGCCAGGTAGAGAGGGTAGGGGAGGAAAAAGATCTCTTCTCCCTCTACTCATCTTAGGTTCAATGGCTGGGACCCTGTAAATTAGAGTGATAACAGACAGGTTAAGAAGACAAAAACAAATAGAAGTTTATTAATGTGTATACTACACATACACATGGGAGCCCTCAGAGATGAGTAACTCAAAGGTGTGGTTAGAATTTGGGCTTAGGTAGCATGTTAACAAAACAGCAGTGCAATTTCAGAGAAGTGACAACACCAAGGCAAAGGACTAGGCCTTTCTAGGCCAGCAAATCATAAAAAGGCAAATACGTGAGGGAGCTCACGTAAGATAAGGGCTAGTTAGTACAGTCAGTTATGTGGATTTCTTCAGCGTCATCTCCGGGCTGACCAGGGTCTAGGGTTGTATTCAGTGATTAACTTTTGTCCTTCCTGGGAGAGAAGGAAGGGGGAACACCTTCACAAATTTATGCCTTGTTTTTAGGCAAGTAGGGGGAAGGTAGAGAGCTCCACTTGGATTTGCTTCTTAAGTGTCCACAGCTCAAGATGATCTTTATACCGAAGTGGCATATTTTAGGGTAGCATATTCTGCTACACTTCAGAGGCCATGTGGAGAGAGAGCAAGCCAGAGAGAGACAGAGAGAATATTACTCAGCCAGGCCCTGTTTCTTCCAGCCATCCCAGCTGCACCATCAGCTATGTGAATAAAAAAAAAAAAAAAAAACCATCTGGGGCAAGGATGCCTGGGTGGCTCAGTCAGTTAAGCATCCGACTTCAACTCCGGTCATAATCTCATGATTTGTGAGCTCAAGCCCTGCATTGGCTCTGTGCTGACAGCTCAGAGTCTGTGTCTCCCTCTCTCTCTGCCCCTTCCCCCTTGCGCTGTCTCTCTCTCTCTCTCTCTCTCAAAATAAACAAACATTTAAATTAAAAAAAAAAACAACATCTGGGACATCCAACCCAAACTAGCTGCTCTCTGACTGCAACCACATGACAGACCCCAAGTGGAAAACACCGGCTGAGCCCAGTGAGCCACAGAACTGTGAGAGAGAATAAACTGTTGTTTTAAGCCACTTTTTTGGGGCGATCTGTTATGCAGCAATTGATAACTGAAATATAGAATAATTTTGTTTTTTCTTTTCATGGAAGGCTTATTGAGTCAATTAGTGTAGAATTTCATGAGGCATTTAGGAAGAAGTCACTGGTGTATATCAGGACCTATTTCAGTTGATTTGCTCTCTCTTGCCAAAGGTACAGTGTTCTAGAAAGTGCATTTCAAGGAGGCACTGAGAAGAAAATGGTGAGTCAATGCCAGAATAGAAGAAGGAGGGAAAACATTCTCTACTGTCAGGCTACATTTCTGTTGCTCTCATAAATGACTGCTCTGGACAATTGCACAAGTTATGTTTCTTCAAAGGATAGGTTTATTTTTCTTTTTCTTAGGATGTACTCAAATTCTCCTGTGGCTTAATTTGTGGCCAGTTAGAACTGCTTTAATTACCTTTTGTGTTAAAGTCAGGTTTGTTGAGGTATCATTTATACACAGCAAAATTCACACATTTTAGGTGTACAAGTTTTTAAGTTTTGGTAACTGTGAAAAGCTACAACCTCCACCAGAGTCAAGATATACAATATTTCAATAAGTTCAAAAGGTTCCGTCATATTCTGTCATACTCAGTCATCTCCTCCCAGCTCCACCTCGAGGTAATGTTTTTTTTTTACCATTGTTATTTTATTTTTTTCTTTGTGATTTAAATTTTAGTTGACATACAGTGCAATATTGGTTTCAGGAGTAGAATTCAGTGATTCACCACTTACATACAACACTCAGTGCTCATCACAAGTGCCTTCCTTAGTACCCATCACCCATCTAGCCCATCCCCCAACCACCTCTCTCCATCAACCCTTAATTTGTTCTCTATTGTTAAGAGTCTCTTATGGTTTGTTTCTCTCTGTTCTCTTCCCTCCCCCCCCCCCCCCGTGCGTTCATCTGTTTTAGTTCTTAAATTCCACATAGGAGTGAAATCACACCGCGTTTGTCTTTCTCTGATTGACCTATTTCGCTTAGCATAATACATTCTAGCTCCATCCGCATCGTTGCGAATGACATAATTTCATTCTTTTTGATAGCTGAGTAATATATCATTGTACACACTGCATCTTCTTTATCTATTCATCAGTCGATGGATATTTGGGCTCTCTACATAGATGGGCTACTGCTGATGCTGTCAACAGTGGGGTGCACGTACCCCTTCGAATCTGTATTTTTGTACCCTTTGAGTAAATACCTGATAGTGCAATTGCCGGATCATAGGGCAGTTCGATTTTTGGTTTTTTGAGAAACCTCCATCCTGTTCTCCAGCGTGACTGCGACTCCTGGTAACTTTCGATCTGATTTCTGTCCCTAGAGCTTTGTCTTCTTCACATTGTTATATAAGTGGAATCATACAGTGCGGTCTCTTTGATCTGACTCTGTTCACACAGCATAATGACTCTGATGTTCCTGCAAAGTAATAATCTGACTAGTTGCTTTAATGCTGCACCAATTACAACACTTTTTCTTTATGTGCATTTTAAGTGTATACAGAGCTATGAACAGCTAAATATGCCACAGGGTCATTGCAGCATATCTCAAAGTTTTGTCTGAAGACCAGCACCAGAATCACCTGAGGTGCTGAATCTCAGATTCAGATCTTCTGAGCTACTCAGTAATGTATATCAGTAAGTGCCTCCACGTGACTTTTATGCGTGAGTAAAATCCTAAACTGTCAAGTATTCCAAAATGAACAAGAATATCAGAGTTAACTGGCTCTGAATTTGAATCTAGCTCTGCCATTGACTAGCTGCAGAAAGTTGGGCAAATTACTTAAACTCTCCGCACCTTTTTTTTTTCCCTTTGCACTTGGAAATTATTTATTCACCGAATGTGAGCATCTATTATATGACAGGCATGGTTCTAGGAACTGGGATTGCAGCAGTGACTAAGACAAAGTCCATTCCTTCATGGAACACACATTCTGTCAGAGTGAGATAGTAAGCATTTAAGCATATAAATATGGGATAAATTTCACTTAGTGATACTCTGTAGAAAATGAAACAAGGTTTTGACATAGAGGGTACCTTAGATAAGGTACAATCTAGACTACCTGCCACAAAGAAACTCAAAAATACATTTAAATAACATGGAAGTGGTTCCCCCCTCCCCTTTCTTTGTGACTGTGTGGAGGAGGTGGGTAAGGACAGAGGTAGGATGGCTGTCATCCTCATCTCCGAAATCCTTCATCTCTCCATCCCCTAGCTGCTTCAGCTCCTATCATCTGGCCTATATTCCAATTAGGAGGAAGGAGAAAAAGGTTGTGGGGAATTTGTGCCCGTTTTTAAGGGCACATCACCTCTACTCACATTCTATTGATTAGATGCAGACATACCTGCCTGCAAGGGAGGCTGGGAAATGAGGTCTCTGCTGTGGCCATGTGTTGAGCTTAAAGCTCCAGAGGAAGAAGCAAACGGGGACTGGTAGACAGCAGTAATCCCTGCCAGAGAGTGTGACTGGATGGCACAGGAGGCTACAGAAGTCAAAGAAGGCCTCTTTTGGAAAGTGACAGTTGAAGGAGTCAGAGAGTTGAGCAAGGCTGAATTTCAATCCCTGCTTGTGACCTTCAGCCCGGTACTCTCATACAGGTCACAGCCTATCTGCCCCAATGAAGGAGGTTAAGGAATGTACAGGATGGATAGTGCAGTAGAGTTGACTAGGATCAGGATAATTGGGACAGGATATACCTCCAGAGAAGCTGTGAATCTGAGATGGCGGTTTCAGTCCCCTTTGTCAACCTTAAAAGAAAAAAAAAAAAGTTAGGGTTATTATAAGAAATTGGAAAAAGGATGAAGTAACTATTAAATGTGACTTGGGGGTCCCTGGGTGGCTCAGTCGGTTAAACGCCCAACTTCGGCTTAGGCCATGATCTCGCGATTTGTGAGTTGGAGCCCCGAATCAGACTCTGTGCTGACAGCTCAGAGCCTGAAGCCTGCTTTGGATTCCGTGTCTCCCTCTTTCTGCCCCTCCCCCGCCTCTCAAAAATAAATAAACATTAAAAAAAAATTTAATGTGATTTTAATGGACTATTACACTCATGGATGGATTTTCAACCAGATATCAAGTGATATCAAATTAAGTATACTCTCTTGATAATATTCTATGTCTTGATCTGGGTGGTGGTTCACATGGGCAAATTCATTCTGAGATAATTCATTAAGCACTTTTTCCTCAACATGTTTATGATTTGTGCACGCTTCTGTATTTCAGCTTACAAAAAATTTGCCACCAATCTTGATTCTTTTTTGAAGTTGTGGGGGAAAAGATAGTGTCAGCATTCAACTGCCCATGTGTAACTCTAAGCTAGAGGTTCCTGGGTGCCTGGGTGGCCCAGCTGGTTAAGCATCTGATTCTTAATTTCAGCTCAGGTCATGATCTCACAGGTTCCTGGGTTCCAGCTCTGAGTTGGGCTCAGCACCCATAGCACTGGCAGCGCAGAGCCTGCTTAGGATTCTCCCTCCCTCTCTCTCTCTGCCCCTGGAGTGTGTGCACAAGCTTTCTCTCTATCTTTCTCAACATAAATAAATAGGGGCACCTGGATGGTTCAGCCAGTTGAGCCACCGACTCTTGGTTTCAGCTCAGGTCATGATCTCACGGGCTTGTGAATTTAAGACCCTGGTTGGGGGTCTGCGTTGACGGTGCAGAGCCTCCTTAAGATTCTCTCTCTGATCCTCCCTCTCAAAAATAAAATAAAATATAAATTTTTAATTAAAAAAATATGGGCACCTGGGTGGCTCAGTCGGTTAAGCCTCCAACTTCGGCTTAAGTCACAATCTCACAGCTGGAGCCCCGCATCTGGCTCTGTGCTGACAGCTCAGAACCTGGAGCCTGCTTCAGATTCTGTATCTCCCTCTCTCTCTCCCCTCCCCCGCTTATGCTCTGTCTGTCTGTCTCTCTCTCTCAAATATAAACATTAAAATTTTTTTAACTGAAAAAAAATGATAAACTTAAACATTAAGCCAGAGGTTCCCATGTGACCTATTAGCTGGCATCTTCCCAGAGGGTTTATGCTCACGCACTTCCAGGTTTGATCACCGCTCATCCACTGTTCACTGCCTTCACGAAGGGCAGGAAAAAGTCAAGCCTTTCTCTTGCAGATTTCTATCCGTAAAACCATTTTTGAAAAGACGAAACATGTATGTCTCACGTGTCTTGACTCTACATCAAGAACAGTGCCTGAAAAGAAATACTAATTTATCGGGCAGCGTGTCCTATGGTAATTTTTCTTTTTTAACCTTGGTGGCTACAGATCATCTAGAGGATGTGATGAACGCTGTGGATCCTCTCCCCCAAAACCGCCCAGTAAGGTCAGTTCTCCGCCTCCTTTTACTGGCCCCCACAGTAGCATTTGCACAGTAACTCCCCCCCCCCCCTCCACACCCTCCCTCCTCCATCTGGGTCCTGCCTCAACCAGCTTATTTTAGCTGAACTCAGGCATCGATTTTACCTCCTCGACTAGAATCGCCTGGAAGCAGCGCACGCAACGTGGCCGCCCGCGGGCGAGTCCGGAACGCAGTTACCCGCCCCTGTTGCCCACCGGAACCGGAAGAGAAGGAACGCGCCAGGCTGGGGAACGGAAGAGAGGGCGAGGGATGTGTTTAGCAGAGGGACCCGCCACTCCGTTGTGCGTGCGGTTGTGTTTGCTTCTCGGCGATGTTTCCAAGAGTCTCCGCGATCATACCTCTTCGCCTCCTCTCCCCCTTCCCTTTATGCCCTGGAGGCTCAGAGGCACCGGCGGCTGCGATTGTGCGACTCGGTGCTCCGCACGGAACGGTCAGGTACCGCATTTCGGCGCTGTGGGCCCCGCAGGTCTTCAGGCAACCCCTGGCCTCCCGCCGGTGTATTCAGTGATCTTTCTCCTGGGGTCGATGTTACTACCCGCGAGGTCCTAAAAGCCGTTGCTTTACATCTGAGGAAAGGGAAATCCCAGAAAGGTAAAATGACTTGCCCAAGGTCATATGTGAGTGAGAAACAGAGCTACGGATACGTGCATGGTCTGTCCTGTGCTCTCTACTACGTACCGCGCCTCGTACCTCTTGCCACTTCTCCCCTCACTCAATCCAGCCTCCAGAAGTAAAGTTGTCTTATTTTATTTTATTACTTGCCGAGAGTATAGTGGTCTCATTCCAGCCTCCATTTATCCTCTGGTTCATTATTGAAAGTATTTACAATGTACCAATACTGCTGTTAAGTCCCTAATAAAAAACGATCCTGCCATCACGGAGCTTATGGTTCCACCAGGCAGGCAATTCAAGTACAGTGGAGTAAAGCTGAGATGGTGTAGGTAACACAGACTGCTTTATTAATACAAGTAACCGCTGGGTGAGCAAGTCGGGACAGCTAACCATTGTAGGAAAGAAAGGTTCAGAGTATCCTTTCTGGAAAAGAAATCTGATAAACTGTGGAGGGGAACTAAGGGTTGGAGCTAGCCAGGCAACAGAGGCTAGTTATGCATATTTTATGTTGGTATTTCTTCTCTGAGAACTCTCATCATGATGAAAACTTAATTTTACTGCATTATAGTCCCTGCAGAACGATTTGGGGCCAGTCTGGTTAAGTGCAGCTCTAAGCAAGTTCGTAGCAGTGGGGATGGAAAGTAACAGCTGGATGGAGGAGAAAAATTGCACAGGTAGAATTGGTATGATGTGACATATGAGGAAATAAGGGTAAGGTAGTGAAAAGATTTCAGCTGGCTGCCTTGGAGGATTAGGGTACCATTAACGTTAACAGAAGAATGAGGAGCAGCTTTGAGAAGGCTTTTTACAATACGTCACGGTTTTGAAAATACAAAATATCTACTATGGGAAGGAGCCCCTTCGGCACAGAAGGGTGAAAAATGGAAAGTCAGTAGGAGAGGGGACTCTTGAAGGTGGATTTGGATGTGTTGGATTTGAAGTGCTATGGAGGGGCGCCCGCGTGGCACAGTCGGTTAAGCGCCCGACTCTGGGTTTCAGCTCGGGTCACGATCTCACTCTTCGCCCGCATTGGGCTCTGTGCTGGCAGCACGAAGCCTGCTCGGGATTCTCTCTCTCCCTCTGTCCCTGCCCCTCCCCCACTTGCGCTGTCTCTGTCTCTCTCAAAATAAACAAATAAACTTAAACAACTTTTTCTTTTTTTAAATGAAGTGCTGAGGAGATGGAGGCTCTCAGCAGAAACAAGCCCAAGTGGGAGGTTACGACTGGAGTTTTATTATTTTAGTGTTATGAAGTTAGCTGCCTGTACCTGAGTTTCCTGTAATAAACACAGATTACTTTCTGTAGCCTTGTAACAGCCTTGGAAGGAAACATTGAAGGAGGGAGGTTATATGTGAGATTCATTCTCCTGATTGACACCTTTCTGTTATAACACCTTTAATGTTAATTTAACTTGTACATACAAAATAATAGAGCATTTTCCTAAATTGAATTGTAGCACATGGTGAATGATATTATGATGAAGGTCCTGTGTACTGATTATGAGGATGCTAGTTATGTGCCTGGTTTTGCATTCTAGTTGTTAAGTGCCTGATTTGATAGCCTATGTCATTTTTTTTTAATTTATTTATTTTGAGAGAGAGAGAGCATCATGGGAGCGGGAAAGGGGCAGAGAGAGAGAGGGAGAGAGAGAATCCCAAGCAGGCTCTGTGCTGCCAGCACTGAACTGACGTGGGGCTCGATCTCATGAACTCCTGAGATCATGACCTAAGCCAAAATCAAGAGTCGGACGCTTAACTGACTGAGCCACCCACACACCTGAGCCTCTGGCATACATGCGTGTATTTGTGTGTGTGTGTGTGTGTGTGTGTGTGTGTGTGTGTGTATTTATATATATACACACACACACACACACACACATATATAAAAGAGGCTTTGTGCCCAACGTGGGGCTTGAACTCACAACTCTGAGATCAAGAGTTGCATGCTTCACCAGCTGAGCCAGCCAGGCGCCCCACCTCTGAAATTTTTATAAGCAGGATCAGATAATTTGGTTCCACATTTTTGGAAATAGCCATTTTGTCTTTCATTAAAAAGTCCCTAGCCTGGTACTCGCATTTGCAAGCTTTGAGAACTTGGTATAATAAGTAACCCAGGGTCTGATGTAGGGTCTTGAGATGAGTTATATCAGAATCACCTGGCATCTTGGTTAAATGCAGGCATGTCCTTGGGCCCCATTTCAAACTTAGCAACTGAGAATCTCAGGAATATGTTTTAAATAAGCTCCCTATGTAATTCATATGATCCCTAAAGGTTAAGAGCCACTGATTTAACATCTTTGAATGTTAAGTTTCTTCTATAATACAGTTTCTTCTTCTATAATACAAATAGTAAAACCGGTCCTATAAGATTGTAAGGATTAAATGACATACGTAGCATAGCTCCTCCAATGTGGTCCTCTGATGGGCAGCATCAGCGTTACTTGAAACTTGTTAGAAATGCAAACTCTGAGTCCCTCTTCAAAGCTACTGAATCAGTTCCTTGGTTGGACCACAGAACCTGTTTTTTAAAAGTCACTTAGGTAACTCTTAAGCATATTGAAGTTTGAGAAACAGTGTTCTAACCTGTTATCTTCATAAAGATAGGGACCATGAAATTCTTATTTACTAATGTATCACCAGTGTGTAGGGTAGCGCTCGGCACAAAGTAGATGCTCATTGTGTTTAATGAATGACTTTTCATACGTTATACTCTCTTAATCTAACACATTGATTAGTTTTTAAAGTTCTTCAGTATCAAGTATCAAAAGGTTTTTAACATCACAAAATAAAATTAGCTATTTGGGTTACTTAGATTTGGCAAATCTTTTGCACGAATTTGAAATAGATGTAATCATTTGTGTTGTTCTTTTTCACAAATGTATCTAATGAAGAAAGCAGAAAGTAGCCACTGAATATCCTTTTTTTGTTCCATTTTAGCTTAGTTTACAAATGGTGATTGGTTAAATGACACGCAGCTCAGGGAGAAAGTTAATCAGATTAGAATAATACCCAGACATGGCTTTTGTTTTATTTTTTAAGTTTATTTTACTTATTTTGAGAGAGAGAGAGACAGAGAGAAAATGGGAGGGACAGAGAGAGAATCCCAAGTAGGCTTCACACTGCAGCGTGGAGCCTGACGTGGGGCTCGAACTCAACAACCATGAGATCATGACCTGAGCCAAAATCAATACTCGGCCACTTAATTGACTGAGCCACCCAGGCGCCCCTTTCATTTTTTTATTTTTAAACAATTATTTATTCTTGAGAGAGAGAGAACACACGTGGGGGGGGGGGGAGTGGAGGGAGGGAGGGGGTGCAGAGAGAGAAAGAGAGAATCCCAAGCACACTTCTGCATTGTGGAGCCCAATGCAGGGGAGATCATAACCTCAGCTGAAATCCAGAGGTGGACTTAACCAACTGAGCCACCCAGGAGCCCCTATCCAGACATGTTTTTTAAAGAAAGTAACCTTTCTTTGTTAATAGAAATGTTTATAGCTTTCAAAGAGGTATTATTATATCATGTTAAGGACATGGCAGTCAGTCAGTTTGGGGTTTGAAAATAATAAATTGAAATTTACTAACCCTGTCAGTGTTTTGCAACCTTTTTTTTTTTAAATGTTAGTTCCTGTCTTTTGTTAACCTGTAAACAATTACTTGTTTTTGATTTGTTGAAGCAATAGGTCAGACAGCATATGTCACAATATCTATCAAAGTGGCTAGCCCTAAAAACTCCAGCACCACATTCATCTGAAGGGCATTCCTGACAAAGGCAACTGATTTGCCATTTTCGCCCACTTAATAGTATTTCAGGACAGCTACCTTAACCTTCTTTCTCTTATGCTTATTCTTCTGGGAGTGGTATAAGACTTCTTCCTTTTCTTAACACCGCCATGAAGTCTTAACACAAGATGAAGGGTAGACTCCTTTTGAATGTTGTCACAGGCCCGGTATATCCATCTTCCAGTTGCCCGCCAGTGGAGATCGGTCTCCACTGATCAAGAGGAATTCCTCCCTTATCCTGGATCTTGGCCTTTCCATTTTCTCTTCTTTTTGAGGGATCAGCCTGGAGAGTGATGGTCTTCCCCATAAGGGTTTTCACAAAAATCTGCAGCTCGGCGGTCGTTCCGCTGCCAAGAGCGGATCGGAAAGTTGCGACCTTTTTTAATGTCATGGAACAAATAGACAATGATCTTTGTATCAAACCCTGAGGTAAATGGAGGGAGGCAACAGTTAGGTGCACCAGCAGCCCAGGCCTCCCTCAGCTACCGCAAGGACAAGGTGATCAATCGGTATCTCAGCACATCTGTACCCATTTGTGACTCACCGGCGTGTCTTAGGTCTTAGTGAGCTTTAAGCTACATGACCTTGGGTAAATCGCTTCACTTCTCTGGTTTCCAGTTTCCTTATCTTTAGAATGGGGATAATACTTGCCTTATGGAGTTGATGTGGGTATGAGAAAATGTACATAAAACATGTTGCACCAGACTAGGCACATATTCTGTATTCGATAAATGTTAAAATTGCTTCATTAGGGTTGCTGACAATAATAATAAAAAGCAAAAGGGAAGGGTTCGAATTGGAAAAATTTTAAAACAGAAGCAGTGGTTTTGAGTCACTTTATCATTTTGCATTGTATTTTTCATTTTTTTCTTTAATGCATCTTTCTAGGACAAAAAATGAAGTCCACCGATATTTTGGCACGAACAACGTGATCTGTAACAAGAAAGATGAGCAGTCTGCTCCAACACGTGATATTTCCAAGGAAACAGAGACCCAAGAGAGTGTGAAGGAGAACACAAAAAAAGACTTGTTAGGTATTATTAAGGGCATGCGAGTTGAATTAAGCACAGCCAAAGTACAAACAACAAGGCCACCCAATAGAAGACAACTTAAGAGTATAGAGGCTACAACTGGCAGGCTTCACAAAGTTCCAGAAGATGCCCCAAAAAAGAGGTAAATTGAATGGAATTTCAACTGCGTTGAAAGTACTTTTTGAAACTCCTTTTTCTTTTAGAAAGGAATTTTAAATTAGAGGATCTGGGAGATACTGCATGAAGATTATCAGTTTGTAAACACGGAGACTTTAATACTTCCTTGAAAGATACTATTACCCTTCTGTATTTAAATAGGAAGGGAAGGGGTGCCTGGGTGGCTCAGTTGGTTAAGCGTCCGACTTCAGCTCAGGTCACGATCTCGTGGTCCGTGAGTTCGAGCCCCGCGTCGGGCTCTGTGCTGACAGCTCGGAGCCTGGAGCCTGCTTCGGATTCTGTGTCTCCCTCTCTCTCTGCCCCTCCCCCGTTCACTCTCTGTCTCTCTCTGTCTCAAAAATAAATAAATGTTAAAAAATAAATAAATAGGAAGGGAACATGTGCATACAATCCAGAGAGGAAAAAGTAGAGATCTAATTGAGAATTCCACATATTCTTTTACATATTCATCAGTGTTATTAACTGTCACTTAATTGCCTCTTTAAACTGTTAATTACCAAATTGTTTATATCCTGATTTGGAAGTAGCTTCGTGTCTCTGAAGGACTTGTTTCTTTGAAATTTCCATTTAAAAAATTCCACCTAGGATAGAATGTAAGCATGTTGATTACAACTGTTGTATATGATTTCCTTTGACCAGTAATTATCAGTGTTCTCTACTTACATGATTTCCTTAACATGTAATTATTTGTGCTTGTCAAAAGAGTATTATACTTCATTGATTCTAAGTGCAATCAGTAATATCTTAGCATTGTGTTGTGGTTTCAATGACAGTGTTTTGTTTTAATGATAGATAAATAATGGTGTTTCTTACATCAATCAAGTAATAAGGTATGTGGCTTGAAGATCCCCATCTCTGACTTCTCTTAGCAGAATCAACAGATAATGTAGATTCCTATCTTCCAGAACGACTTAATATTTTCATGAAACTTCTTGTCTCTATACTCTATCATATTGTATCAAAACTACCTCTGGAAAGCATAATTGGGTGGTAAGAAAAAAGCTAGTTCAAAAAATGAGTGGCCATCAAAGCTACCTCCTTCTCTTTACTTTTTTTAAGTAATCTCTACACCTAACATGGGACTTGAACCCATAACCCTGAGGTCAAGAGTCAGATGCTCTACTGAGCCAGCCAGGTACCCCATCCTCTTCCTCCCTTTTAGAAACAAAATAAAACTTTACTACATAAAAGTATATGGAATTAGGGGCACCTGGGTGACTCAGTTGGTTGAGCAACCAGCTCTTGATTTCGGCTCAGGTCAGGATCCCAGGGTCATGGGATTGAGCTCCACACTGGGCTCTGTGCTGAGCTTGGAGGCTGCTTAAGATACATTCTCTCTCTCTCTCTCCCTCTCTCTCTTTCTATCTCTCTTCCCCTCTTCCCCCCACTGCTCACTCTCTCCCTCCACTCCTCTGCCCTGCACGTGCACACACACACACTCTCCTTCTCAAATAAAAATTAAAAAAAATTTTTTTGTTATTAAATTTTGTTTAACGTTTATTTTTGAGAGAGAGACAGAGACAGGGTGCGAGCAGGGGAGGGGTAGAGAGTGGGGGAGACACAGAATCGGAAGCAGGCTCCAGGCTCTGAGCTGTCGGCACAGAGCCCGACACAGGGCTTGAACTCAAACCTCAAAATCAGGACCTGAGCCAAAGTCAGATGGTTAACTGAGCCACCCAGGTGCCCCTCCCCCACCCCCATTTTTTTTTTTTTAAAGTACACAGAATTAGATAATACAGACACACATGTATAAAAATACTTACCAAGAGTTTTTTTTAAACTTGCAGACCTGTTTGTGACCCATTGTGCTTTTGTTATAATTATACAATTTAATTATCTGTTATAGAAATGGTTAAAATGAGCTGAATGTTTTGCAAAGACTCAGGAAAGGAAATTTTAAAAATTCCTTTCCAACTAGGTATGAATGAGACAAGTAGAAAAATGTGAGAAAATTCTGCATTCAGGCTGCTTTGTAAGCATTTTTAAGTTCTTGCTGCATGTTTCTGCTTTAAAGAAACCAGAATTGGAACTCTTGGAGGATGTACTATGGGTGCAGTGTATATATAAGAGATATATGTTGGAACTTCTATTCAAAGAGGCTTTGGTCCTACATCAAAAGATTGGTGAACGAGACCTATTTGTTTTGAGTTTTTAATAATGAATCTTTTAGGGTGCCTGGCTGGCCCAGTTGGTAGAGCATGCGACTCTTGATCTCAGAGTCATGAGTTCAAGCCCCACATTGGATATAGAGTTTACTTAATAAAAAAATTTTGATGTATCTTTTAATGATTTTGTTCCCCACTCTTTTTTTTTTTTTTTTTTTAAGGGATCCCAGATGCACAGAATTGGGTAAATCATCTTCGATTCATGATGACTGTCATTGCTCTATGCATGGCCTGTTTTTTAGTTTTTTTATTTGTATTATATACTGAACCCCCATTGATATAGTTAGTGTGGCTGCATAACAGTTGCCCCAAAATTTAGTGGCATAAAACAACCATTTTTTTATGCTCATGGATTCTGTGGGTCAGCAGTGTGGGCAGAGCACAGTGGAGAAGGGTAATCTCTGTTCCGTGCTGTCCTTACTCAGAAGACTTGCAAGTCCAGAGGCTGGAATCATCTGAAGGTTTGCTCATTCATTGCTCTGACAGTTGAAGCTGGCTGTTAGCTGAGACCTTAGCCAGGACTGTTACCAGAAACACCTACCTGTGGCCTCTCTGTGTGGCCTGGGCTTCCTCACTGCATGGCGGCTGGGTTCCTAGGGCGAGTGTCCCAAGAGAAAGGGAGCCGGGAGGAATTTGTATTGTTTTTATGATGTAGCCTTGGAATCAGATTGGACACTGCCACTCTCATTTCCTGTTTCATATTGACTTTTGAGGGGTACTTGCTTTTTATCATAGCAACTGCCAGAAAACCCATCTTCACAAAGATGATGTCAGCAAAAGGCGTGCGGTAGTCTAGTGTTAAAACCATGACTACCTTGCCTTAGTAGTTCAGTCACTGACAGATTGCTGTATTTCCCTGTAGTGCTCCAGGGTTCCTTAGGGCATAGTTTGGGAACCAAGATCGTATTCTACATTGAGCTCCCTGTGCAAGGCTGTGGGACCAAACCCATAAGTTTCTTAGAATTCCTGTTTGTTCGAAAGACTCTCTGAGGCAGCATTTTAAATCTTGGGGTGCCTGGCCGGCTCATTCGGTGGAGCATGAAACTCTTGATCTTGGGGTTGTGAGCTCAAGCCCCAGGTTGGGTGTAGAGGTTACTTAAAAATAAAATCTTCAAAAAAATAATCTTTCTAAGATCTTAACAGAGGGTTTTGCAGTCATGCCTATAGTTTTCCTGACACTGCACTGAATTTGATTTCTGTTCGGAAACCATTTCTTTTTTTCAGAGAGAAA